>NW_005178021.1:600000-985987 GCF_000258705.1 Coccomyxa subellipsoidea C-169
GAGACGCATAATTTGTGTGATTGTGAAAGTCAAACCGCGCTGATGTGTTTGCTGGTGCTGTGCAGGATCTGCCCCCGGAGGCGCAGGCGCGAGTGCGGCATGCGCAGGAGATGGCGGCCAAGCTCATGGCGCAGGCCGCAGCGCAGCCGCAGCAGCCAGTTGCGCAGCCGACCGCCGCAGCGCCCGCCGAGCTCAACCCCATGCTCAGGGCCGCGCAGGAGATTTCGCGCAAGCTCGCCGAAAAGGTGGACCCCCATGCTGCTCCTGCTCTTTTGTGTTGCTACCTCTTGTCAATTGCATACCCACTCTCGGAGTGGTCTCGGTGTTGATGCGCGCTGCTGGGAGCGCTGGTTACTGTCGTGGGAGATGTGCACCTCTGAGTGGGGTGCATGGCAGCGGCAATGCACTTCCAAGACCACTTTGTAGCCTACTTTCTTCGGAGACTTCCCTGTCAAGTTGAAACGCACACTGCTTCCTGGGAACATTGGATACTCTGACTAGGTCACATGGACGAAGCTCCTCCTGTCCTTGAAGAAGCGGCACAGTTCTCTCTTCGTTTAGTACTCTCTGCAGGCAAAATGGCTAGTACAAGGAAGGTTGCTGAATGTATTCGTGTGTGTGTGCAGCATGGCATGCCGGTCACGCCGATGCAGCAGATGCCGGCGTACCCTCAGGCGCCCAGCATGTGGGCCGCACCGGGCAGCCAGCTGCCGGCCGGGCCCCACTTCGAGGCAGAGCTGGAGATCAACGAGTTCCCCCAGCACGCTCGCTGGAAGGTGCGCGACCCTTCCCCCCACCCCCTTTCTACTCTTCTTTTGCAGCTCCTGCATTCTCCTACTTCTTGCCTTTTGTCCTGGTCATGGACTAATCTCTGCCTAGCTGTGTCCCGGCAGGCTTCCATGCTCTATTGCCTGTTGAGTGTGTGGTTCATTGAGTTGCATGGTGATACTGAGGAGATGCCACACGTGTTCTGCTGTGCCGAGCCGTCATGTTCGGGCCTGTACCGAAGAGGATGGTGACATTAGATTTGAATGAGTCCAATTTTGGCTGTGCAGTCTCCAACATGTGCTGGCATGTGCGCGCAGGTGACGCACCGCGACACGATAGCGCAGCTGAACGAGTTGACGGGCGCGGCGGTGACGACCAAGGGCTTCTACGTGGCGCCCAACCAGCAGCCGCCGGAGGGCGAGCGCAAGCTCTACCTGCTCATCGAGGGCCCCACCGAGGCCAAGGTCCGCGAGGCAAAGGCCGAGATCAAACGCATCCTCGAGGAGTTCACCGAGAAGGCCATGCGCCGCGACGCCGCCCCCCAGCCGGGGAGATACACCGTCACCTGACCGGGGAAATGATGCGATTCCCGACCCCATCCCACGGCGTCTGCTCTTTCGCATGGAGGAGCTATACGTACCTTTGCGGAGCTTCCTGGAGCTTCTCTTGGATGGCACGCGGCGGAGCATTGTGCGGCAGCAGCTGCGAAGCTTCAGAGGAGGCCAGATGCGACGGAGGGCGGAGATTTGGAGGGGATATGTCCTCCGGAAACCATGCATGCAGTTTTGCCCTGTCGCGCCCTGCAGTCGTTGCCCCCCTGCTAGATTGGGAGCAGGGCTGACTGGGTGGAGGTGTGTGCCTCACAGGAGGGCTGCCCCTGGCACCTGCCGTCCGCGAACTGCAGGGGACTTGACCACACCCCCTCCGGGCGAATGCCCGGCCACCCAAGCGCCCATGCAGTATGTGGCTTGCTTTTGGTATGCCTTTGCATGTCCACAGCCTCTGCAAATCTGGCAGCCTGACCGTCCCACTATTGTGCTCATGTTCTCATCAAGAGCAGCAGGCTCTGGGATGGTAAAGGTCGCTTTTGGGGCTCTGTGATTGCACATGCGGCAGGGAAATAACTGCCCGGGGAGCAGAACCTGCAGCAACTGCACCGCTGCCGCGCAAGCTCGGCATCGCTCATTTCACAAAGTGAGTTCCAACATCCTGCCCAAGATGACATTGAAGGCTATGTAATGTTTGTGTTGTGAGACGACTCTGCCTCCCGCAAAGAGGTCTGAAGTTGTCAGGCTGCAGCGCAGAGGAGAGGCCGGCCCTTACCCATGCTGCCTGTCCCAACAGCATGAAGGGAGGCTTTACCACCGGCCGTCCCAAGGTGTGGCGAGCAGACTCTACCCAGCAACTGGCACTAATCAAGGCACCAGTGAGGATGCTTGCCTGACCACTTGGCCTGTACCTTGTATCTGCCTTGGAGCTTGTAGTGAAGAAAGCTGGCTCTTCAAGCAGCATCCTCACATTGTGTTAGCTGTGATGGATGGCAGCGCAGGTCCTTGCAGCCTCCATTCTTGCGAGGCTGGACAGCTTGATGAAGGGGCCTTTGCACCGGATCACAGCCGGCTGAAACGCAGTTTTTGAAGGGACGTCCAAAATTGTGAGCATGGGAAACGATTGCGATGTAGATAAGGACCCGGATCTATTGTGGCGGTTGATGCCAACTTATTTGTGGACATTCAGAATGCTTGCTTTCTTGCTTGCTGCTTGCGCAAGTGTGCGCCAGGCTATAATGGGTGAACTCATTATGTTTGTGCCCGGTAATATATATTTCTGCAGTTCACTTTACATTCTGAGCAGGACATAGTTCACCATGCACACCTTGGCCCAGCAAAATTCATTAAGCAGCTCATACCAACAAGCAAGAAACTGCATGCACGTGCACAGTGTAGTCTGCTTGACAAAGGGACCGATTGACTCTCAGAGTAGTCTTAAGAGCTTGAGTCCCACTGGGAACTTGTGACTACATTGCATGCATATGCCAATTGTGCAGGCTTGCAAGCACTGCGCATGACGTTCATGGTAATGCCAAGTTATGCTCATCAAGAAGAGAAACAAAACATCTGAGCATGGCAAACACCTGTGCATGTTAAATGGCACCAAACTCATGTGCATGCAAAAGCCAAAATGGCAAAAGTTAAGAAAGGATCCATGGAGCATCCATCACATTGCAGGGTGCCCATCAGGATGGTTTCTCTTCCTCCCTCACGGGATCAAGGCTCAGGCCTGACACGTCAGCTGACACATCAGCGGGTCCCTCGCCCTCAAGGGTGAATGTCTCGTCCTGCCACTCTGCACCCAGCTCAGACAGCTTGATGTGCGCCGCAGTGTAGTCCTTGAAGAAGGCGTCCTGATCCTGCTCGTACTTCTCTGCAAACGGCCTGCAGCACACAGCAACCCCTCGCCTCTGTCGTCCATTAGATGCTTGCAATCGGCAGATTTCAGCATGCTGAGAGCATGCACAGAACTGCTCAGCTCTCTTGTTGACTGCCAGATCCGATGGCATGGGTCATTAATCACTGCAGAGAAATGATCACTTGGCTATGCGTTGCTGTGGGTTCGCACTCAGGAAATTCGATCATGTAGAGTATAGCACAGCACAGCATGGCCCAGCCCAATGACAGCGCATCACAGCAAACCACAGCACAGGTGATCAGGTGTATGAAAAGAACACACCTGAAGCCAGGGTCTTTGAAGAGGACGTCGTCTGTCTCGAGGACCACCAGATCTGGATCATCCTGCGCCTTCACCTTCTGCACAGCACAGGAAAGCACATGCTAAGATCTCCTCCACAGCCAGATGAACCAGTTAGCAGGCTGCAGTGCTGCCGGCTCCCTGGCGCGGAAAATGGTGCACAGGGTTGAAAGTAGAGGCAACAGAGGTCAGTGGCATGTGATAGCACGTCGGGGCATACAAGACACAACAAGTCAAATGGCGTAACAGCTCCCCTTAAGCCCAATAGCGCCATATGGGGGGTGCTCTTGGTGGCTCCTACAAGGGTTTGACAGGAGACCTAGAAAATCTCAGGCCAGCCCCCAAGTAGGGCAAGGGCGGGTGGAAGCTTCGCCCCCGCCCGCCATGGTGTTAGTAATTGAAACTTCGGGGCTTCCCTGAGGTTCCAAATATTCCTCAACAGGTACATGCATGCTTTCCCTTGAATTTGGCCTCCAAGTGGTTCAAGTTGCCTGAAATGTCTAGGGTGCCCCTGTGTCACAGCCATATGGCTTTGGGGCGTTGCCCTGACGCCAATTTGCCACATTTGAATCTATTCCCTAGCCCTGGCCCAGGTCGGCCAATCCCTTGGGGGCTGTTAATTTGGCCAGGGTTTGACAGTGTCAAAAACCCTGGCCCCTACCCCGTGCGACTTGTGTGCCCTGACCCGTCACAACCTTATGCAACAACATGCCATCTGAGTATTTTTGCTTTGGGACTCAAAACCTAGAAGGTGGCATGGAGTTGGCAGCAGCTGCCGGGCGGCCACCTGGAAGTAAGTGTTGTCGAAGGTGAGCCAGTCGGGGGTCCAGGGGGATCCGCCGGGGGCGCCGGGGCCGTCGCGCGTGTACTTGGTCACCGGCTTACCGAAGCCGCTGCGCTCCGGGTGGCAGCGGCCCAGCGTCTGGCCGCCTGTTCTGGCGCGCAGGGCAGCCCACAATCACTCAGTCTCACTGTCACCAGTTTAAGGCACAAAATTCTGGCATTGCTTTTTAAGTGGAGTCTGTCCACATGGGCTCTCGCCATGCGGAATGCTTGTGGGAAAGACGGGGATGCTGGTCACTCCGTCAGGATCAAAGGAGTCCAACAAGAGTCTGAGGAGTGTAAGCACTGAAGTGCTTGGTGCAACAAAATATCATGTCCTTACTTTTGGCTAGATTACTGCACAATGACACTCAAAGGCGAGCTGCGTCCAAAAACACCATAAACCTCCATGATGCAGCCCTACTACATGTCCACCCCAAATTCACCATATTCTGGGCAGATATGTCATGAGTGCTGGCTCCCAGGAATTGTGTGCTGCCCCAAAGCTTGCTTGCAGGCAACCTCAACAAGCTGGCATCCAGCTCCAGTACCAAGCTAAGTCACATGGAGCGCCAATTTTGCTGCGGCATGACACCCCGTGTGACCTCTTCTAGGCAGGAGCTGTACACCAGCTGCATTGTGGAAGGTCCCTCTCTACTACTCCTGTTCTTGTTATTATCAGATGCACTTTGTGCCAGAAGGCAAAGTGCATCTGAAGACAGGCTGCAGTGGAACGCTGCCAAAATTCCCGCCCCGGGCAAGCAGGACCCTCATAAGGGTAAACAATTTATGACAAACACCTCTCTTTATAGGGTAAGTGAGGTACGATAAATACCTGACAGCACCACAATCTCCTGGTCGTTGAGGCCCATGCGGTGGAAGATGTTGCGCAGATGCTCCGCAGGCCCGGGGGCCCCGTCATGCCAGGGCGGTCCCCCCGCTGCAGTGCACCAATACAAGCAGCCTTAGCATGCATGCAGATACTGTCCCCTTTAGGTTCAAGCATGGCACGTTCAAGCCGGCTTAGGTTGTGTATGCGAGGTGGCTGGTTGCAAGGCAAATAACTAAATGCCCTGATGGTGTACTTGCCCTGATGTTGCACTTGACAAAGTCAATCTGCATGCCTGCTGATCGAGCCCACTAGCTTGGTTGACATTTCAGCAGTTGCCAAATGTGCAGGGCAGTGTGCTGCAGGGCAAGCAGTACTGTCCCCTGCGGGCTTTAGTTCAAGCGTGACTAAGACTGATCATATCAGATAGCTGGGTGCAAGGCAAGGCAAAGCTCATAATGATGTACTGATGATGTATGGAGATGTCCTGATGATGGACCGAGAGAGACAAATTGTGATGAGCAGATGGGAACTAGAGTGGTACGCACATGAACCTTATATCCCGTGGGAAATGTCTTAATATTCCAGCCTACATTGCTATGTGAAGTTGCTCGTGCTCCGAATTGCCCAGCATCAATTCAATATTTTGATTTGGATTTGGGCCGGCTACAAATCACTGACACACTTTGGCGAGCACCTCTGTAGTAGTGGGCGTACTAATGACTGCCATGGTATTTGTGTCACCTGCAACTGGCGCTTGTTCACTGTTTAGACGCCTGTCAAGGTTGCAGGATGGAGACAGGGATGCATGGCCCTGAGAAAGGCCGGAGGTTCTCAGGAAAATCACTCCAATCCCAATTTTTGCAAGCTTCAGCCATCATTGATCCTCGGTGCACTGACTGGCAATACAGCAGTCTGAATAGGCTGGAAAGTTTCACAGCTGGGAAGGGAAGGTGAAAGAGTCATCTTACAAGGCAGACGGCCGATTGGGATTGGGCTTTCTGGCCCTGGGGCATCCTTGCGGCCGTAGCGCAGTGAGATGTGGGGCCCTCCTGACATCTGTTGCCACAAGAGCAATTTTATTTTCAACGAATGATTAGAAGGAAGACCTGATATCACCCGTGACCAGGTGCCTCGGAAGGGCATGCCCAACGAAGGTCACCTGCACAAAGCATGCTAACACCATTTTGACTCTTCTGGCCGTAGCACACCTCAAGGAGGTGCTGCATGACTTGGATAAGGATTCAATGTGTTGAACACATTGCAGAGGAGCAGCAGCAGCAGGGAATGCAGGAGGAAATGAGCAGGGGACTATGGCACACTGACGTGTCTTCTAGTGTAAAGCTCACCTCGATGGCAGTGACAGAGGCCATCTGGTACAGATCAGCATAGGAGACGCCCTCATACTTGTCTGCGATCGGCTGAAGCAGGTTCACAGCAATGTCCAGGCCTACACAGAACATGCACTTACTCAAATAGGAGATCACCTTAGTGCGCTGCATGGAGATGTGGTGCAAGTGAAGCCGCCCATGTGCCCACAGACACTGCAGGCTTGCGCATTCCTTAGGGCATTGCAGGATAGCAGGCCACCCATATGATGGCAAAGCGCAGAGAATTGGCCTTAAGAGGACAGAGCCTGACCCTTGTTGACCTTGTGATGGAGTTCTGGTTCTAGGCGAATGGAAGCATTTGCCCCGCCGCGCTCTGGAAAACCTGAAATGTCCTGCGAGCAAACGTCAGTATATGCGATCGATCATGTGGTCATGCACTCTTTGACGCACTCATTCTCATTCTCATTCTCATTCTCTGCCAGGCATGCTTGCAACGGCATGCTGAGCAGCTTGCGGGGCTGCAGATGCCGTTGCACAGTCATACCTTGTCATGCGTGCCGCTATCGTGCCACGCGAGCCGCACAATGATTGGATTGCAAAACTTCTCAGAAATCAGCTTTCTAACGTCTTGCCTTGCAAGCTCCAGCTGGTCTTTCCTAGTGGTTCTACAGTGCGCAGCGGCATTGGCCGATGGTGACTCATCAAGCTGGCTCCCGGTAGACGTAGAATCCGCCATTGAACATCTGACGGTCCCCAAAGTGCTCTGAAAACGTTTCCAACAGTAAGTTCTCACCAATCAATCGTTGAGTGAACCGGACAGCTCTGAGCATGCCACGACCGGACTGTGCCCTGTTGTACAGCCGCCCTGTAAACCCTGGGAAAGCGAGCTGTTGCGACAAGTTGCTGCTTGGGCACTATGTTCGGAGCATCTCATCGGATGCCAAGATCAGATGTATTCATGCAGGAAGGAGTTCGCTTCCAAGAAACAAGCCTTGTTGGATTTGATGACGTCATCCCCACAGATGTCTCTCATCCAAAGCAAAAGGAAGTGGAAGAGAGAATGCAGAATTGAGGCGACTTGCATTGAGGCATGCTAGCAACACAGGTATGTATTTGGCAGTGCATAAAATACCACATCCCAGATAGTCCCAGGCATTTGATTCTTTACAGAGACCATGTTCAAACCAAATTTGGTGCCAAGCCACAGCAGATCCTAGCAAGTCCAGCACGTTACACGCGCATTGCAGAAAATATTGGAAGTGATCAACTTTGGCATGGTCAATGGTAAGCTCAATTTTCCAAGACGCGCTGACACCCAAAATGGTGGTGCAGGTTCTCAAGAAATGGCGATCCAAATATTGGGCACATGCATAATCCGACATCAGAGACCAGATGCAAATTGCGCACATTATGCTTGTGGACAACGCAAAATAGAAACTATAAGAATCCATGTCTGTACATCCTAATTCTGATGCTGCAAGACAACATCCTAGATTGACAGATGTGGCAGAAAGGTGGCAGAACCCGCCAATGCCTGAGGCAATGCCCTGTATTCAGTATACTTTCTATGCCCACATCGATGCTGCTCTGTTGACTATGCACACACTCCCTAAATACTGCCTCCTGTAATATGGCGACATTCTCATGAGCAGCCAAGAAGGATGCTGCTCACGCAATATCGGTAGTTGCACCACAGGACTAGCCGATGAGTGCACATCACGCTGCCAATGTGACACCGTTCAAACGTGCATCCAGGCATGTCCCTCTAGAAGGTGCTGCTTCAGAGCGCGAACTCAATCGGTGAAGGATCCCACTCGACTCCCAGCTCTGACAGCTTGGCATGCGCCTTGGCATAGTCAGCAAAGAAAGCATCCTGGTCGGCTGCGTACTTCTCTGCGAACGGCCTGCGCATAAGAAAGATGCCCTGTCAGCACGATACAGCACACCTGATTGGCACAGTACAGCACAGAATGACCCAGGCCTTTGCCAGGTCACAGCGCCAGACAATCAGCAGTTCTGCTCATGGCAGACGCCTGCTCCAGCAGCCATCTTTGCACACAGTGCATCACTATATAACAATGTGAGAGAGCGCACTTCCTCACGCATGCAGCAAGGAGCACGCTCAGATTCAAGCATGCGTGCAGTGAACGCTCGTGTGCATCAATGTGTGTAGGCTCATAATGTGCGGCTCAAGAACTTTAGGGCCTGGTGTTCTCACCTGAAGCCCTCGTCCTTGAAGAGGACATCGTCAGTCTCCAGAACCAGCAGCTCCGAGTCAAACTGATCCTTGATGTACTTGTAGTACGAGTTGTCAAACACCAGCCTGCACCCGATCACATAATCACAGGTCAACTAACAGCAAAACAGATTGCAACTATCGGACATTCTACCACCATCCTGCCGCCACAACTAGTGTGCCAAAGCTGTCATTCATGCATGAAATGCATCAATGCCAATTTAATCACCCGAGAGCCAAACGCAAGGTCCTCGACATGTGTACAATGCGAGATGCTTTCCAGGGCATCAACATCTCGATGTCATGTTGAGAAGCTGAGAAACCTGCATATGACAAGACTAAAGAACTTTGCTGCTCAGAAGTGCATGCTTGAACATATTCGTCCCTTGTCATTGAACGCTTTCCAAGGCTACAGTTCTTATCAGAGCGGGTGCGCACCACTCAGGCGTCCAGCTGGAGCCTCCCTTGGTGCCGGGGCCGTCCTTGGTGTACTTTGTGGACTCCTTGCCAAAGCCACTGCGGTTGGGGTACGCACGGCCGACCGTGTGGGCACCTACACACCACATGCACCCCTGAGCATGCATGTTGCACATCTGCTCCACTGCTGCAATATTCTGATCAGCTCACACGCACCATATCAGGCAATGCTGCTACAGGCGTGTAGCAACAGAGATACAAAATCGCCACGAGCTGCAGCAAGAAGCACTGAATATTCCCATAACCCTACCCTACATCAGGCAATGCAGTTACAAAGGCTGCAGTAAACAGGCACTGAGGTTCCCCATGGCCCCAGCTGACAGCAGGATAGAAAATATGTGAAGAATAAGGAACTCCCGTCCCTGCCACATGCATCAGTGCAACAGCTATCGAGATAATTATTGCTTATGGGCATCAGCCGGATTGTGGGTCCCATCCTGCAACATGCATCACTACTGCAGCTCTCGAGAGGTTGCAGATGGGTGTCAGCTGAAGCTGTGGGTCTCATCTCCACTGTACGCATCACTCCATCTCTGCCACGTGCATGGCTGCAACAGCTCTTTAGAGATTGTACATTGCACGGTAAAGTTGTGGGCTCACCGCTCAGCGCGACAATCTCCTGGTCGTTGAGGCCCATGCGGTAAAACACCTTGCGCAAGTGGTCGCCAGGGCCGGGCTCGTTGTTGGGCCAGGGAGCGCCTCCAGCTGCACGCAGCCACACGATTACCCATCACTCTCTATTACCCCTTGCACAATGCGGTATACAGACACCACTCCAACGCCGTGCTGCTTTAGTTCAGTGTAACTGAACCAGCACAGGACAGCCATACAATACCAGTGAAGTCGCGTCGAGCGAAAGCTTGTACATGCATAGTCTTAACGCAGGGGAGAATGCATACATGAAAGTCAGCGGCGAAGCAGGGATGGGTTGCCTGGTTGTGTAGCAGGAGTGCATCGGCAGTGCAATATTCTTCGGGCCAGAAGCACTACCGTAATGATCACAGAACATACATCATGTGCTTGTCCCGCCCCTAAGGATGATGTTGTTTGACATCTAATTTGGCCCAAGCAGCCAGCGCTTTTAGCATTTTTGGAGGAGAGATCAGAAGCTGCACACCTGGCAGGTTGCCCTCGGGCTGCACGCTCTCGGGGCCCTGGGCATCCTTGCGGCCAAAGCGCATGGGGATGGTCGGGCCGCCAGCATCCTGTGGGGGGAAAATAACAGCTGTCAGAATAATACCCAGTGGCACGCGCTGCACGCACTTAACTTGCCATGCCTGCACTACTAACAGGAGCTACTGAAGCCCAGGGACTACACTGATGACAGCTGATGTATTCAAGGTGCCACATATACAGTAGTGAAGTGGCTGGTTATGGGTGGGACAAGCATGCAGGAGAAGGCGGAGATGCACCTTCACGGCCATTGCTGATGCCATTTGGAAGAGATCGGCGTAAGACACTCCCTCGTACTTGTCTGCAATCTCCTGGAGGAGGTTGCAAGCGTTGACCAGACCTAGACAGACACATCAGGCAACCTTCAGGATCAGTTTGCATGATCAGAATAGATGTAACAAATCGTTCTTCTATGCTACCTCAAGAAGTCGTTTCAAGGGAAGATTACCGAGAACCACGCACCTGCGTTTGCTCCGTGGTTGATCTCAGGGTAGAAACGAATGGAGCCGTTTGCTCCTCCACGGTTGGGGAACTCCTTGACATCCTGCACCAATGAAGAACGTGTTAAGCGAGAAATACATATCAGCAAGCTCTGCAGCGAGCCACCCGCTCTCGCCCCCAACTCACGCGCTTTCATCTTCACACGATCGCAAATATCATCGATCTCCGGGTCGTCCCTCAACAAGACATTCATACACAAATCAATTGGCAAAAGTAGTAATCGAATTCCAACATTCAACAAAAGGAACTTGTGAAGTCAGGCGCAAATACTAGCCTATGACAACTGGAGACCAAAGTGCCTCAGCAGGCTCACAGGGCACGGCTGAAAACGTTCCAGTGCCTCGAACAAGGCTAAAGGCAGCACTCTTGCCACTGCAGGAGGCATGCGAAAGATTGTTTCTCTCTGATGACCTCTTACGTCATTCCACTATCTAATAAGGTGCTGAAGGCGGCACGAGCTGACAGAGATGAGTTGTTCTCACCTTGTTGTAGGTGCCAGCATCATGCCATGCCAACCTGTGCACATACATGCAACTGTCAGTAAACCACAGAGATGAGGGGTGACATCCACGACTTTACAACAGAACTCCAAAAACGTGCTCCTAGTTTACGACAGCATGGAACCTGAAGAAAATTCGGCATGAAAATGCAAACAATACCTGATCAAGATTGGGTGGCATCTCTTCTCGCTAATGAGCTTCTCCAAATCCCCCTTGGCCTGCTCCAAGCCCTCCTTCTTTGTGCGCCTCACTGCCTCTGCCATCACGGATGGTCTCCGAGAAATAGAAAGTCGAAGCTTTCGCTGTTTTTCTCCCCGGAACAGTACCGATGAACCCAGTACTCGCGAGCTGTGCAGGTGTGTGCTGTAGATCATGATTGATGTCTCTCTTTTGGGGACGTGCCTCTTTCTAGCCTCTTCTATACCGTATTACGGTCTCCACCCTCGAGGGTTTCAGATGAAAGGGTGGTTGGACCCCAGCTGCAGCCCTCTCCAGTCTCGGATCGGGAGAAGATTCTATAAAACCTTGGCTCTCGATGCAAAATCGCACGAAAACACTCAAGCGGCATTTGCTCTGTACTGATATTCCGATCTTTCTTTGTTTACGTTGTATGCACGCGCAGGGCGAGGTTTCCTAAGCACTGAAAGTTCGTCATGCGCGCGATTGTGTCCAAAGGGATGGACTTAAGAAATTCACCGAAGAGTGCGTCGTCCGGGACATCTCCCAGGGATGTTCTGGTGAGCATGCAAGCCAGATGTGAAACGCTCTGAAACTTGGAGCGTTCCGATGCTAACGTTTTGGAAATTCGCAGCTCGCAAAGGTGTTGACCATTCGAAAGCTTCTAGATTGGGCCCCCTTGATCATAACGACGGCGCTGGGAAGCGATTACCTTCATCTGGCCCTCATTCTGGCAACAGCCATCAGCGCGGGCAACATAGTCCTGGACGGCCTCTTCCGTTGGTGGAAAATAATCAAGGTTAGCTTTTTCTCACCCTAATGCCAGGTTGAGCTGCGAAAATAAACTCAAGCTTGCGCTCTGTCCTCCAGCTGCTAATATGAGCGTCACGGTACCTGTACCAGGTCTGGCCTAAGTACCTGGACGTATGCTTCTTCATCACGTTTGGCGTGACACTGATCCTCGCCTATACCATCCCAGATTCCTTTGTGAGACGATGGCTCCAAGTGATCACCATGGGTGGCATCACAGTGCTGATCACGGTGAGCACATGGGCAATTGCAGCCAGGGATGTATTGTGCCGCTCTCGAGGAAGTTTCTGCACTTGATCTACAGGACATCTGATGAAGCTCTGTTGCAGCATGTTCGATGTCCATCATGCACTCTCTGAGCGGTTGATGAGATGTGCAGCTGGGCTTCCTTATTGGTCATCCTTTCACGAGGGATATTGCCAAGGAGAATGTGCCGGAGGAATTCTGGGGTCAGCCTGTGTTCAAAAGGACCAATGTCCTCATGACCAGCCTTTGGATCGTCATTTTCCTCATCATGACTGTTTCCTACGTGGTGAGACCCCCTTGAAGAATGCTGCATATTCTTGAGCATGCCTTCCGCATCTTTACAGCTGTCTTGCTGATTTTCGAAACAGCATCACATAAGTTTGCAGCCATGAGGTCATGTTGCTGTTGGTCTGCGCAGATTGTGGCCGCCACGAATGCTAATGGGAAACATGACAATGGATTGTTCATTGCCTTCAACTACGTGGTTCCACTCAGCTTCCTCTTTGCCGGCCTGATCTTCTCAAAATGGTGCGCTATACTCCTTTTCTGCTATCTCTCAACGACGATGCCAGATCACCTACTGCATCCTGCTGTAGCAACCTTGTCTTTCAATGCGTGGTCTCACTACACATGCTCTTCTCAAGAACTCAGCCTGCATGCCAGCGGCGGAGCATGCACTAGGCCTGCACACTGACCAATCAAATTTCAGACGAGGTCCTAAGAATGACGCTCATTGAGTTGAATGACCTGACATGGGGTTATGTCGAATTCAAACTCAGTTAATTTCCTGCTCCTCTTCAGGTACCCTGGGCACGTCAGGCAGAAGCAGAGAGCAATGGCCAGCCCGCAGGTTGCACAGCAGCAGACCACACCATCAAGCAACACCGCCTTCAAATCTGATCTCTACAGTACCACTCGCATCTGATGTCACCACAGAGATGGGAGCTGCGATGTATTATCAATGGATGGGAAGACGTGGCAAGGAAGTGGATGCCAATCAGAATTGGAGGTGAATGCTCCGGAGCTTCAGAATACAAGGTCCAACTGCAACTGGGCTGTGTAAGTCGAGCCCTATCCTGAGATCCCTAATAACATTTCAAGGCACCCTGTGTGGTGGAAGGGGAGATTGTCTGCATTACAATTCAGCACTGGAATATACTGTTGAAGGGAGTCCTCATTTTGGATTCTGAAATTGACACTGAAGTGGCCGTTCGTTGCAGAAAGCTCCGCACTGTTTCAATTTTGGCTGTGTTTTTGCGAACCTGGAAATTTATTTGATGCTTTGATGTTGTCATGTGCGCAAGAGTGTTGTTCCTGCCATCAGCTGGAGGCTAGTGGTGAGCATTGCAATGTACTGAGACAGGACAGTATACAAAGTCCTCTGTCGTCATTTTCTGGTGAGCAATTGGACATGTACAACACACCCTTCTGTGGGCAGGAGTGGGTATACCTGACAGTGCAAATCAGTCTTATTTAGAAATTTTGCACCCCTCCGAACTCGAGAATTGGAAGATATCTGACACTACAATGGTTGCTTGAGCTCTTGTGACAATAATGTTTAATTTTGCGATTCGGCTAGAAGGCCTTCTGTACATTGCGCACATGCACAGGGTGTGTCTTCCTTGGCTTTGCAGCAGGTCTATCAGAAGCAGTATTTTTGGAAGTGGTAGCAAAATAAGTGTGCCTGTTGAAAATCATGGATTTGGAAAATTGTACTGTCACTGCACTTCAGCTGCTGAAGATAAGGTGGTGAATTTTACATTTTGGCGGAGTTCTGACTTCCCGACCAACACAATTTCAGAGTCAGTTTGTCTGGGGCATGCTTTGCCCAGATCTCTAGAGGCATCCGGTGAATAGTCAAGCAGGGAGCCATCCAAGGGCTGGGTAGTCTATGGACTTTTGTAATTGGAATTTTGTGAGGCAAATGCCATTCAAGCGCGCATTATACAGAATTTGCTGCCAAGCTCGTCATGTTTTCTCAGTGCAGGCTCATGCATACGCAGGCTGACAAGATAGTCACCTTTTCACGTTGATGGGATCCATATGTCTGTTATACAGCCTCTGTATGGCATCTACGTCCCAGGCCAATACAAGCAGCAGCTGCAGCTATTCAGAATCAAGATCTGGGGATGTAGACTTGCATGTAACATGCTGAGCCACTGTCTTGGACAGCCCTTGTTCTGCTGACAAATCCATCAGACGAGCATTAATCCAATCGTGCCAATCTATAGGGCAGCAAGCATTAAGAGCTGCTTCCCTGCGCGTCACATAAACCACAACTGAGACAATTGCGCGTGTGCCGGGCCAGTACACAGGGCCTTTCCAGCAGTTCAGATACAGACTCAATCAAGGAAAAGATCTCCTTCTGGGCATGCATGTGGCTCTCTAAAATGAGAACAGGGAAGAAAGGATACTTCCCCTGCAGATGAGAAACATGACTCACCAAGGAGGGACCCGCCAACAGCAGACTCAGACTCATTGAGGACACCCTCTTCATTTACCTCCTCAAAGCCGCACATTCTGTACAATGCAAGGGCTGCCTGCGCACATACAGTGCAGTGAGCTTCTGGTGAGCAGATCATGCGCATGCAGCTTCCCAAGTGCTTTACGGCATCTTCTTGCACATGCGAAGTGTAGTGCACGAAGCCATATCCAGTGGTGCAATCTCTGTGTGCCCATTGCAGATTGAACAATCCTGTGTTTGTGTCGTGCCTCATTTTGAGCGGACACATGGGTGCACATGCTGCCGGAGCCCCACTGCTCCTTGGCCAGCTTCCCGGCAGCTGCCATCAGCGCCCGGCCAATCCCTCGCTTCCGGTGCTTCTGGGACACCACCACGTTCAGCAGGTACGTGGCCCCCTGCCAAATAAAATAAGCACTTCATGGACAATCCGCATCTTGCATGAAGCAACGAGCTCTCATGTCTATCCAGGACACCTTTCCTGCCGTCTGCTTATGGTATAGGAACTTACCTAGCAGGGGCAACAGGGGCAACTTGTCCTGAGATCTTTTTGACCATCACAAGGTGCCATGGTGATGTGGGGTGTTTACAGAGACTAGACACTAGACACTAGGCACTGGCTGTCTGCAGTTCAATGCTTGGAGCAACAGCGATCCTCACACCTCCAGGGTTTTACACCCCAGGGGGGTGCCCACGGGATTGGCATATGCTCCAAGATTTTGTGGTCTAGGACAGGACTCTGATCCGATTGGAATCTTTGGCCACACTGACTGCCACAATTGCTGGGCAGATCGTGATACCTGGGATGCCCTGGTATCACGATCTTGCCCTGAGGCATAAAGAAGGTAGTCCGCTGAGGCACTGTCAAAGCTTGCACACCTCTGGTATATGCCGGTGCTTGGGCGTGGGTGGTCCTGGGGGCTCTGCATCCAGGGTGCCCATGACAGTCCCACTGTCCCCCTCCTCCTCCACAGCAACCAAGCAGACACACTCTGGCGTGTCACTGCCAGGCCGGCAGCGTATCCTTTCCTTCAGGGACCGGGCTTCCTGCTCTTTGAACTGCCTCTTGAATGACCCCACATACCTAAGGTGGGGTTGGTCCTGCAGTAGGCACAAGATAGCCTTCGTTATAGGCGGGTCACATTGGCTGTAACTGCGCAATAGGGACGAACAGATATCTACCTCATAGTACGCCTCTGCTCGGAGCCAGGCAACCTCATCCAGTTCTGAAGGCTCCACAGGCCTTATAAGGACCCCACTGCTAGCCACTGATCGATCAGGGCTGAGCCTTTCCGATGTGTCACTCTGTGTTGCAACATCGTTCTGTGTCAAATGTGCGACGCTCTGGCATCGGATGGCTGACCGCCTTGAGCAGGCATTGCAGATCAGGTCAACTTCGGGTTTCTTCTCGATTTGCCACCCTCTTTCGGACGGAATCAAATTTCTCCTGAAGCTGCATAGTTTATTGTCGCTGAACGTGCGAAATTGATTCGTCAGTGTACTCCCACATGGCATAAGAAGCCCCATAGCTTGTTCTACTGCTGTCTAGTCGATCTGGATCTGTGTGGAAAGGTATGCTTTTAAACGTGCAAGATGCTGCTTTAATCCAATATTATGCGATACAGAGATCAAATTTAAAAGTTCTGCTCTAAGCGAGGGTTCAAACACGAGATTTGTCCTGGCATGCGAATTTGAATGAGATCAAGATCTGCATGTCCTAAATAGGATATAGCACAAGTTTCAATCCCCCAGGTTTAGCAGTGTGTACAGAAACTGTCAAAGGCTGACTCACAGCGCGGGCAGTGCTGGCACCAGCTGCTGAAGTCAACAGCCACCGCCTCAGAGACACTGTGTCTTTACCCGCAGCAATCGACAAAGTGCCTTGCATGCATTGTACTACTCTGCAACAATTTACTTTATGCATGCACTACTCATAGACTCCGTGCACCAATACCGCTGTTAACTTCCTTAGAAGCTGAGGAGCTTGCTCAGTGAGGCTTGATAAAAAATTTTAACTTGACCGCCAGTCGACTGCACAGTGCAGCTTCCTGGAATCCATGAGTGACCATGGCAATGCATAGGCGTCATGAACTGGTCAATGAATGCAGATGCAACTGCTGCACGCATTGTGCACAATGCTGCGCTGTTTAGCGCGCATGAGTCACATTATCGGATACCATTCATGTACTACATTCAGCAACTGCCTCGGATGAGACTCACATGTACAGCTTCATGCGAGGATGATTCCAATTTGGTTGCACCTGTACGCCCCAGTACGCGGAGCACAGAAGTACCACAAGGCCCTGAGCACCCAATGTTGCTAGCGCCAGTACATCACTGCGCCCTCCCAGTACGAGTACTTAAGTACTAACTTCATGAAAATAGGAGCACTGGTGATACCCAGCCTCCGAGGGACCAGGTGTCATCGCCCCTGCAGTGTAGTTGGGGGGCCATCGAGGCTGCGGTCAAAGTGCACACTGTGGCGCCTTGAAGTTCCCGACCCCTGCTCAGGCTGATCCCTGGAGCCATGCTTGAGCGCTGACGGCACAGCTGGGTGCTGCACAACCTCCCTCGCCAGCATGCTCACCTTTGGCTTCGAGGCAAAGCTCGAGGCAAAGCTCCTGCCCACGGCCCTGATGCTGCCTGCGCAGAGAATCTCTTTCTATCACTTCCACTAATAAAAGTAGCATGCTCATCCACACTTCTACCTTCAGCCAGTCACCATGCACCTTCATCAACAGTCACTGGACCAACTCCCACAGGTACCCAAAATTGTTTGCCCTGCTACTCCTTCAGTCACGTGTGCATGTGGTGGGCAACCAGATCACATGACGGTGGTGTGATATAACCAATCTTTCGGTGCTAGGGAGCATGAAATAGGTGAAATACAGTACGTAGGAACAGGAGGTAGTCACATGCACATGATGTCCGTGGGGGTTTTGCAAAACTAAGCGGAGCATCTAGGGGGGAAGGAAAGAATGCACACCTGAGACCTGCTGGATGCTCTGTCGCCGAATGATGGCTGAGAAAGTGGCCCTCCTCGCCTCCTGCTTCCGCGGGCCGCCGCTGCCTCCGTAGTGACCAGGGTCAGCCATGCTCATGCGCCGGTGAGTAAGGGTGACACTATCGACCCTCTGCAACAACACTCTGTCAGTTATTATACATTGCTCCCAGCCATAATAGGATGGCCAATGCCTGCCTCTGATTTTTGGAGTCAGCGCCAGCAAAGCCGCCCGGTGTTGTTGCAGCAACAGGCTTGCACGGCAGCTACTGCTCAGGAAGGCGCTCTCTGCATGCACTGCAAGAGCAGACATCTGCAGCTTGTCTTCAGGGCCCGGGTGTGCCGGGCTGAGGTGGCTTGCAATGAGAGGAACGCGTGCTGTTTAATGGCTGCAGGGGAGAGGGGGCATGCCTGAGGCAGCGATGATGGTACTGCCTCCTCCTCATGATCTTCTCTGGCTGCTCCATTAAAGAGGCCCAGAGCAAATCTATCTCGCACTTTGCGACTTGCCTGCACAACGCAGCACACAAGTCTGCTGACAAGCCTATCGTGGAAGCAGGATTTTGAGGCGTTGTGATTGATCTCAATACCACCCTCTCTTATTACAGGCATGCAATGCGCTTCCTTGATCATGATATCCTTCCTCGTCCTCAAGTTGAAACCAGAATTTTTAGGCTGCCCTTTCTTCCTAGCAAACAGTATCCCCAAGATTGTGTAAGGACACAGCAACTCACCAGGGTCTTTGTCTCGATGCCACTGGCAGGCTCCGCAGCATCCACTCTGATAAATCTTACGCGCGCATCAGAACTTTTTCGCGAGTGGCTCGGTAAGGCTCCATTGCTGCCCGGGCTTTCTGTGTGGTCACTCGGCAGTGGCTCCTGGTAAACCACAAGTAGATTCGTCAGCCTCGTCAGATGTCTGACCAGAAGTTCCACACCTTAAAAACCAGTCTTCATGCAATGTTACAGAATTGAGAGGTTGAAGGGACTTACAGTGTGGATGACGCCACCGGACCCTTCATTCTCAGGATCTACGCTGCCCATCTGGCCGACTCCAATTTCATCTGGGAGGCCCTTCCTGGCGTGGATAATTGCGGCATAGTCTAGATCGCTTTGGTCGCTGTCATCGGACGAGTCTGACACCCTGTGGTGCTCCTGATCCACATCAGGTAGTAAGTATTCAGTGCTTCTTGAGACCAAACAGCGGCATGGATGAGAGGACATTTACTGGGTGCTCTGCACTTTGACAGTAGCCTGCTCACCTCGTTCCTGCTTCTTTCAATTCTTGCATGATGTACAGCCACACTGTCCATGCTTCTAAGCACCTGTATGTCAAATCACAGCTAGTCACTTAGTCTGATGACCTTCGGAGGTGTGGGTTTGTTTTCTTGCAACTCTTCCCACATGCATAAATACCTGTCTCGTGGTGATAGTGCGGTCAGTGACTTCATCATCAACATCATCAGCTTCGTCATCGTTCCTATTCTCCTTTCTGCGGGCTATCCGTGATCCAACACTTACTGCAGAATCCAAGGTTCGCTGAAGCACTGCAGGCACCTTCATCGGAGATTTCTTTTAGACTGTTCAATGAAAGAAAAGTACGCTAATTATTATTCCTATTCAAATCTGTTAAAAATAAACAAAGGCTCTTCTTCAGAAAGCTACTGCAACACGACATGCCGGTTGAAACGCCCGAGGGGCTCAGGTCACAGGTGCTGTCGATGGCCAGCAGCGTGCGCTTAAGTCATGGAATTCATATCTTCAAGGTCTCTACAGTCCAGGGAGACCGTGCATTGAAGAGTTTTCTTTTATATTTTAGCTCGAAGAGAAGCCCCGCGTGCAGGATACGCGCGACTGCCTCGGGCTCAAATAAAAAAAAAGAGGAAGGGGAAGGAAATACTGATCGGTGGGCAAATATCCTTAATTTGGAAGAAGTACTCGAAGGAGAAGAAGACCAAGTATAGTTGGTGCGAATTGGCTGCATTTTGGGGCCAGTCAGATCTGCTTGAGAAGGGCTTCTGGCTAGTATGGCGAGTGCAGACCAACTGGAAGCATTCAGGTGCTCAATTTATGCACACCAGATTCTTTCACAGCTGCTTGTGATGTGGCAGATTAGAGTTTGGTCAAGTTGCCTATGCTGCAGAGCAACAGATGGAAACTTCCAGCACCGATTTGCCACTTTCCTGTGGTCAAATCGGTGCTACGAATATCTAGTCGCATTATTCATTGCCCCGTCATGTTGCTATACCCTACTATACCAGGGTGCTGATCGCGTCCTTCCTTGTCTGAGCAGGGCTTTTTACTTTGAGGGAGATGAGCTATGGAGGAAGTACGAGATGAACCTGGAGATTCCTCCTGGAAGAGACAGAACCGCAGTCATTGGCCGATTCAAGGCTAAATGGTACAAAAGAGAGATTGTGAGTGCCCTCCTCCTACCGCACCTCGAGCTGTGTTACTGCAGAATTCCCTAGTCAATCATGCATTAGGTCTCTGCCCGTGAGTCACAGTTCTAGGCATGTTCTCCAAGCTCCTTTTGACCATTATATACTCGAAAGGAGAAGCCATTTGGGCATGGTCTTGATTTGCCAGGCAGCCGATGTCCAGACTTTTGCTGTCAGTTTGAGGTCACTTGACTTCCTGCAGGATCCTTCATTCGATCCAAGCTTGGTTACACCCAGCACAGCCTTTTCTGCTTCCCCAAGCACACAAGCGCCTGCAGACGAAGCTGGCGAGAAGCAGCACACAGCATCACCGTCCAGGCCTGCAGCTGATGAACCTGCCAGCACCGCCGGGAGTGGGAGCTCTAGCAGCAGGCCAGCAAAGAGCGGCTCCACTGCAAAGGTGTGTGCGGCTTAGGCTGCAAAGCAACAGACCATCTATGTGGCAGTTTCCCTAACATGACATGCCAAGTGCCCACCACACTGGAGCAAGAACCATGGTCATAGGTAGAATTGGCACAGCAATGCTCCTGTCATTCTTGAGCACCGGCTGTCTCCAGAATGCTCAAGAGGCGGTGCAATGCTGCTACATGTTGCGCTGACAGTGTACTCAGAGCAGGACTCTGCACAGGCTGAACGCAATTCATGTTCTTCACAGGGGGATGGAGGCTTGAAGGGCTTCGGCTTGCAACTGCTGGGCTCGTCTCAGACGAGGCTTTTCATACTGCACAGTGCCCTGCTGTTGCTAGGCCTGGGCGTGGTGCAGCCTCTGAGCGGGCTGCTGTCATACCGCGCGTGGCGTTGGTTCCTGGCAATATCAGTGCTGTCCCACGGATACAAAGTGCGCCCCTTTCAGCTCTGCATACACTTGCTTGCATTGTACATCTTGCCTGAGGGCGCATGCAAGCACGGCCTATACCATGCACCTGGTAAGCACATGTACACCTTCCCGTTCGTGCAATGGAACGGCACTGTGCAGCTGTGCTGACATTGAAGCTGGAAGTTGTATGGGTGAACCCACCAGTGTCCTGTTCCATCAGGGAGATGCTAAATACTGATCATCTCATATACCCCTGGATATACCAATGTCAGTAGGGAAACACGGATATAGTAGTGGGGAGAGCCTCTTCCGCAACGATCTGTTAATTTTGATAGGCCAGGATTGTCTGATCGTGGGAACATGTGGGGAACATGTTCAATGTGACACAGTTATTCTGAGTCCACCTGACATTCTGGGTGTGCTCTGTTGATGCAGTTGTCCCTGAAGCATGGGCGGCCGACGCTGCGGCCATTTCCGGCGGCTCTGAAGGCCTGGTTTGTACCGGTGGCCACCAGCACCGATTTCCAGTACCTTCTTCTCAGCTTCATGTTCCTGCAGACGCGCCCCATGACCCTGGTGAGACAGACCCCCCATACCCCTTCTTCTACCCTGGGCCCACGCTGCATTATACCCTTTCCAACTTGTTCTCTCAGTAGCACTACAGTGAAGAGGCAATCTAGTGAACTGACAATCCTAAGGACAGGCATCCAAGGGTCCGGGAGCGTGTAATGGACCGTGGGCTCTCCCACAGTAGACGAATGAATATATTGTTTCTGGCTTTGAGCAGGAGCCTTGCTCAAGGGAGTTAATTGCACGATTAATGCGGTCTACTGCCACTGCGGAATTAGTCAGTCTAGTGACAGACTTGTGCCGCTGCAGGTTGTGGTGCCCATTTGGGTGCTGGCCCTGTACCACTTCTTCGCCTACGCATCCCAGCACTTCAGCAGCAACCCACTGTGGGTCAAGTACGGTGCTGATGCGCACAGATTCCTGTCTGCCAACCAGGTGCTGCTCCCACACCCGCTAGCACCCATGGATCCCTCCAATATGCTCCCTTTTTGCTGGTCTCTGAGAGTCCCTTCAGTGCTGCCGAACACAAATACAAAATCCAGCAAAATGGTCGAATGAGTGAATGAAGGAAGAACATCGGAGGGGATGCAAGGAAGGGGTACTGAGCAAGTCCAAGTTGTGGTAGCCACCTGTGATGCTGGTGATCAGGCACGGACAGCTAGTACGTGGAGAGCACAAGAATACTTTTGACAATTTCATGCAATTCATTGTGAGTTCCCGCCAAGTCAAGGGCCTCCAGTTCAGGCCACACGGTGTCCATGGTCGGCTGTCTCTTGAGCGAATCAGAATTGGTGCTCCCACCGCATCTCTTTTCCAGCTGTCATCTGACTAATTCGAATCTGGGTGCAGGGCCAGGCGCTGGTGTTCAATGCCGGGGCGGAGATTGGCGCGGGCCTGCTGCTGCTGCTGGGCCTGCTCACACCGGCGCGCTCCATAATGCTCACCTTCATCTACTGGCGCAACTTCCTGCCTGCCCGCTACAACACCCCCGACTCCTCTGCCTACCACCGCCAGGTGGGGCACCCTCTTTACGGGTCATTTCTCTTGCTTCTGGCCCCTGGGCGGGAGCGGTTCATCAACGCTGAACCCCTGTGAGGCCTGCTCCTGTGAGCCTGCAGCTGGTGATGCAAATTTACCTTTATACTTTGGCGCCTGCCTTGTCAAGGGACTCTTGGAAGGTTCTCATGCATCAGGGCGATGGATGACAGAACAGAGGGACAAGATGTCACTAATGGATAAGACCTCATGAGCAAATAAAGCTTTGAGGCGGCAGCAGTCGCTGGTCTCAGCATCGGCGTATCTGTAATTTTGCAAATGGACAGGGGTGTTTTACTGTAGGCCCTGCTTGGCTGTTGGGGCTGTATGTGTGCTGATCGACAGCTGTTTTAATGCCTAGGTGGTTTCTATGAGAAGGGGCAAGAAAAGCGTCTGAGGCTGAATTTTTGCATGTCCTGCTGTGCAGGCTTGGGGCATGCTGGCAGAGAGAGCTGCACCGGTGCTGCGAGCGGTGCCCATGCTGCAAGTACCCATCAGCTACATCAAGAGGGGCTTTGCTGCGCGATGAGATGGATATGGAGGTACAGAGCTGTGAAGGAATTCATGGGCAAGGGAACTTAAATTTCCATATCAGCGACGTCTGTTGCGTGCGCAGTTTTGCAGCTTCAATGAAAGGTGTTTGTCTGGCATGCATGCTCTGACAGCTTGTCGTTTGTGCTTGATTTGGGTTTTATGTTGAGGCGCTGCCCTTGGCGTGACTTGATGCGCCACGTGGCATGACATGCATGCAAATGCAAACCAGTACGATAGCGAGATATAATGACATGCATGTGGATAATTTACCTGCAGCTGTAACAACCAATTTGAGTGAAGCTGAACCAGTTGGTCTGGTGACATCCCAGGCCCATGCCAGCCGACCACGCATGCCAGTGCCTGAATGCACGTGCACATTCTAGTATCCAGGCCAATAATCAAGTCTGCAATGAGCACGGACCAAAGTCTGCCTTTTATAATCAGAGGAAGAGGTATCTTGATTATCATTGGAATGAATATTGGCGGTGCAAGTGACGCAGGGCAGCGAGTGACTATGCCCCAAATAAGCCCCATCATTTGTCCTGCAGACTTCTGGAGATTGTCGCCTGCCCTCTCGGGGGATGCTGCACTCAGGGCAATTCTGCGAGACGGAAGCCCACTTGATAAGCGATCTCTGCCCCACAGGACTTGGGAGCAGGATTCCTTGCAGTAGTGCAGCAGATGTGCTTATAGCAAGGCATCGTAGGGAAGGCCGGGGTTTTTGCCCAGCTCCAGGGGACCATCGGGCGGCCTGTGCTCGCAAGACGACAGGGTCATGCAGCAGAAACAGGCCAGGACTCAGTCAGGCGCGCTGCGTGAGCGCGATCCAGACAGGTTCTACTGCCCGTATCCCAACTGCACGCGATCTTTCGCGGAGCTATGGAGGCTCAAGGTGCACTATCGGGCTCCGCCTGATGCGAGAGGGAGCGGCAAGGAGAGAGGGCACGGCTGCGAGCTGCAATTCTGTCCAAAGTGTGCCAAGGAGTTGAAGGCAGGCAAGCATCATGTCGGATGCTTCGCAGGCAGGGCTGGCGCGAAGCAGGCAGCGAAGCGTTCCAAGGTGGGGCTTGCCCAACTCCGAAAGCTGTCGGAAATTGCCTAGCGAGTTTGTCAGGCTTCTCAATACTGGCGTCTTTCTGTGCGATGGTAATTGCGATGACGATGATACCGTCTAAGATAGCTATTGTAAGCATTGAATTGATAAAAGGACTCCGTTTCAAGTCTGTGACGTGCTGGACTCTGGTGATGAACGTGCCGTAAGTCCAAGTTGTCAACAAACAACGTGCACTTTTCCAAACCACTGCGTTGCAGCGTAGTATCACCTAATTAGAAATACATCGATCATAAGAAATAGTCGCAGGTGCGTTTTGTGAAGGATTTGCGACCTCCTTCCCCTACCCCACAGGACTTGTTCGCATCCTTTAGAGTGTCTGCTGGCACGCAGGCACAGGAAGATTTCGGGAAAACCCAAACAGTGGAGATAGACATGAAACGGCGATGCAGCGCACCTGTCGGGGGCGACTGGAGATTACCACCGGCACTGCCAGAGGACTTCTCCGCAGCGCTGGACGCATGCCGCCCCAGCTATCCGCACCCCATTCAGTCGCAGAGCAGAGGCGCCTCCTCGCAAGACAGCGAGGCGTCGCAACCCCTGCAGCCCAGCCAAAAGTGCGTACTAGCATTGTTCTTTTCAGGGACAGATAGACATGACAGCCACTTGCACTCGGCAGGTCATGCGTAGCAGCTGAAAGCTCGTCTGGCCTACCTGTGGCCCAGCCTGGGAGTGGCAGTGCTCATTTAATACACAAAATTTATGCTTTGCCATTGCATTCGAAGCTCAGTAGCTAGAAACTGCTCGCAATGCCGCACCCAATTCAAAACCTACTACCTAGCAGCAGGCGAGCTAGGTGTCTTGTCGGGCTGCGCTGGTCCCAGACAGGATTCAGACTTGTCCGGGAAGCCTGTCACAGCACAAGATCCTTTCTAGTGTGAGCAGACTGCTTTCCATAGGCATCTTGCCCACATCCTGTATCAGCACAGGCGCCACCAAATCTTGGGTCAGGTCATCTCAGCGGGCAGGATGGAAACCTCCAGCCTCTGCAGTTGTTGCATGCCTTGGAGTCCAGGAAAGCAAGAATAAACAGTGATGCGGTGAGCAGGGCAGAGGACGCCGGCATGGCTGCTGTCAGAAGCAGCAACCTGCACAAAATGTGACCGAGCTCGATGCTTCATGTAGGGCTGCATTTGACACGGCAGAGGTTAATTGCATTTCTGAATGTGTACACGGCGTGCTGCTGCAGGAAGCGGCGGACGGTGGACGGGAGGATACAGATTGGGGAGGAGGAGGGGGGCCTGGTGCGCTGCCAGAGCACGAGTCTGGCGGACCTGCACCTGAGCGGCTGCGGCCATTTCTCTATGGACTCCTGCGCCGATGTTCTCCTGCCTGAGCCCCACCCCTGCACCTCCGGCTCTGAAGGCACCCCGGTGCGGCCTTCACCCCTCAGAAGAAGTTCCTGAACTGCTGTAAAATCTGTAGATGTCTCAAGGTGGAGGCACATCACTTGCTTGGAAAGGCATTAGGGGCATCGCATGGGAAAAGTATTCATTTGAAGCAGGCTGGAAGAAGGGAATATGTACATCGAAGGCACTTGTTGCTCCCAGATTGGGTTGTGAGAAACCGAGAGAAACCTGGCAAAGCCAGGCACTGGCAAGTGCATGCCAGCAGACCTTTGCAGGTCAAGGGAACGCTGCCCAAGCAGGATTGCCTTGGGCCTGACAGGGCGCACGAGACACCTTTTTTGGAACACACTGCGCTCTTGGAAGACGAGCCCTCAGATGAGGGAGGAGTGTGTGCATGCACCTATTGATCAAATGGGCGCAGTGCAGCATTGCACACCGAACCACATCCATATACAGGATATTCACAAACATGGGGTGTAACGGCGTTGAGGCTTTGGGTGTGTTCACAGGGCGGGCCGCTACACCGCACAATATCGGCGCCACCGCTGGCGAGTGCCCTGCCGCAGCAGCGGAGCATGAAGGAGTCCCTCTTCGACTTCACCAGCATCTTTGACGGGGACGTGCTTGCCGACTCGCCGCCGCCGCAGCACAAGCGGCCGCCCGCCGTCTGCAACATCCACGCCACCTCAGCCTCCGACGTGAGCTTTTATCTCATCACTGAAATGCACACTTTGTGAAGAGAAAGTTGACAGTGAAAACTCACAAACGCCCTGGAACAACCCATCTTGGAATGTATCATACGGGGACCCTTGCATGTGGCCTACCATACCATAATCTTCATCCTGTGATGCGTACAAGGAAGTGCTCTGCGTCTTGCCGCTTGAGCACTTGCAGATGGCTTCTGTTTTGGCAGGCTTCTTGTGAGTGATCCTCTGCTTGAGGTTATTCGCAGGTGCTGTGGGTCAGCTGCCTAGCAATGCCACCCTGGCTTGTAGTTGTGTCCTTAGATCTGCACCCTTTTCAGCTTTTGTCCAGGGATGTCAGCCCTGAAAGATCTGATGATGAAACAGGTGTTGCTGGAGCTGCCGGGCTTCTGCGGGCTGTACGACGACGACCACATAATGCGCGCCATGATCGTCGAGCTGGCCGGCACCGCGCCGCAGCCGCCGCAGCAGCCGCACCACCGCCGCTACGGCAGCGCGCACCCCACCTGCTGGGATCATGACATGCACGCCATGGACTCGCAGGTGCGTGCACCTGCTGCCTGGCTGATGTATCCCTTTACTTGCCTTGACAGGAGGGCCTTGGCATACAATTCATTCATTGCGCAGCACCGGCCTTTCCACGCCAGCTAAAACTTGTTATCAATAAATCCTATCCTATCTGCACCCTTTGTTCTCGTTGAGAATTTTGAAACCTGTTGGATTGACACGAAGGCTGCAAACAAATGCGCTTCCCTCAGCAAATCCCGTGCTTGGTGGTGACAGTGTATCTCTAAAGCATTGCACTTTGAGATTGTTGCAGACATTGTGGCTCTGACACAGCGCAGATGTAACGCTGATGTGGCATGTGCACAGGTGGCACGCGATTCGCACACGCTGACATCAGCGCACAGCGCGCCGCACCGTCACACGCCGCCGCTATCGCCGGCCGGGCCGCTGCCGCTCGACGCGCTGCTAGGATTTTCTGGGACGTCCGGTGAGTATCATCTCAACTTTCCAGAAAGCGCGCTTGAGTTGCCACGCATGAAGGTTGTAACCACACTAAGACAGGAAGAAAGGGTCTAAGACATGCAAACTGCTGCAAGCGCCAGGAAGGGAGAAAGAGCTGCATGGCCTGTGTATCTGTAGTGGTTTGGCAAGACAACCATCACCCAGTCCAGAGGAAGCTGCATCCATCTGCTGCCCAGGTCTGCTTTTCTCATAGACCTGGAGCTGGTCTGAGGTCCGCAATGATGGGTGTGATGAACCTTGCTCAACGCAAGATGTGCTGGCTGCAGGTGAGTCATCGCCGCAGCACAGCGGGCCCAGCATGGCGGCATGCGGCAGTTCGGCGTCCGGCCGCGGAAGTGCGAGTCTTCACACGCAGCCGCACTCGCCGCCGCTGCCGCAATTCCCCAGCTTTGGGGATGACCTCAACTACCTGCAGGTGCACACTGAGAATTTTCTAAATTTGAATTTCAAATTCAATCTGAATTCCAAATTTGCTGCACTCTTTGAATTGTCGT
Source organism: Coccomyxa subellipsoidea C-169 (assembly GCF_000258705.1). Lineage (NCBI taxonomy): Eukaryota > Viridiplantae > Chlorophyta > Trebouxiophyceae > Coccomyxaceae > Coccomyxa > Coccomyxa subellipsoidea. The sequence continues at coordinate 628,164 of NW_005178021.1, forward strand.
CCATATGGGCGACGACCTCAATCATCTGCAGGTGCACCCTGGGGAAACACCCAACATTTGAATTCAAATCTTGCTCTATTCAAAATGTCATTGAATCTCGTATTCGAATCCTCGTCCGTATGGCCGATGAGGTCATTAGCTGCAGGTGCGCATGAGCAGTATCACCGATCGGATTCAACGTCTCCATGACTCAAACCCACTTTCACGCCATTCCGGTGGTTTTCTGGGTCCTAAAACTCGACAGCTGAGGAGATTGGATGTGATTCCTGCAGGATGGGCGGTTTGGCTGGCACGACAAGCACATCCTGTCGCCGCCGGAGCACCCCTACTTCTCCCTGGAAGCCTACTCCACCCACAAGCACCGCAGCATGGTGACTAAACCTTCCCTGCCTGCGGAAATACCCAACCCTGCCCTGCAGATTACACAAAACATGCCTTCCTGACAGCCGTGCCAACTAGGCAGCAAAGCTCTTGTAGCAAACTGTCAAATGGGAAGTAATGACCGCAATAGATCCAGCGTTCAACTTGTTGCTCTGTTCAACGGCCACACAGGGATTCAAATGCATGACATGTTCTGCAGCTCTGAGCAGCCAGGGAAAGGGGGCCAGCTGATTGGGGGCAGTACATCTCGGTAGGAACTACTTGGGGAGAGTGCTGAGTGGTGTGCTGTTACTGGGGCTGCAGGATGGGAGGGGAAAGCAGCAGCACCAGTCAGGGGGCTACATGGGAAATCTGGAGCCAGCCCCTCTGTCCCCAGACACCCTCATGCACCCCGCTGACAGCGACTCCAGGTCAGCACCCTTTCATCACCCTTTTGAACACCCTGCCTCAGGTGTGATACTGAAATAGTAGATTACATTGCTACATTTTAGAGACCTGATGGGAGCCACCTGACCTGAGGCTCGTTGATGCCCACTAAAAATAACGTGGGGAGTTGATGAAATACAAGAGTTGCATGCATTTGTATCCCCATGGCTACATTACAGACCTGAGTAAGTTGTCATGTGGTAAATGTTTGTGAAGGCTGCCAGTTTTTAGCCTCTCCTCTAGACCAAAGGGGAATTGGTAGAATGCTGTTCCACATGAATTTGGCTCCTATTCACAGATCTACAGCAGAAAGCAGAGCTCAAAGTCATGCTGCTGCTGTTATTCCTGTCTGACAGTACAGCTGTCTGTCATTACAGGAGGTGGAGTCCCTTGTCGGAGCAGACTCAAACCTTCCGCCACTGCTGAGGCCGGAAGCCATACAGTACCGCCAGCTCTCTGCAGCAGAGCTGAAAACCTGCAGCAAACAGCCGAGCACCGCATGCAACCCATCACATCACAGCAGCTGGTGAAGGAAGGCAATAAAAATGTCCGGCCAGCCGCGCTAGTGCATTGGCTGTGTCTGACAGGCGGTTGAGACTGCAGTTTAGACACCCAGCTGGAGATGTGAATTCTATCTATGTGTCATAAGCAGTTCTCCGTGGATGTCCGATGAAACAGCCTCTTTCTGGGCAATCAAGAGAATGCCTCTTTCAGCTGCATTGCAGCAGAGAACGCATGCACAAAGGGTAGCTAACAGGCGGGGCCAAGCCTCAAGAGCTCTGCAGCTTGGCACTGACTGTGTTACCAAGTTCAAGACGGCAAGTGTCATGCTCAAGAGTTTCACTGCTTGATTTTCGCTTGATTTTGCTCTATATATACAGTGTAGATGGGTTGTACTCAAGATAAATAGGGAGGTAAAGCATTCTGTAGATTAGGACATTCCAGGGCAGCTTATGCAATAGGTGGCATCCTGGCCAGCATGACACCTTTGGCTGTCGCAAACGGATATAGGCAATAGAACGAGGAATCTAGGTTGAACTCAAGATGAAAGAAACTGAGAACTGGGGAAGATACTCAAGACGGGGGAACACTGTTCAAGATTATTCTGAACTGCATTTGAACTCAGAACTGAGTCACTCAATGTTCGATGAATGTGAGATTCAAGAATGAGAAATCTGTGCCTGAGTACATATTGTGGATAAATACAAGACTTGACTTTTGACCGGCACATGCGAGAAATGTAACTAGGAAAAATTCAGCAGGCGATTTGAGCAGGTGTGATCTTACTGTGATTGCCATTGTGATCTTGATTTTGGCGGAGATCTTTCTGGAGGTCTATGTTTACAAAATCTCCATGTCTACAAAATCACAGACCAGTCTGAGGTCTTCAAGAGAATACTTGTAAGTGCTTAAGTACCCCACCTGGTGATTTTCAGTATAGAATATCCTGCACACATCAATTCTAGGAAATTTGCATACTGCAAATCAAAGGTGTGGCATAATTTGTGGCCCACTCTCTTTGTAATCATGGCATCCGTACCACCAGAGAGAGACTTGCATGACATCCCAATAGTGCCTCCATATTTCTATATAGCTAGCCGGGGTGATTCAAAACCTTTACAGATCTCACAGCTGCAGAGCAATTGTGCCACACTGAAAGAGCGACAGCTGCGACAGCTTTGGGCATCCCTGGCAGGCAAGACACTGCTCTGCTGACTGAGATTTCACCCTGAAAGGCTGGACTAAGTCCCTTTAAAACACTGGCCTCAAGGTGTAGGTCTGCAGGTCAACACTGGCCTCAAGGTACATGTGTACTTTGAAGCTCCACTTAAGACTGGTTTGGGCCTATCTTGGTAGTTCCAAACAGCCCCCAAGCCAGCCTCCAGCCCAGTCTACTAGAGGCCAGTACATGTCTGTTGGGGCCAGTTTGGGCAATCATTCATCATACAGATCTTGGTTCCAAGAGGCTGCGGTGGCAATTTGGGTCAGGCATGCAACTGGTGTTCTGCCTCTTCTTTTACTTCCTCCTCGATCTCTTCCACAATGTGCAGGTTCTTGATGTAGGCCGGAATGTTGTGCCTGCGGCAAGGTGCACCAATTTCTCATGAACTAGCAGTCTCAGGCATTGGCCATGGCCTACAAGTTGTAGAGAGCCATTACGAGAGAATTCCCTCACTTCAGTCCCTTAACATGAACTGTACTAACTCTGTATAATTGGCAATTGATTGAACAATAACTTGCATCATAATTCCTTAATGCATTGCCAAAAACTGATGAGTCACGAAGGAAGCACCTCATCGGGTTGAGGACGACAGGATCGTCTGGCGCCGCTTCTCGGGGCCACTCCCACCACTTGCGGAATGTTGCCAGCTTCCAGCAAGGCGACAGGGTGTGCGGCTTATACTTGCCGTACGTCTTCTCGCCCCACAAGTAGATGGCGCCGGCAAGAGCCGATGCTGCAATCGCCGAGGGTACTATGTAGTACCATTGACGTGTGTGATACACCATATTGGCTCACAGCACGTTGCACGAGAGTATATGGAATCCCATCTTGGGCCTGGCTGCTCCAGGGAGCTTATGCTTTGTTGTTGCCCAAAATAGAACCCTGATATAAATGGATAGGGTTTTTGAACTTCAAAACAAACACTCTGCTTCCAGCACAAAAGTTTTTCTCTCGAAAAATTCTTTCTTGAGATCAGGATCTCAGCACCTGTGTTGTGGCGTATATCTCAGAGTATCATCGCTTGGGCCAGCCGGGGACAGCTCAACGTTGGATCTTCCATCTGAAGTGCATGTCTTTCGGCAGGATCCTGCAAAGGAACAGATCGGTGCACATCGCCATTACAATAGCGTGAGTGATACGCCTTTTTCGGTGTAAACACAGAAAATACGCATTTCGCGTGGCAGCCTTGAGACTAGTGATCTCATTCGTGCAGGGTGGGCATCACCAGTGGAGTGTACCTGTTTCAACCACCACTTCGACTTTACTGGCAAGAACAAGCAGCAACACAGGAGGAAGCTGCCAGAAAAGCGTGCACAAGTGACCTTTCTACAGGGAGCACTCCCAACCCTCTGTCTGGAGCCCAGCCACAGCCCAAGGAACAGAGGCAGGAGTAGTTTTATCTATCAGTGGACTACGAATATCTGCATGTGATCTTCAGGAAGAGCAGCCATATGGAAAGGAAGTGCTGAGCTGGAATAGCAGGGCAAGAAGCAACCTGGGAACCTACATGGAAATTAAACACTCAATTGTGGATCGCACTACCTTGGCATTTGCTTATTAATATGGAGCAGTATGCTTGGTAGACTGTCAGACAAGGCAGTAATGTGCGGACAAATCAGCAGCACTCCTCAAGATCCAGTTTGGCAAATCCGCTTCTAGACCGGCTGGTTGATCATGACCTGAAGGGCATGCAATACCTTTCAAGACTTGGCAGACTTTGACTATTTTTTTGAATTGGCACCAGCCATGGGCTTGTGAACGCGTACCATCAAAGGGGTCTGGCAATGGCCTGTGTGGTGCACTCTAGCGCTGCTAGCATGCTCTAGCGCTGCGCAGTGATTACTGCTTCAAGCGGAATTTCCAGTGGTAATTTTGTATTCGATGCATTATGGGGTTTGCAGACCGCATCTTGCCTGCACAAAAGTGTCCATCCGTGTCTTCAGTATCTCCAGAGTGTAATGAACTCGAGGGCTGTGTTGAAAGCTAAACAGAAGGGTGTTGCTTGCGATGCAACTGGCAACTTCCTCAAGATGAGAAGCTAGACATTCCTGCTGCCACGTTCACGTCCAGAAAGCTGGTAGAAAGAAAGTGCCATATGTTACGTGCAAATTCTCTGAATGCTGCTAATCACTTGAGCAAACTGAAAGTATCTAGCATCGGTATAGAAAGTTAGTCCCGATGTTGACGCGTAATAATTTTCTGGCTTCAGATGCTATCTCCCACTCACTCAGAACTCCCTCAAAGCTACACGTATGCCCATCTCGTTCAGTGAGACAGACAATTTCAGCAACTGTAGATGCTTTTGCCCCCCCAAAGGCATCTCAGGACACAAGAGAGCTAGGAAAATCCGGTGAGTTCATCCTCCGGCATGTCTTTGCATGCGCTCGGCAGGACTCCGTGTTCTGTTATAGATCGTGCCATGGAAGCCTTGTAATTAATTGAAGGTGGTGGGCAGGACTAGAAGTGACATCAATCGGCGTTGGGGCTTGGAGCTGGGGCGATAGAACAGGTACAATCCTCCTGCATCCTATGTTTATGACGTGTCCGCTGTTGATGAAATATGTATATTTGTATACACCTTCATGAGATTGGTTGGATTTCACATGATCTCAATCTCAGCTTTGCAGGCTACTGGGGATACAACAGCTATGGTAATTATGGGTCTGATGAGAACAGGTAACTGCTCCTCCTTTTGCAAGTATGGTGATCGTCCATCAATCTTTTAAGTATCCAGCCTCTAGCAGATATGTTTCTGCATGACTTTCTTGTGGAGTAAAGACAATTGTTGCGCTGCACTAGGGCTGCGTTTGATGCGCTCATCGACAGCGGCATTGGGTTCATCGACACTGCAGAAGGTGGGAAATGTCTCCAGACAATTCCCCCCTTTGAAACAGCTCATCCACCTATGAAGCTGCTTCCAAGCCTGAGTTCAAGGCTTGGAAGCAGCTTAAGTGCTGTTATCAGGAGCATATTCAGGAGCATATGGAGTCATTCGCTGCATGCCTGCCTTTGCATGGAGGCGTGGAGAGCAGTGTCAGACAATGTGGCAAAATGAACATCCATGTGGCTGGGTGCAGTGTACGGATTTGGGAAATCCGAGGAGCTGACTGGGGATTTCATGCGGAGGAAGGGTGCCTCCCCAGTCATTGCCACCAAGTTTGCACCCCTCCCCTGGAGATTCACATCAGGCTCAGTTGTCAGCGCTTGCGAGGTGAGCACTCCTCATGCAAAAATGTCTTGCAGCCTGCTATTGAGCCGTATTCTTTCAGTCTGTGAGCGCTTCAGTTGCTGCCATAAAACAAGCTCTTCTGTCTGGCAACATTTGAGTCTCTGCTTACAGAGAACCTGCCATGATATTGCCCTTGCTCGTGCCCTCAGCTGACAAGCTCCACTGCAGCACGCCCCAGCAAATTTTTGAAAGCTGCATCATGAGTTTCTGGCTTTTGTGCAGGCGAGCCTGAAGAGGCTGCAGGTGCCCTCGGTGGGTTTATACATGATCCACTGGCCGGGCTTTGCGCTGCAGTCCCTGGCGAACGATGCCTTTGTGGAGGGACTGGCGAGGGTGAAACAAGCCGGTTTGGCACAGGCCGTGGGAGTGTCAAACTTTAGAGAGGATCGGCTGCGGCGAGCGCATCAACTCCTGCAGGTGCGGATGAAAATTTCGTGTGTAACAGCATGGTGATCTCAGCATTAGTAAGTCGCAGCCATGCGTCACTAATTCACATGAAAATTTGGATCTTTCATGGCTGTGCAGAGCATGGGATTTGGTGTTGGCAAAGTGTTGATGTTGCCAGCCCCTTACAAAAGTGTCACAGGAAGTTCTTCAGGTCTTCATTGAGTATCAGTCAGATTTTGATGCTTCTGGACACCTGGAGACCTTGTTGTGACACTTGCTTGTGGGGAGAGAATACTCGAGAGGTGAGCTTCACTAAATTTGGATTGATTTGCGTGCAGGACAAGGGAGTGGTGCTAGCAAGCAACCAGGTGCAGTACAGTTTGTTGTACCGAGCCCCAGAGAAGAACGGCGTGCTTCGCGCATGCAACGAGTTGGGCATCACATTGATCGCTTACTCACCCCTGGCCCAGGGCCTGCTCACAGGTATGCCTTTGTGCCATGCAGCTCACAGTAGATAGCATCTCATTACACCCCTCTCCGGCGAGCGTTCCTGGTTTTTTCTGTGCTTGCCATGAGGCCGTATGCACTATCTAACCTCAATATCTAGTTAGGAAGCGGCTGCATTGACTGGGGATGGTCCTTTGAGAATGTCCTGTGCTTGCCGTGAGTGCATGCCGTAAGGGCATGGCGTTTTGACATTCAAGTAATCCCTTTATCCTTGGAGAGAGTTCATGCTTGAAAGTCAGTGCGAGCACCGAGGTAGGAAGGACGGGGTGCCTCGGTGTGTGAAGAGAAATGCATCGCCAATACAATAGGTTCCTGGCGAAGGAGCACTCTCTTTATACTACACCAAGTAGAAAGCGGCCGCAAAAATTGGGAGGGGTTCTTGAGAAAATTCCTGCTTGTCATGCAGGCAAGTACAGCCCAGAGAACAAGCCTGGCGGTCCCAGGTCCGGCATCTTCACAGAGGAGAGGCTGCGGGGAGTGCAGCCTCTGATTGGGCTGATGCGCGACATCGGCAGCAGCCACGGCGGCAAGTCACCGGCGCAGGTGGCCATCAATTGGACCATCTGCAAAGGGGTGCTGCCCATTCCAGGTGGGTGCATTTACTCTTTCTCATATTCCCTCGACAAATTTTTGATTGTATTATATAGATATTGTACTGAGGTGCTTGGCAGTCTCCCAAGATTACAGCATGCACAGTGTAGCCTATACCACAGCGGGAGATCCCGGCGCTTGGAAGGTACAGATTGTGGGTCCAATACCATCCTGGGATGTCCTATAATTTCTGAAGCCTGACTGGCGGGAGGCGGTATCATTCCTGCGGACTGGGCCCACGGTTGATTGATCCTTGCTTGGATCTGGCGTGTGAATCAAGGGGTGTGCATGAGGCAGCGAGCTCCTGCAGCTTGTCTGGACATGCACTCTGCTTCTGGCAGGAACAGAGTGCGATAATAATATTTGCAGCATAGAGAAAGCAGGAGCTGCAGCAGCGACACAGAACATTCCCAATTGACGATTGAGAGGGACATTGTGGGGAAGATGGAATGCAAGGGGACATAGGAGGCTAACCATTTCTTGTTGTGCAGGCGCAAAGAATGCGCGGCAGGCGGCAGAGGTTGCTGGAGCCATGGGCTGGTGAGCACTCCGCCTGCTTTGGCGCCAGTCATATCACTTGGCAGAACGTCTTCGTCTCCTCTTTGCCCCGTACTTAATCTACTTTGTTGCCGTTGGATCACAAGGAAAACAACTTGCAGCTGCTCTTTATTGGGTGCGCTGACCTGTTAAGCCACCAACTGAGCCACCAACGGCCGCTGAGATTATGGTTCTAAATTAGAATGAAGAGCAAGTGCTTGCAAGGACAATGTGTGACATTAGCAGCACTTCTATTTTCTTTGTATGCAACGCAGGCGGCTAACTACAGATGAAATGGCAGCGTTGGACAGCGCCAGCAGCCGGTCAGCTGCTGAGTTGTTTGGAGCTCCGTTCGAGACATGGTGAACGAAGCTGTGTACTTTGTGTCGCTTGAGTCACTTCAAAAGTACATGTATGATTATTGTAACAACTTTTGAAGATCCTCAGTATTCAATTCTGGTGCGGTTGTACAGCAAATGCTGCCTGCCAGGCAGTGTTTGGAAGAAACACATGGCAGAGTAACGATTAGTTGGTAGCAATTTCCAGTATATTGTCCAAGGCTGCTGGCAGCTCACTTGCCAAAGTATAATTTTCTTGGAGGGTTCAGAACGTTCTGTAAGAGTATGATTCATGCGGCAAGTCAATATTATAGCACAATGTCATCGGGCATCCTGTTTCCTCTTCTGTCCTTGCTTCTCCTTCTTCTTCTCCCGTTTCACTTCTTTCTCAGGAGCCTTCGCTTGCACTGTGCCAACAGCGACTGGTATCCCCTTGTCAACCTGCATACAAAGGAAGTCTCACCACTTCACTCTGATTTGCAATAAAATGTTGTAATACATCTTCTTGCTTGCGTCCAGTTGCATTTCCTGGCAAAGCCAGGATGAGCAATTGTGAAAGAGTGCAATCCAGCCTGCTCTCACCTCTGACAAAGCAAATTTTCCTGGTTGTAGCTGAAATGTACTCTCCAGAACATGCGCAGTGAAGGGCTCCAGGGAAGGCCTCTGTGCTGATGGGTAGCTGTCAGCTAGTTGAGCTATGTCTGTTCCCTGACTCCTGCGATATGCCCAAAGGTCAGACACAGTGACAGGGCACGGGATCTGCTTGCAACTAACATCCTTACAATGGAGCAACCGACAGTTTCCCGTACATAATATTTATTCTTCGTTGTGGAGAATATAGAATACAGATCACTGTATCTGGCCAGCTTCCATGGACAGAGTTTCATGCTTGCCTCCAAAGCGTGGTGTCGCCAGGAACTCCTTTTAAATAATTTGTCGGCACAAGAGCTGTTTGCGAGAACTTGTAAAGTCTCATGAGCTGAAAATACTCCATGAGATCGCTTCCCGCCCAGGCCTCATCCCGATTTCCTGCAACCATGTGATTGTTGTCAACATCACTAACAAGTCTTCTTCGGCACGATGTTGACAGGAATGACAGATCGATTTAGGATTGAGTACTGAGAGTAAAGCTTGGGTTCTCACTCTCGCCTGGTTGCAATAGTACAAAAGGCGAGGACATCGCTATCGCAGATGCAAATAACGGTGAACAATCATTTGCAGCGAGTGTCACTCCGCATGCGGTGCTTCGATTGCCCAGTGTTGTAAAAATTCCAGATTCAACGTCTTAATGCTGCTAGGATCCATCATTGCGAGTAATTCATTGGCCATTTTGCCAACCAAGCTTTTGATAACCTAAGGGTTGGTGACAGAATAAGCAAACCCTTGTAGGGGCCAAAAAACTTATAGACGCAGTGTCCTGCCGAGTGTCCAGGATGGCGCTGTAAATATTTTGGTCACACCGCACTTAAAAAAGCCATTCAGTCTGTTCACGCTATAATATGTTCGTTGAAATTGTGAGGATCCCCTAATTTGGTGTTTGGCGGCCTCACCGTGGCCGGTCCTCTTCAATTGTTTCCTGGCGATCTCTGCAGCCGATATCGATTGATCAAGGGGTGGATCAGATATCCTCCATATTTGGGTGAAGCAGATAACATTCACTGCTATGTCCGCCGATAACGGGGCCGCCCTGCCTCTCATCGAGGAAGAAGAAGGGATCCGTCAGTATGGGGATATCGAGGCCAGCGATCGGCGAAGAAGGAAGGACATCGACAGGCAGAGCGCCAGAGCGGTAAAGGGCGGAGCCACGAGAGGTAGGACATTGCCCCTTTCGCCCTGCTGGTCGAGCCATAAACATCGCAGGAAATATAGGCAGGCAGTATCTGCAATGCCCACTCTGCAATGGCCTTCCTATGTCTCTTCACTGCCCAGAAAAGCGATTGCTGCATATGAATATAAATCATTGACAGCAAGATGCTCTTGATCGTCAACTTGCAATCCAGATCTGCAGATCTTGCAAGTGTACTGCTTCCCACTGCTTGGCCTAGCCAGCACGTTCTCTGCCCCCACATCGATTCCAAATATCAAGAAAACTGCGCTTCAGTCGTCGACAGATTCTACGGAATTGCAATGATCCCTGCTTGTATTGTCAGGCTCCTACAGGAAGCTCGCGCTGGCAGCTACAATGCTGGCCACGGTAGGCGTTGCCTTTGCGCTGCTGATCACTGCAGTTGAGCTCTCCAAGGAGGATGACACCCCCACCTATGACCTGGGCCTGGACCGCAGCAGCCCCCAATATCTGCTCTTCCTTGCGGTGAGTCCCTGATTGCCTTTTATTTCTCATGCTGCTACCTCGCCATTGCATCTGCTCTGCAGCAATGGGGGATGCCTGCACCATTCTTGCCGGCGTGGTAAGCATGCACAGGAATTAAAGTAAAGACGAGGCAAATCCGAATAATGGTTGTCAGGGGCTGAACCTGCTAGCTGCGTCACCCTTGAAGCTTGCACCTGCACCCTGACGTGGTCCTGACATTCTGGCCGGGCTGCTCCACAAAGCGCCGGCACATTACCATCGCAGACTCTTCTTTTAACCATGTGTTGTGACCAAGAGTGGGGTGTGCGAAAGAGTTCCGGCTTACAAACAGTGCAGACTCTTCTCTTCATTAGTCACTGTGTGTCAATGCTGACATACTGGGTGTGTGACTGTGTGACACAGAGCGCCGGCAAGCTGCTGCCCGGGGAGGTGCATGCGACACTGCCGGAGGACGCCATAGGCCCCGGGCGGCTGATAATAATCGGGGATGTGCACGGTTGCGTCAAGGAGCTGAAGGAGCTGCTGGAGGAGGCTGAGTATGTGGAGGGGGAGGACACTGTCGTGCTTGTGGGAGACCTGGTGGACAAGGGCCCCTACCCGCTGGAGGTGAGTCACCGTGCTGCGCCAAGAATGCGCTGCAATTGCAAAAATTACAAAAATGTTCTGAGGATTGCCCCATCGTATAGTTTGGGACGGCGCAGCTCCTGGCCTCCAGGGTGCCATTTTTAGGTTTAGGATTAGGTGAATGTTTAATGGAGTGCAGTACAAATGCAAAATGAACTGCTCTTTATACCAGATAGTCTGGGGGAAATTACTGGTGAAGGCAAATTGCATTGGATAGTCAGCATTGATCAGCAGGTGAACTTTGACGACCTCCATTTGACAGATAAGGAGGAATCATTTGCACTGCTGAATTAGATCCTCAACATACTGCTGATTTGCGCTCAGTCTAAACATTTTTCTCGGGCATCTTCATCTATCTCTGAAATATAAACTTTTTTTTCAAATCACCAAGCCTACGATTCTGCAGCCCGATTCACATATGGGCAGGCCCTAACACACTCCTCTGCCGGCTGCACGCAGGTTCTGGCAGAGGCGCGGCGGCTCAAATTCCACTCGGTGCGCGGCAACCACGACGACGAGGTGCTGGCGGCCTACGAGGCGTTGGCGCGCGGCAAGCACGTGCCGGGCGGGAAGAAATGGGTGAAAGACTTGCCGGCGGCTGCCGCGCAGTGGCTGCACGCGCTGCCCTTCAGCCTCCGCATCCCCTCCTACGGCGTCACCGTCGTGCACGCCGGCATCGTGCCTGACGTGCGCCTCTGGGCTCATTTTTTATAAAATTGCATCTTTGTTTTCTCTGCCTTACAAGGGATGGGTTCTCTGCATGAAACGCTGCAGCCAGGCGCCGAGATGTGTGATTCCAGGATGCACTTGCATGTGCAACCCCTCCTCCCGCCTCACCATTGTTCACGCCGGCAATGTGCCTGACGTGCGGCCCCCACCCATCAAGACTCCCAAATGACTGATTGTGGAACACGATCTTTGTACCTTCTGCACTATCATTGTGCCTTCTTGTGGGGGAAACAGTGACGATGGCGCGGTAACTAATGACGCCCCATACGAGGCCCCCGAGCACGTTCTTTCTCTTGCACTTGTAGTAGCACATGGTATGCGTTGATGAGTGCATTGCCTGGGATGGAATCGCATTGCGGCCTTCGCGGTTTTCTTCAGGTGGGCAGCGACATAGGCCCACATCAATGCTCCCATGAAAAGAAACAACAAGCCTCAATGCACATGACGTCGAGCATCTGCTGCCCTGTCAACTCCCGTTTTCCCTCACACACCATCAGCGCGCATACCGACACAGCATGTCTTGCAACGCTCTGCCGCCTGTTGTGGGGCATCTCAAATGAAGGTGCCCCGCACACAGGAACAGCGCAGGTGAACATGCACAATATCTTGCAGCGCAGTGACGGCTACTGTAGGGCATTTCGGTGCAGTTGTTCCGCACAAGAGCACAACATGTAGAATGTCTTGCAGTGCAGTAACGGCTGCTGTGGGGTTACTAACACAGGTGCCCCTGGAGCGGCAGTCGCTGGGGGACATGTACCTGATGCGCGAGGTGGTGAACGGGACGAACGGGCGGTGGCGCGCCGAGGAGGCCAAGTGCGACAGGGGCCATTTGGGACCCCCCTGGGCCGCAGTCTGGGACGGGCCCGAACACATCTACTTTGGGCACGACCACCAGCGCGGCCTCCAGGTATGGCAATTCAAGTCTGGCGTATGAAAGTTGCAAGTTGAGAATTGAAAGATTTTCATTTTGATATTATTAGCACAAGCTGTTCCTGCTGGAGACGAGGTGGCGCCTGCAGACAAGCCGTGGGGGCAAGCTCCAGGCGCGTGCCGCCACATTTTCCAGCGCTTTATGCCTCTTTGTAGCACTGTTGTTTTCAGACTCAGAGGGTGCACACATCCAGCAATTGCGACAAGCTGCAGTCCGTGTAGGATAACAGGAATTTCAAGGCTTTTCTGGTCGGCTATTTGGGGGACAAGTTGGGCTTTATTATGGTGCTTGGTTGGTGGCCATGCCACCAAAGTGAAAGTTGCTACAAAGACCTCAAGGATGCCCGTTTCCAGTCAGCAGCCTTGAGGTTACCTGATATAAACTATTGAATGCACCAGCAGCTTTTGTGTGCCCAGCCACGTGGACCTGCGCAAGCCCCTTCCGAGGCAAGCTTGTGCTTCTGAAGGACCTTGCGAGGGTCCACTTGAGGGGGCATGCATCTGTGGGATCATGCATCCATTTGAGGGGAAACAGTTTGTGCTCCACCTTTCATGCAGGCCATTGCAGCTCTGCATATCCAAGCTATTCCGAGTCCAAATTGATGTTTGATTCTTTGCAGGAGCGGCCATACGCGACTGGGTTGGACACTGGATGCTGCTATGGAGACAGGCTGACGGCTGCAGTGCTGCCAGCCCTCAAAGACTTGAAGGCCCTGGGCGATGCTTCCGGCGGGCGCCACCTGGACAAGCTTGGCGCCAAGATAATCTCTGTACCGGCTCATGAGAAGTATTATGATGTGGATCCCTGCGATTAGGGCTCTAAGTCAGCAGGAGACGTGTGTATTTTATATCTGAATTGGAAGCAGTTCAAGCTCCCCTCAGGCAGCGGTGGGGCGTACATCTATCTATAGCTGGAAGGAAGTGAAGCTCAGATAGATAATTTATGCACCTCTTGAGCTGGTAAAAGTCCAGCCGGTTGGAAACTGGTCAGGCATTAGATGCCTTTTTTCTCTTTCAGGTCTCCTTCGTGCCTCTGAACTGAAGAGCGTCCCCGTGGCTTGGAAATATTCAGGGTTGATTTATCAGCAGGAGTATCAGAAGGCGAGAAAGTGGCACACAGCAACTGATGAAGCAATGCCTTAATGGTTAAGGAGGCCTTGCAGATGAATGTCAAGAAAGCCAAATGCTCTTCAAGTTCCAGGAAGATGAGTACAAGCAGTCAGTGCACAATGCAGGCTGCTTTCAAGATGCAATACTTACCTCTTCTAGCCATACCTCGTGTAGGTCTGTCACCCGCGAAGTGAGGAGTATTTTGTCAGGGAGTGTGCATAGAAGCGAATTGCTTGTATGAGGCGGTGACAGGCACGCACCTGACAGGCGCCTTGGTTGTGGAGTGGGGTCACTAGTATTGTCCTGATTCGGGAAGCTCCAAGATGCGAGTCTATTTGCTGGATCTCCATCTTCCCAATGCTCGGTACAGATCTAGTATTGTGCATGTGAGCAGATGCAAAATCACCTGACTGTGCCTCTGCAATATATTATTATTATTACACGCTTTTCCTGCTAGAAGCAAGGTGCGTCTGCAGACAAGCTGCAGTAAAGGCTGCCAAAATCCTACCCCTGATGAACTCGCCAGATCCAAGCAAGACCCAATCAACCGTGGGCACGGTGCTCAGTATTTATACCGCCCCCTGCCAGCCGGGGCCTCTGCAAGGCAATTGTCGTATTTTCTACCTTTCTCAATCTTTAAAAAAAATGCTATGAAGCCTCCTATGCTTTCAAACCATCAGACCGTTTTCACACTATGTCAATCTGTTGTTGACAGCACCAGTACAAATCCCATGTCCCTATGACTTAACCACACGCCCACATCTCAGATCTGACAATTGCCTAGAAATGACGAGGTAAGTCAAAACACCCCGCTGTGGGCATGTTCATGTCAAGCAGTACAGCTCGCGTTCCTACCAATCGTGGGCTTCAGGGTAATCGGCCAATCTGTTGCAGCGCCTCTGAAAAGGGTGTCAGTCTGAGGCCCAGCTCTGTTTCAAGCTTCCGGCTAGTCATGGATATGTCAGCGGGGGAGGCAACGCCCCGGTTGACACTGCTGGAGGGCGCAGAGACTATGGCATCGGGTGAGTAACCCCACACTTCTGCTACTTTTGCGGCCATGTCGACCCTGCTCAGCCTCTCTGGACCCCCCATATTATACACCCTGCACCCACATGCATGAGCACTCTCAGAATACTGATATTGACAGTGAAACAGCTTGTAACCACTGCAGCACAGCAGATATACAAGGGACTTGCAGCATGACAAGGTGGAAGTCTTGCCTACTTTCTCAGTTAAACTCATGTCCAGGCAACCTTGAGCAATCTTCATCAAGGGCGGGCAAATGCAGAGGTCACATCTGAGGAATCCATTGGGCATGCCATCTTGCCAATAACAAGCCCTGGTCAACAGGATGCATGCCCACCTGCCAGACAGTACAGTGCCAGGCTGCAGCAACCGCAGAACAACCGACACAATGTCATCCACAAAGACCGGGTTCCTGAACTCGTCGTTGAAGAAGCTGGTGGGGGTCCCCTCCTTTAGCTGTCGCGCGACAAACTGCAGGAACAGCGCCCGCGATACGGGCGTCGGACTCTGCGGCCCGTAGATTATGCTGCTCCTGAGAATGACGCAATTCGGCCATCGCTCCTGCAGAACAAAATAGCGCCGTCTCTTCATTGGGCATTTAAGGTGTCATTTCCTTCTCACAGCTAGGAAGGGGACTGGTGAGAAGTCCTGCTGGGTCCAGTAGTGCATGCCATTGTGCACGGCAGGTGAGACCTAGTTGACCAATAGATGAAGTCCTGCACAGATGTGGATTGCACTTCGCACCTGTATCAGCTTCTCTGCTTCCAGCTTTGTTTTGCCGTAAGCGTTCACAGGATTGCCGGCTTCCTCTTCTCTCCAATTACTTCTGCTACCATCGTACACCTGCGGTAGATAAGAGAACAGATGTCATTTGGTGGCAGACTTAGCGCTGTGCTGTGCTGTGCTTGCCTCCAACTAAAAGCTCACAGCATGAGAATAGGAGTATGTTGCATATTTACAGGCAAGTCTGGGGTTGAAAATTCGACCATATCTCTGCACCTGATCCGTCGATAGATGGATGAAGAGAGGATGGCTTCCATGCTCTCCGGCATGCACAGAGAGCGCGTCAAGAAGCTTGCTTGGGACATTGACAGCCCTGCGAGCACTGGAAGTTACATCTTTCGTTCCCCAACCAAGTACAGCCCAACACATGCACAGCATAATGCGCATACCTTGCTGTGTCAGGGTCTTTTTCACAAGCTCCTGGAGATGAGATGGCTGCAGTGTTGATAATTGCGGACAGTGATGGAAGACTGGAGATGCATTGCTCCAAACCTTCCCCACTCACTAGGTCCACCTGCGCCAAATACAGAAGTCCGCTAGACTAGCGCCATGCAAGCCATATGAGAATTGTGTCAGAGCATCAAGAGTCAGTGCTGCAAAAACCAACCAATGCAAGGCAGACCTCCAACAGCTTTGAGGTGTCTCACCCAATATGCTGTGACGTCTCCTCTGAGAATTGGTGCTGCAGTACTGTGATGCGTGAATGCTACCTGCCAAGCAGAGAGGTGTTGAGTTGTCTACCATCGATCAATGGGGACATGGATGTCAAGGAGGGGCTCTTTGCAAAAGTTGAATACCTGAAAGTTTGCTTTTGCCAACGCCTGCACAAGAAACTGTCCGAGGTAACCAGATCCCCCGGTTACCAATACAACAGGCTTCCCTGATGAAGCCATCTTTATCGTGCTCACAACATCCACCAGTTCAATCGTGCCCACGTGTGAAGACTCCCAGCAAATTCTATACAAGCTACCTTACACTGATCCTTCGACTACTGCTTTACGCACTTAAAATCTTGCGAGAGCCATTTCTAAGAGTTGCTACTGATCTCAGTAGATTTCTGTGAAGCTGAGGTGATAAGGTATTGCAACAAAAAGTGAAGAAGAAAGCCCTTAGCGTCTGAGAGCCTGTGAGTATCGCTTGCAATTGTTTGTCACATTAATTCACCTAATGATCGTCGTTTGAAAAAAATGTTTACCTATATAGCTGTTGTGACAAGGTTTTGTAGCTGTGTCTGTATGAGTGATTCCCCTCGAGTCAGTAGGGTTCAAGGGCTTCAAACCTGCAAGTTTTCAATGTTTAAGAATTTCTTGCTCAGGCCCCACATTTTTAGCTCTGAGCTCCTCAGTACACTGAGAATCTTTTTTCTCAAAGGATTACAAGTGATGTAACATTGCCAGCGTGTGCATGCAAGGGGCGCACGGTTATTTATTTTATCCCACGATCGCGAGCTCAAAATTTGAGGTGCCACTAGAAATCAGTGATCCCAAGTACTCAATAGGCTGCCGTCATCACGTGGTCATGCCAAGTGGCACATGTCATGTACAGAGCTCCCGCGCATGATCTCATGTCCCACCCATAAGTCATGAATAGGGTCATTATCAACCTTATGCAACACATGCAATAACCCCAGCAACAATTTGAACCATCCAGAAGCCCTTCCATTTCATGGCCAGCAAAGTTCTGGGCCACCTGATGCTTGACTATGCTAGATCGACCCTTCTGCATTTATTCATACAAGTACAGGTGCAGCTTTCTCTAGGGACTGCACCAACGGGATTCACAGTGTCACTTAGTGTAACACACATTTCTGTGGCATAATTGCTGTTCTGGAGTGCTGTCTGGTAAGTGCCTTATTGTGGTACATGCTGTTCCAAGGGCGCCAGATATCACAGCAGTGTCAGCAGCCCCCCAGACATGCAAGTCCCCTGCCAGCTCCTCACCCGTAGGGATTGTCAAACTGCAAAACAGACGAAAGTCCCGTCAGTAACCTATCGCTTATCAACAAATTCATGAACTACCGCAGCAATGAAAAGTCTTATCAGCACTGAAACCCTGTGCTGATTGCCTGGACGCATTTGTTCTCCAATCCAAGCGCTAGCATTAGAAAAGATTACAGGGCTTGCCACTGGCACCAATGTAAATGAAGTGCATCGCAGACAGCCAATAATACAGAACACTTGTGCTTCCTCGCAGGAGATGACGGCCGCAGATCTCGACAGAGGGCCACAGCAACCCAACAACACATGAAAGCTTATGGTGCTTTCCCTACAACAAGAGTGGAAGGGGAAAGGAGGGGAAAGGGACGCCAGTGGCACCTGCTTGACGAGTGAGGGGATATCCAGGGAGAGTGCATCCTCCAGCGCCTTCACATCCTTCTCCTTGAGCTTGGGGAAGGTGGACAGGTCATAGCCGCCCAGGATATCCCGGTACCTGTTCACGTCCGGAAAGTCCCCTGCAACACGCATGACCACATGTTAGACACAGCTTCCTCCACTCTCGAGGCATCGCCAATCGCCCCTTTTCATTGCCATCCTGCAGGTGATTTGCCAATGCCAATCAGATTTCTCAAAAGCATGACAGCTCTGAAGAACTCGGAGGATTGGAGACACAGCAGACAACCCCCAAAAAAATTACATTACAAGCTTCATGATTGCATGCTTCTGGATTATTCTCATCAAGATAAGCAGGTGGCAAGGAGGTATAAAAAGAAATTTATCGCAGGTGAGCACCTGCCGGCAGGTGGTGCTCGCGTTGCACATGGGCGAAGTGGGTGGGCAGGTCGCGCAGAAGCTTCTCCTGCGCCTTCTGCTTGCCCATCATGGCCGGCATCTGCTTGCGCAGGTGGCCGATGATGAGCGTGTGGATCTTTGCCGCACGCACCCGCTTCACAAACTCGTTCACCTGCCGTCACCAAGCTCTACTCACGAACGGCAGGCATGCCCACACAGCAATATTACATTAATCACCATTCAACCCTCGATGGATTCCTCTCTTGCTAGGCAGCGGGTGTGACTAAATTGGTGCAGAGGACTCGTGGCAAGTTTGCTTTCAAGTTTGATTCTGATCCCAGATCCCAGTAAGAGGTCACCAGAGCTGAATCCACAGAAGTGGCTGCAACAAAGATGAAGCGTTCAAGGCCCCTTCACAACCCAAGATCTGCATCAGAAGAGCTGCACGCACATTGTTGCGAGAATCTGCACACACAGGTATCATATATGCACCTTGCGGTCGCATGCGCGCTGGGGGATGTCAAAGAGGTCCTGCAGCAGGTCGGCCTGCTCCTTCTCAAACAGCTCCAGGCCGGCCGGGTTGAGGTCCGTACGGATGGGCTTGTCAGCGTTGAAGGAGCCAATGTACACCTTGCACACCTGCAAGCCAAGCCTTCATTCTGTCAGAAAGTGACTTTTAGAGAGCCCTTGGTGTGGCTTACAATACAAAAATATGCAGACGGCAACTGATTAGATCTCGGTGTCCCTCTCTCAAGCAGGGCAGACACTAGGACCGGCCGGCGGACAATGCAAGGCCTCTCCCAAATAGGGGGAACAAGCAAACAGCAGTTACGAGTCTCAAGATTGTCCTCAAGAAAAACCAAACAGAGTGAGGCCATGCCCTCCAAGTTGAAAAACTACCCAAAAAGCTTCCTTGCTATTACGTTGTAGTTTTCAAGACATTGGAAAAGCCTCAGCAAGGGAGAAAACGGCCCAACCAGCAGATCAGAGCAAGGGCAAATATACATATAAAGTGATTGGTCTGTCAGAAGAATGCTGGCTCTACCTCTGGGGATTTGAAGACTTTGCCGAGGGACCACATGAGGGCGCCGTAGACGCGCATGAGCTGCTGCATGTCCACCTGATCGGCCTTGTTCAGCACCACTCTCACCTTGTCATCGTGGCCCTTCAGCGACTGGATCACCTGCGCTCACATCCATGCACACGTGCCTCCTCAGCATTGATAATAACAATAAGACTTATTATTGGTGACCTGTTACTGGGATCTGGGATCAAGAATCAAAGTCGAAAGCAAACTTGCCGCGAGTCCTCTGCACCAAAGGAATTTCTGCCAGAGGTAAGGTGCGTCTGCAGACAAAGTGCAGTAAAGGCTGCCACATATCCTACCCCTTGATGGACTCGCCAGATCCAAAACAGACCCAATCAACCGTGGGCACAGTGCTCAGTATCTATACATTCAAAATCTCTGCAACCCTCTCCTGCCGGTCTGTCAAACGATGAGTGATTTGACAGACGTGATCTAGAAGATCTGAATTGCATATAGCATGCAGCCTTCCTGCAATGTTTTTTTGCTCAAACTGCCAAACTGGGCACTTCAAGTCTTCAATAACCATGCAGGTTATCAACCATGCAGTAACCATGCAGTCTCCTTAAGCACCTATCTCGTTAATGTGCTAACGGGTTGTCAGTTGACAGGCATGATGCACAACATCCTCATGCATTACGACTGCATTACGACTGCTTTGGGGTCATTGAGGGCTCATGATTCTGCGTCATGCCTGCCAAAGAAATAGCCCTTTGGCAGACTGGGAGGGTGAGTGAGGAGGGCCCCACCTCCTTCATCTCGTCGCTGATGTCCAGCTTGGCAGGGTCGAAGAGCAGCAGGATGAGGTCACAGCGCGCAGCAAACCAGCCGCACACCTCTATGAAATTGTACGTGCGCTGCAGTGCAGACAAATCACATCAGCAGCCAATCTGATGAGGGAAAAACGTGGCCATCCCACTCTGGAAATTAAATTCACGGCAATTTCCCTGATCAGTGAGAGGTACATTTAAAAGAGAAAGACTGTTGCCATCATACATTCAGTTCCAGCCCAGTTCATGCCAGCAATTGACGAACATTCCTTCCTTCATCATTCACAATTTAAGGCACTCTACATGCGTTTTGCATGGCAAAGGGACCCTATATCAGTTATTTTACAGCCCCTGCATGGCACAGAGAAACGGAGAAACGAAGGAAATAAGGCAACTGTGGCGCCAGGCTGACCTCGATGCGCTGCTTCTCGCCGGAGAGCACACCAGGCGTGTCTACCAGCGTGACCTCCTCCAGCAGCTGGTTGGGACAGGCCGCGGCCTCAAACTTGGCCAGGAAGCCGTTGCCGTACTGCGACAGGCCCTGCACGCATGCATACACACATCGCATTATCATTATCATTATCATTATTATTATTATTATTATTATTATTATTATTATTATTATTATTATTATTATTATTATTATTATTATTATTATTATTATTATTATTATTATTATTATTATTATTATTATTATTATTATTATTATTACACACTTTCCTGCCAAGAGGCAAGGTGCGTCCTGCAGACAAGCTGCAGTTAAAGGCTGCCACAATCCTACCCCTTGTTGGACTCGCCAGATCCAAGCAAGACCCAATCAACCGTGGGCACGGTGCTCAGTGTTTGTACCGCCCCCCGCCAGCCGGGGCCAATCGCATTAGGCCAGACAAATCTTAGCCCAAATGCGCGCGTTAAGAACAAGCTTGGGGCACCCCAGTGCGACGGAGTGATGCTTCAGAAGGCCGGGCTTACCAAGAGAGCAAGAGAGAAGCTGCAAGTTCTGCGGGTGTGTACACACACTCACACAGTCTGAAATGCACACAAGACATTTGCAGATGTCAATGTGTGTGTTCTACCCAGAACAGTGGGGAAGCCAGAATTGGATGCCACCAAATTTGGGAAATGGTACAGCTGTCAAGTCCCCATCACTGCTTGCACCAAAGGACTTCTATTCCCTGTGCACAGTCTCCTGCAGGTAAGTTTCTGTTCCCCGTGTAGAGTCTCCTGCAGGTCACTTACTAGTCCCTCTGTAGGATTTACTGGGAGCACCATAATATAGATGCAATCCAAAGGGTGAATTTGATGCAGCACCTGGTAGGGCTTGTCTGGCTGCACGATGAGAGTGTTGCCAGGCGTGCGCCGCTCTTCCAGGCCATGCATGACCACCACAAATCGGTCCGTAGTGGGCTCCGGCCCGATGTGGATGCCCGGGTACTCCCGCCCCAGCAGGTGCTTGATGAACGTCGTCTTGCCTGCACACAATCACAACCGCCCACATCTCAGCAATGCTTAATCTTAAGGTACACACTGCGATTAGACTGTGAGGAGGCTGATCAGTCCTCAGCCATCCCACAGCTAGGTGGAGATATCACGACAGTGATTCTTCCATTGATAATCCCTGGAATCTGCATGAGGCTTTGTTTCTGCACTGTGCGCCTGCCACAAAAGTGTGTCTCTTCTCTCACTCAGAGCCCAGATTTCTTTTCTAATCTCTGTGTGATTAATGTGCAAACTGCAATTTTGTGATTGTTGGAGGCAGGTTTGCGTTGTGAAGGGGCAGGACCTGTCGAGTACTGGCCGAGGAGTAGAACGGATGGCTTGGCGTAGAAGTCGCTCTCGTTCAGATAGGAGGAGAAGAAAGCTCCAAACTTGTACATCTCTTCCAAAGGCCGGATCTGCAGGCAGACACGTACTTCAATTGCAGTGACATCCGCCAAATTTTGAGGAATAATCCATGTTTGATGTCTGACAAAAGAGCTGGTAAGCTGGAAAACGAGTGCTTGTCAGCCTGCACCATGTACCACGAACGAGCACTTCCCAAAAATCATGACACTGAGCACTGTGCCTAGGGTCTCGCATGGATGCGGCCATTTGAAGAAAGGGTGGGATAATTAAAGCCTTCACCTGCAGCCTGTCTGCAGACGCACCATGCCCAGGAGCCTCTATTGAATCCGGGGACAGGGACATTAGAAGCACCTGTCAAAATGGGGCAATTGACGCGCACCTTGGTGAAGTAGATGAGTTTGAGGCCGTCCACGATGGAGGTGCACTCCGCGGTGGACAGCCGAGACTTCTTTGTGGTCCTGGAACGGCCCCAGCCAGACTTCCTCGCAGACCCAGGGGTCATCGAGGACGGCGTGGACGCCTGCAGACGTTCAAAATCTCAGCCAAGCAAGTAGACAGTGCCCTTCTGAGCAAGAATATACCTTCCAGACGAAAAAGTTGAGCCCATATTATGAGAATCATTGCTTGCTACCCTCCCAGACGGGCTTCAACCTTTGTAAGCCAAGCACAGGCGCAGCGCCTGCAAGAAATGTGAAGCGCAGCAATGCATGCAGCCCATGAAGGACAGGCACTGCATTCCTAGGATTGTCTTGGCTTTGGCTTTGGCATTGGCACAGGTGCGCTTGCAGGGCAAGATTAGGCCCAGAAGTCAAGAATGGTGGGGAGTGCCTATTCCGACCACGATCAGGCAATCCTGTTACAGGTCAGGACACTACAAACAAATTGCATCACTGGCAAGAGTGAAGTTGTGAAGTGCATGCGGTCACCAAGTGCAAAGGGAAGGGCTCACCATGGAGCGCGCAGGGGAGGGGGCCGGGGGAATGATGGCTGGCGGCCGGAAGGGGGCCGCGCCGGGGGAGGGAGCGCCGCTGTATGTGTCCGCGTCAGCGCCCGGGCGCGTCGGGGGGGCCCCGTTAGCCGCAAAGGGATTTGACTCGGCCTCTGATATGCGCAGCTGCTCCACCTGAAGATGACTAATCATGTTAATTGATGACTAGTGGACTCTCTGATTGGCTGATTCTCTTGTTTTTCCCTGCCTTTCTGCCCCCGGGGCAGGCCTCAATGGCCCCACATTCTGATCATTGACTGGGTGACTAAGC
Organism: Coccomyxa subellipsoidea C-169; assembly: GCF_000258705.1. Taxonomy (NCBI): domain Eukaryota; kingdom Viridiplantae; phylum Chlorophyta; class Trebouxiophyceae; family Coccomyxaceae; genus Coccomyxa; species Coccomyxa subellipsoidea. The sequence goes on from NW_005178021.1 coordinate 651,483, forward strand.
CAAAACTTTTCCTTTGACGTGCATCTCTGGCTGCATGTCTGACTGGTAGCATCCACGTGCCCTGAGTATTGTTGTAGTCTGCTGCAGGTGAATATCAATGAGTTTCGTTTGTGGTTACCTGATCCTCAATGCCCACCATCTGGGGCGGTGGCAAGATGCCCCCGACCTCGTTCCACGCCTGTGTGTATGCCTCGGCAGAGACCTCGCCCGTCTCCTGCGCGACCGATATCAGGTCCATTGCCTGCAGCCACAGCCACAGCCGCTCAGGGGTCAATAGCAGGTACATTGCCTAAGCTTCATAAAGCCGCTCAGGAGTGGCTGCAGGGCAAGCAGCAAAAACTATACACCGCATGGCAGAAGCTAATAGTGCTCCCATGTTTGGTAAGAATTGGTTGCATGGCAAGACAGCTATGTGCAGACCTTGCTGAAGCCCTTCACATCGAGGTAGCCCCTCCTGCTGCTGTCAGCGAGGCTCCACACCTGCAGGCATGCCCAACGCACTGATGATGTTGCAATACCCCTCATGGCAAGAGAAGACCACAACTTCACTGATACTACAGTGCATCTTCATTAGTCATAGGGAAGGATGTGCAGCACCTTTGCCAACAAATCTCGAGGGAGCCCAGACCGCTCAAAAAATCTGACTGCATCGGCGCCTGTCAATTTTCCATCAGCATCTGCAGGACATGCATTGCTTAGTATCTCTGTCTTTTGCAATGAGCATCAGGCTAATTGCACTTGACAGTTGTATCAAGGGTGAAGAACCCACTACCATATCCACAAAGCACTCGAGAGAAGACAAAAATCTGTGTAGTCAGGGGAGCGAAATTTCAGGACATTTATATATTGGTCCTACGCTGTCTATATGAATTCTGGAAGGGCATTCGAGAGAATGATATGACTTCAATATGTACCTTGATAACAGATCCTGTACTATGCTTTCTGCATAAGAAAGAGATGGGAGACCACCGAACTCAGTGAGAACACACACCTTTATCGGCAACACGAAACCATTCGGCGAACTTGTGCTCGTTGTCGAGGTTTCTAGGGAGGGTCTCGTGCGAGCCAAAGGGATTTCTCGCCATGGCTTGGTTTGTACTGTTCTGTGGAACGCTTCACCCCGTATGAACTGGCACCCCTGGCAAATTAGAGTTCATTTGCACAGTCCAAAGTATGCCTTTCTTTTCAGCGTGGAATTAGCTGCTTCCTATAAGGGTAGCAGCTGCTTGATCACCCCTGCGTTCCAGATCTGAACAAGTTGCCTCTGCCTGTGCTGTGAAAGCCGTTGTTAGCCTTCGGTGCAGTCGAGTCCCTATCTAAAGGTCAAATGCAAGTATTGCGTGCGACTGTTGGTGATACAGGAAGGTGCTTTGCTTGCTTGATCTAATCGGGGTTGTCCAAGAGAAGATTACGTAGACATGAGTAACGGCCAGGTGGCAAATGGCTTTCTTGGAAGCTGGAATCAGCTCCTCGATGAAAAGGCGTCAAATACGCCGAAATTTTTTATCCTTTGCCACGGCAGTCATCAACACTTTGACAAGTGGCACTCTACTTTCCAGGACAATTGGCTGACCTGCCTCTGAGTTGTGGTGAAAGGCCGTTTTCAAGGGTTCAGGTCGACCAATAGCCTATGATGAAACCGTGTGCTGGCCTGGCTCGAGGGGTCCATAAGCAGCAGGAATGACCACCACAGCGCAGGATGTGCCCGGGCAAGCACCGCATGCCAGAGCTGCAGCCGGCCATACACGGCTGGAGACGACAGTGGACGTCGTGAAGGGGGAGTCTTTCAAGACCGACTGGCAGCCCCCACCTACCCTCACGTGGCCTGTGCCTGAAGGTGTGCACCTCGAGTTGCCTCAGATCCTCGAATCAAGCGCATGCAAATAACCGAGTGCAAGCCTTTCGTGATCCTAAAAGTTCCCCCTTGGGTTCACAGGAGATTACAGGGACCAGCTCCCTCCCCTCATTCGTGAGGTGGCTGAGCAGTATGCGCCAGTCGTGCGCAATGGCAGGTGGACACACGGCCTCTTCGAGGTGTCACAGCTCTGCACTTCTCAAACACCATACAGCATGCATGCCTTTTGCATGTGTGTGCCTTTGGCATGCCTTTTGCGTGTGCGGCATTTTTGCAAGAACAGCTGGGGATATGTTGTTCCCTTCTGGAGTCTGCTTCGCTCTGATGTCTCCGCACAGATTGGTGATGGCCATCTGGTGAAATGAGTGGCTGATTGGTTGATGTACAGTCTTTGTTTGTGCAGTGCTGGGCGCCAAAGATGAGGGTGCTCAAGGCCGGTGTCCACATCCCCTGCTGGTGAGAGCTTCACATCTATGTCAAGATATGCTCCTTATGTCATGCAAATGCTCTGGACTGGGGTTGGTGACATCCCCTTTTTATGCTGTCTGCCCTTTGTGCGCACGATTATGTGTTTCACTGTCTATTGTCCTGCTGGATTGCCTTGGAGTGCCTTGGCATGCCTGGGGTGAGGGAAGTCAAATTTTTATTATTATTATTATTACACGCCCATCCAAGCCACAGTAGGCTTAGGTGCGTCGCAGCAGCGTTTCTATGACAGCCTTCCAACTCGGCCTATCTTGGCACCTTTTCCACCATGTCAAGCTCAGCCCAAGACTGTCCAAGTCTTTCCTGACACAATCATTCCAAGACTTTATAGGCCTACCAGTCAAATAGTGTCTTGAATTTGCAATGATGGCAGGGAGGCATACAGCCTGAACCCCTTCAGGTGGCGCGGCGCATGCTTTGGGCGCACAGTGGGCGAGTGCTTCTGGGTGGGCATACACCCCACGCGCTGGGCGCGCTCTGCATATGGAGGCGACCTCGGAGCCCGCTTCAGGGGCAAGCCACAAAGCCGTAGGTGTGCAATCTTGACTTCTCAGCTGCTGTGGCTCGCAAATTGTGCAGATATTGGGGCCGTCCACACTAGTGAATGCGGGGCCAATTTGGCATCTGGTCGGCTGAATCTAGCGGGGGGCCCGTGGTTGGACCCAACGAAGAGCCCTGCTCGTGGTTGGGGCCAACGACGAGGATTTCTTAGGAACGCGGGGCAAATTTGGCGTAAATGTGGACTCAAAGCCCTCCGTTCGGGAGATAATGAGGAACCAACCACGAGCTTGACTCTGTTAAGTGTGGACGACCCCATTGTTCAAAGCCGTGCTCAGTGTCCAACATTTGCAGAAATCCGCTGTCAGTTTGATCTTCATGTATGCATCTGTTTTACTGTTTCGTGCAGTGATGCCTGCGAGATTTAGGATCGCATCAGTGAAATAAATTTCTGTCCATCAGGATGAACCTATCATAGGCTACCACAGGCATGTGCTATCTTGTGGCAGCTTGTGCGGTTCACGTCCGGATGGACATGAATTCACTGTGCAAACATGTAAAAGTAATCACTTAGAACAATTCACTAACAATATTGCGCGCAGAACGTGGAAGGAGGCGATAGCGAGTTTGTCAGCGCTCTACTGTGGGGCGTCGGTGGCGATCGGCTGCGGTCTGGGCCACATATGGAACGCCTGCGGCAGCTACGGCCTCAACACCATGTCATGGTATGCACAAGGGAACTCAGCAATTTTGAATTTATTTGGTAAATAGGGCCAAAATATCCTCCTGCTGGTGGTGTAGGCAATGCAGCATGCACATAGTGGACTTTCACATGCATTCTGCAGAGGCTGATCTGCAGCAAAAGAAAACATTGAATTCGTTTTTTTTTTCTTTTCTTTTTTTTTGTTTTTCGAGCACGTTTCAGTCATGACCGCCAAAAATACTCCGCTCACTCTGATCTCCATGAGAACCCTTTCCCTCAAACTGGAGTCTTCAAAGGTCCAGTTTGAGGACCTTTGAAGACTCCGATTGGGCACTTTGCTGGGCCCCCCTCTGCTCACAGCAGGCCGCTTGTGCAGAACCAAGCGCTGTGCTCGCATTCAACCTGCGCGCATTTTTATTGAAATTTCAAGGATTCTGTTGTGATGCCGCACAATGCAGGTTCTCATGCGTGTCGCGGCAACACCTGCGGCAGCGGTTTGCGCTGCCGTCGACGTTTGGACTGCCGGCCGGCTGCGATGACTGCGCGGTGCACACCTGCTGCATGTACTGCGCCAGCCACCAGGAACTGCGCGAACTAGCCGTCCGCGGCATCGGGGGGCCCGGTGCGCACATTTTTTTTCCTTCGTAAAGTCTTAACAGATACTCAGCTACTCTTCACTCTCCAGCGTTCTGTCCCATTTGGGGGATTTGGATAGCTAGATTTCTTGGGTGGCGCCCTTGTTGGAGGGCACCAAGCTCTTGTTGAAATTGCGCGCGGCATCGCCAGGCCAGATGAGCCCCTGCTTTCCGTTTTTTTCTCTTTCTAACGTAATAATCTAAGAAGTTGAGCAGATTGGCTCTCCAGCATTCTGTCCCCTTTGTGGGAAATATGTGCTCGGCATCAGCGGGCCTGCTGCGTTCCATGGGCCGCTGGCTCTTAATTTTGGGGTTCTCATGTTCTTTCCATGTTGCTGTCCTGGTGGAGACAATGCACAGACCGTGAAGACTCGACAATCGTTGTTAGACTGGATGTGTCTAGATCGGTGACCTACACCTCCAGGAGTCGGAATCAGTGTGGTGGTAAAATCAAATCAAACAAGCATATACCCTCTTTGGCCCCGGCTGGCGGGGGGCAGTACAAATACTGTGCACCGTGCCCACGATTGATTGGGTCTTGCTTGGATCTGGCGGGTCCAACAAGGGATAGGATTGTGGCAGCCTTTAAGTGCAGCTTGTCTGCAGGACGCACCTTGCCTCTTGGCAGGAAAAGCGTGTAATAATAATAATAATAATACCCTCTTCTTGGCTCTCCAGCATTTTGCCCTGGAAGATTTGATGGAAGATGGTCTCAGGTTTGTTGTGCGGCGGTCCTGTTCAAGGCAGCTAGCTCATCCTAGGATTGTCAGATACTCAAAACTTGTTGCCTTAGACAGTGATGCCAGATGGCCCTGGGGTGGAGAGAGGGCCCTGCTTCCTTTGCTTGCATCATAGTTGTGCGCACTTCTTGCGCAGTCAGTCAAAAGGAAACACGGGGAGTTGCCATGGCGCCTCCCCGTGTTTCCTTTTGACTTTCCGTGCAAGAAGTGCACATGGAAGTGCAGGTCCAAGGTCATAACTGTATGTTCTCCTCAAACTTAGTCCTCACGTGATTGCCTGCCTCTTGAGCACCTGCGTGCACATATTAACAAGTCCTTGTCTTCCGAGCACATGCCCGCGCATGCATGCAGGCATCCACGTGCTGGACGTGACTCCGCGTTCGTTCAGCCACGTGCCGGGGATTGACGTGCGGCTGCAGGAGAGCACGGCTGAGCTGGCAGCCATGGAGGAGGCCCCTGTGGCGTTCCCTCCCGCCGCTGCAATTCCCCCCGCCGCTGCAATACCCCCGGCCACTGCCATTCCAGAGGAAGTGGAAATGCAGCGCGTGCCCTGAAGAATGTTGCCCTACACCATCAGAGGAGATCTACTATACTGTGGCATATCCCCTTGCAACAGTGAGCTGTTTAGAAATCCCCCTGATTACCAATACGGGGTGTTTTGACTGGCAGAAGTGTGTTCAAAGGCCAAGACAAGCTTTCCGTGTGCGCATCATGCTGGCAGACTGCGGATCTGGGGATTGATTGAGATTGCTGTGAAGACACTTTGCAGATGACTTGCAACTTGTCATGCAGATTTATGCTGCGGCTTAGGGTCCAGTGGAATACAAAATGATACGTTGTGAAATGACTGACGGTTGCTTGGCAAGTGGTGTGGCGTGCTTCGTTGCGCATGCAGACCTTGAAAAAAAGTGCACATGTATGGTTTGTGCAGACTTTAGAAGTGGATCATTGGTTGACCTTTGATGTCAAGAGATGTGCTGAAGAGATTTGACTTCATTCTAATATTTAGTACAGTGGCTGCACAATGTCACCAATGACATTGTGGGCCATGGATTTGGTTGAAGAAACATTCCGGTAAGCTCATACCTGCCACAAGAGTTCAACTCTGAACGCGAAGAATTCTTTGCATATCACCTGCACCAAAGCATTCAACAAAAGTAAAGCAACAAAAGTAAACATAGTCTACATCCTGTTCCCAAACCTCACTCCACACAACGAAAGAAGCCCACAATCAGTGCACTGCCCCTGCTATGGGCAAGCTGCAATTGTAACCTCCACTGAAGACTCAGATGCTGATTGCATGGATCTGCCGCAGCAGCGCTTGCGTCTCAGCGCTAAACTCAGCTAGCTCGTCCTCCTGCAATGCATTCTGGACTCTGCTACCTTGCTGCTGCAAACGCTCTGACTCCCCTCTTTCCAGAACATCCCTACTCATCTCTGCTGCTGCCAATGCGCTGTCTGCTTCTGCAACGGGCCCCTGCTGTGCATGCTGAGCTGCCACAGTCTCTGGCAGTCCTTCTGGTAGCCTGCTCTGGCTTGATAGGAGGGTGGGAGGAGGGGCTTCTGCATCCAGCCACCCTCTGTTGGGCCCTGCAGCCGCCATGAGCTGCTGAGGGGAGAGGAAGGTATGCTCGAGAAGCTGCGCACTGTCAGAGGCGGCTGCACGCTTCATCTGCTTCTTCAGCTGCTCTGTTGCCTTCTGGAAGTCCCCCAGCTGCTGAGTGATGTCCTCAAACCTGCGCATGGGCATACATTTAGATGCAACCTGTGACTTGGACAATGTATGCTAGTCCTCACAGGTTCCACAAGATACGATACAGTAGATTGGCACACACAAACAATGAGGAAATCATGGGCATGACTTTGCTACTATTTTCTTCGCATGCCGAAGCCCTGTTGATTGCCCCTGTTTCAGTAGTCTAGGGTCTACTGAAAGCACCTCTGTTGAAAAATAACGATGAGCGGTAGGGGGATACTTGAATCGATAGTGACTTATACTAGCATGCAACCCATGACTATTGCAAAGTCTGTCGCTCATCACAACCACCACGCTCAAGATGTTTGATACTTTGTGCACACAAAGTGAAAGTAGATCGTGCATGCATGGCAATGCAGAGAAAGTGGTTGAGGCATGGTGCACTATTGTTGCTCGACAGTACTTGCAGGAGGTATTGGCAGGAGGCTCACTCTCTTCTCTGGGGCGAGCTCCATCTGCCTCGCTGGCGCTCAAACTTGTCGATGACCTTGTCCACCTCCCTCTTCGCAATCCTCTTCTCCTGCTGTTGCTTTTCCAGCGCCTGTGCAGGCCCACATCAAATCTCTCTCAGCACTGATTACTGCCCGTCCAGTGCATCTCTGCGAGTGGAAGCTTGCTCACATCACTGTTTTCAATGGTACTTCAATCCTTAACCATGCGGTCCTTCAGATATCACTCCCCAAACAATCGAGCAGATATCAGGATGATGTGGAAGCTTGTGCAGACCTGAAAGCTTGAGCTTCAAACCAGAAATTCCTGAATGAGGAAAATCTGGAGACGGCTTGTAGAGACATAGACATCCACTGTGTTGAATAGGGGAAAATCGTAGGTCAGCTGCAGAGGCAATACAGCATCAAAGCGGCACATGCCGGCATGCCGCGTTCACCTGCTCCCGAATGCGCTGCTCGGCGGCGCGCAGCCGCAGCTCCAGTTCCAGCGCCTTCTCTCGGCAGGCGCCAAGCGCAGCCTCCAAAGCCACAGTGCTGTGGGCCCCCCGCTCCCTACCGCCGGCCCCCCAGTCCCCACTGTCAGCCCCCCCGGTTCTCCCCACTATGGCCGGATCCGCACGCGCAGCCGCGCCGGCGCTCGCGAAGCGCATGTGCGTGCCCGCCAGCACAGCGCCTGCAGCATGGCAGCAGCCGTCCTTTATTTCCAGACTTTGTGTTGGTTTGCCTGATTGTCAATAAACCTGTGATGCTGAGTGGGAGCTCATCACTGGAATTACTGAATCTGACCTCCTGTTGTTATAATAAGTGTGGTGTTTGGACGCGTAGAAATCCCTTCCGGGGCCAATCCCTTGACATTGTGACAAGACAAGAACGGGCTGCCGTCCTCAAAGAGCGCAATCAATGGACTGTCAGAACATCAGCATCCTGCTGTGTGCCTGAGCCGTCTCTGAAGTACATAATGCTCTCTGGCATTATTAAAATCTGCTTCCAAGTGCAACACTCCTGCAGAATATCTGTATGGGCTTGCATGCACCAAGAGGTGCTCACCTCCGCTGTGCTGGTGCCCGCTGGTGGGCTGGCCTCTGCAAGAGGATCCGGCCCTGGGGGCTGCCCTGGGGCTAGCAGATCTGCGCCAGGGCTCCTCCAGCCTTGGCAAATTTCTAATCGTCTCCTGCAGAGCCGCCCTCTGCGCGTGCCTGCCACAGTATGCCTCCAACGCCAAGCCACCCCTGCCTGCATCGCCAGGCACAGCCTGAACTTACTTTTTATTTAGCTGCGCTGTCCTCAACAACCTGCCCTTTGCAGACTAACCTGTTGCGGTGACTTTTGTACTGGCTTCGCAGCTGCGAAGGCAAAGGCAGGGGGGTGTAACAAGCGTATGGGCTAGCATCAAGAGAGCCTGCCCCTCCACACCCCAATGAATGCACCAGGTGTTGAGGACCAGAAAGTGGTTGGCACCTGATGTGCTTGCGAGTGGGCTGCATCTCTCCAGCGCTGCCTGCAACTTGGCGGGGCAGCTTGCTGCGAGGGCCATGTCTGCAGCAGTACGCTCCCTGCACAGCATTGCAGATCCCCTCGAGACTGAGGTTCTGGGTCAAGACTGCACGCATAGGTGCACTTCTGTAGAGCAAGAAGAAACACAATTCATGCTGTGACAGGGTGCTCCACCCGGAGGATGGGTCATCTGTTACTAATGCGCAGACCCATATGAAGATAATAAAGTGGCTGATGTCAAGTGCGAGAGGTAGTGACCTGGGGGCGGCTGGCTTTTTCTGGGGAGTCAGGAAGGGAGCGAGCGTCCAGCGGCCCAGGGTTGGCAAGCAGCCTGGGCCGGGCAATGAGGTGAAGGGGTGAGTCAGCCTGCCAGCTCGCAACTGCTCCAGCAGCAGGCGAGCATGGGTGTTGCGATTGCGCTTCCACACTGCATTGGCTGTCTCCTGCCTGAATTTCTGCAGCCACTGCTTCACGCGCACGCGCGCATCCCTCCTCAACAATTCCAAATGCTGCATTATTTCGAACTCCACCTGTGCACGACAAAGTGAGGATGTGGTGTCTCAGTATGTCTGACTGCACTTGGTGATAATGGTTCATGAGCTGTGGTATGAAATAAGACTGGCTCTTGATGAAACATCGTAGTGTTAGCAGACCTTTTCGTAAGTCGCATCAAGGGAGTTCGCTGTCTTTATCTCATTGTAGGCAGCGTTCCAACTCTCCAAAGATCCCATCCAGGGATTTGTCCTAGTCCGTGGGCACCAAATGATGCAAGCTAACCCCAACTACATATACTGTTCTTGACAAGAATTCACAAGCACAGTCGTATTGCTGATGTTCAACGCCTGTTGTAGTGAAAGATGTGTGAAGGGGTAAGTTCAGCGCACTGAAACAGCTGTGGGTTGTAAAACTAACGCATTACATTGTGCTCATCGAGGTTGAAGACAATAAGTGGCATGCATTGACCAACTCGTGGGCATGTGACGTTTCAGAGCTGTCAACGCTATTTTAAACCCGTTGAATGTGGGAACGGGGTAACACATGCAATGTCTATTTTTAGACGACAGGTCATGCCAAGTGAGCTCAGATGTGAATCCATGTGCCCTTGTAAAGATCTGGATTTCAATAGACACATGTGTCTGCAACCAACAAAAGCTCACTGCCGGTGGACACAGTAGCTTCAAGTCAGAATTTTATCAATATTGATTAATGCAAACTTTAAAGATTTTGACTGGCCGAGAAAGGCCTTTCTGAGTACTTCGAAGAAGGACTTCCTTCAAGCTTGAGCGCTTTCTTAGCTGGGATACCCCAATTGAGCAACCGGTTACAACCGGTTGAGTCTTACATTAACAGGACTCGCAAAAAACTCGAGCTCGCAAATACTTTTAATCATGATGTGAACAGATCACATGCATGATGTGAACAGATCACATCATATGAAGCACTGCTGGCAGCGGCATGATTTTGACACCACAGCAGCTAGCACCGTAGCTTGCACTTGGATTCTTTCTCTCTGCTGCTTCTTTTACCAACACCAGCTCCCAAGCGTGCTCTCCTGGCTGCCTGACACTTCCACTGCCATTCTCCCACACACTGTGGCTGAATTTGCCCCTGCCCTAGTCCCCCACACAAGCTTGGCCTCGGCTGGCCGCATGTATTCGTGACTGCCAGACTCTACACAACATCTACCCTCCTGCACTGCTCTGCAGCTGCCAGATTCTAGTCGACATCAAGCCTCCTACACTGCTCTGCCACTGCCAGACTCTGCAAAATACCAGATTTCCCGCAATGCTCTGCCACTGCCGTGGCCTAGGCAAGACCGAGGCTTCCTGACTCCGCCACTGCCCCGGTCTCATTCTGTCTGCTGCTCAGCGCGTGCGCATTCTGCACACCTGCTCCTCTCCTCCTATACCTCCATAATCTCACGCTGCCATCATCCCCTGCCGATGCCAGCAGCGTGGGATCTGCCGGGTTCCATCTCACGCAATTCACATCCGCTGGGTGCGCCTCCCTCTGCCTGGCCGCCAATGTGAATGAGGGCTTCTGCAGTGGGTCGATGTCTGCGCTGCTGCTCGCCTCTTCCTCGTGCACGCAGATTGTGTTGTCCCCCGAGCCTGCACGAACACGCCAAACAGCTGACTCATCTGCCCCAATGACTCAGCCTTGCCTACAATGACTTTGACAGCTTGATTGCCCCAATGACAGACACTGCCCACTGACAAAAGCAGGCGCACTCTAGACTAATGTTCATCACCCCCTAGACATACCCGTTAAATGGGTCCTTGAAGCATGCTGTTTCCCAACATTCCAAATATAGAAAGGCTCCAGCAGAGATGTAGCAGGTGCGAATGAATTGACCTGAGGCGATGGCGCCTGAACTGGACCAGTCAACGCTGAAGATGGTGCGTTCGTGGGAGCCGGAGACGGTGGTAAGCAGCCGCCACCAGGCCTCGCCATCTTTTGATGTACAGCTCCACACGCGAAGAGTGCAGTCATCGCTGCACGACACCATGCGCTCCCCGCTCTCCTCGAAAGCCAGCCCCCACACTGTTGAGGTGTGCCCTATTCCCGGCCCTGCAGAGGCATGCGATGAGTCAGGATTCCCCCCTTCTCTTGGCCACCAACTGGGGTGTGATGGCCTCAACGAGGAATCAACACGCTCTGAAATAGAAAACAACACCATAGGTGTCGTGGGGAGAGGATTGGGTAAGAATGCAGCACCTGACAGAGTCTGCTCGCAGATCCATTCGTCATCTGACTCCCGCCACAGCTTGATGGTGTCATCATAGCTGCACGAGACAAGGATCTCCCCCTTTGGGTGCCATGCCACCGCCTTCACATCCTGCAAGCCATGCACACAGCCATTGATCGCTTGTTTCCACCATGCTGCAATCAGGCAGGGCCTTACGCATGTGCCAAAGCATGTGCTGCAGGACTGGTGGCAGGATATATCAAATATTGTTGATGAGTTGCCTCGTTGCCCCAGATACAAGCAGCATGCCTGAAGGAGACATGTTGCAGTGCAGGGCAGCTGCACCTGGGTGTGTCCCTGTTTGACGTCCACACACTCATACTCGTTGCCAGGCAGGGCCTCCCATATCCACACGCTCTTGTCACGGCTGCAGGTGGCTATGAGTGATCCTGATGGGCTCCATGCAACCCCCTTTACCTCATTCTCATGCCCTTCTAAAAGCGCCACTTGCTCCCATACACCCCCCTGCATATGTCACTCTCCGTGAGCAGATGTTCGAAACCTTACAGGAATTGATGCAGGCAAGAAAAATATGCCCCTTTCTGCATTCCTGGGTAAAAGCTTATTGGTGATGATGAAGTAAGTACGGCACATAGCATAAGGAGGAGTGAGCAGGGAGCTTGGGAGATGGGCCTGAGCCTGCGCCATACCTGCACCTCCCAGATTGCTGTGGTAGCATCAAAGCTGGCGGTGGCAAGGGATCGGCCATCAGGTGACCAGCTGCAACACCTGATTGTCCGTGTCTGAGCCTCCTCCAGGGTCGCGCTGCACACCCATTCTTCGCTGCCGGGCTGTGTCCTAGTCCACAGCCGCACTGTCTTGTCCCCACTACAGCTCGCCAGGGTCTCACCTGCGATATTGACATTTGCCAGGCTCTCAAAAGACTTGTCGCGAATCCTAAATTATTGCAGACGTATTACTGCAGACGAGGAGACAATCTACACTATTGTCTGATCTGATCTGCTGCAAGGCTAGTCAAGTTGCAAGGACGCCTGACAACATCAAGCAAGAAATACTGATGAATACTGTGATGCCTCGATAGCAACATTGAAACGCTGTAATTTATTATGGATCGTATTCACGAAGAGGTTGCCTTTGTAAAAAAGGTGCACAGTACAGAAGCCATCTGCAGGCATGCCTGCAGAGAATTTTGATATTTTGGCGTCGATGGGATTCTCGATTCATGCTTTGAGCTATCGGTATATTTTCCACACCTGTAGGTGACCACGCGACATGCCACGCTCGATCTGTGTGCCCTTCAAGTACCTGGATCTGAGTGAGCTCACCCATCAAGTGCGTTCACAGGACGTCGACGATTTCACAAAGTTTCCTCCTAGGAATTGTTTCACGACCTTCGTTTATTGTACAGTTCCAAACCGTTTTAAGACCTTCGTTTATTGGACAGTTCCAAATTGAAGGTTTCTTCCAAAACATGCACAGCTTCAAACAGCTTCAAGTAGGTCCAGAGCCAAAGTAGGTATGCATGCCACTAGTCCATCCAATGTAGCTGCATCTGTTCCTCCACTTCTATTGTGCAAGTTCATCCAAAACAATCCGGGACAGCTCATGCTTTTCACATTTCGTGGGCGCTTGTTGAGAAAAGTCTTGACCGCCGCCGGCGTGGCCGCTGCATGCGCAACCAGCTCAGCTGCAGCCAACTTGGTTGAACCCTTGTCAGGCACCGAGCCTGTGTCTTGCCAGAATTCACAAAGCCAAGGCGCTCCCTCTCAGGCCACTAAAAAACTATTGGTCAATATGCAGCGGCCACACGGACGCTGGCAAGTCTTGATTGGGCCATAACACTGCCACGCATGAGGTTGACACTGCTCATGGAGCTGCCCAGGCGGCTGCCCATGCGGCTGATGCCGGTCATCTCCGCCAGGGGATCCTTGCCCTCTAGGATCCTTCGCAGCCGCTGCAGCTCCACAATGCTGCTGTCGCTGATCATGCCAGACCTGCAGTATGCAATCTGCCCTCAACACAGCTGTCAGCAAATGAAGGCAACCAGTACTTCTTTCGACAAAGCATGGCACATACACCGCAGGAATAATCGGCATCTTGCATTAGCTCACTGGCATGAAAGGATAATGCCATTGTTGTGTTGTGAAGGGAGGTTGCAACTGGAAGCCTATGTTGCAGGAATACGCGTGACATATACTCCACAGGAGACTTACTACTCAGCAGACATGCTCACCTTTCCACGCTGACTGGCAACAGGTCTTCAGGCTCCAGGGGATCCAGCATCAATGGGGGCAGAGTGAAGCCCTCCAGGCCCGAGGTGGAGGCCTTTTGAGACTGACTGCCGGCCGCATGACCCACTTGCGGCCGCTGTGCATGTGGCAGGAACCTTGACAGGAGCTCTGTCGTGCTCTGGCTTGCAGCCTGCACAATCAGAAGAACTGCATGACTTTTCTAATTCAGACATTGGTTCTGCTCGACTGGTGCCTTTTCATTTAAACACCAAGAATTGTCCGCGAGCAAAACAACGTTCCTAGTACTGTAAGGTCAGCAGGGAGTGTGATTGATGTTCGCACCTGCACAGGGATGGAGTGGGGCTTGTCATTTAGAGAAGCCAGAAGCTTTGCTGCGACGGGCCCAGAAATGCTCTGGGACGTGCCATTTTTAAGGCCTGTCAGGTCCAGAAGGGTAAGCGTGTCCACCTCTCTTATTGCTTGGTTCCTGCAGCCCACAATGTCGAGAGTAAGTCTCCGTCACGCGCCTGCTTACAGAACTTGGACCTGCTGGACCTCCAATGTGATCTCTTTTATTTGAGATATGCCTCATCCATCCATCGTGCATGCTTCCCCACATGCAGCAATCCGGCAATCAGGATGCAGGCAAGAAAATTCTTATTTTCAGGTGCCCTTGACAGAAAAGCTGGAATCAGTGCCCACATTTGACCAGGCACGTTGGAGAATGCGGTCCTGAAGAGCTCTCCTGAATGGGTCTCAATGTCTGAACGCGGGCGCTGAGGAAAAGCTTCCATAATCAAATCCACCAAGACCTGGAGCAGCACTGAGGGTCTTCAGAGCTGTTGCCTGTGTTTCATCCAGTAGGGACCTCATGATGTTGTGCGATAGTGTAAGTCTCAGCAGCCCACAAAATGAAATGTACACAGAGGGGTATGCTTCATACTTTATAGAGGGCCTCAAAGAACAAAGTATCCTGATGAGGCTGCCTGAAGGTGGCATTGTGTAGCAAGGTCATTGCATAAGAGGGGCACATGGCCTCCAGGTGAGTCTGCCCTTCTTGTTCGAGCTTTGATAGCTTTGACTGGATCATAACAGTATCCACTCCATCCAAGCGCTGTCTCCTTGCCCTGTAAGCTGCCTGGCATGCACTGAAGTCTTCTCACGACATATCCAAACAATGCTTGCCTGTATGGGATCGTGCAGGTGTAGTCAGCTCGATTGGGGGGCTGCTCACCTTGGACAAGGCGTCATGCTCAAAGCGATCAAGGAAGTGGTAAATACAGGCCTTGGCAAGCTTGTCAAACAATGCTGACTTGTAGTACCGCCTGAAGTGTCCAGTGATTGTCCCATCAAATGCCTTCTGGACCTTCGATTTTGCAGCCTGTGGGCCCAGGAAAAACACAAATCATCGATGAACACAACACCATTGCGCAGCTTACAGTCAATCCACCTGGTCATAGATGCAATGGCGCCCTGGAGGTGCATTCAATCACGGCGTGAAGAGCGCATTTGGCAGTCTGTCTTGCCTCGAAATTGAATGGAGTGTATGGCAAGGAGAGGATGGCAGCTGTTCCCCTTTTCTGCATGGAACTGCTTGAGCTATGCGTGCTGGCTGCAGCTGAAACAATGGATGTGCTGCCAGACGATTTTCTGTATCTCGTAGAAGTCTTGCCAGCTGACCTCTGTGTGGGGAAGTCCATTGCGCTGCCCTGCACGTTGTCCTCTTCCTCTCTTGTCCCTCTGCAAGGATCCGGGAACCTGAACAATCAATCAAAAGGGATATACACAAAGGATATAAATGGCGGATGCAGGCAAAGTGGACAGGGTGTATCTGCGACGCGCTCACTCCTAGGTTTCATAATATATTGAATACAGCAGTCAGGCAATTTTGCACCCCTCCTAGGTAGCGCATTGCCTTGGAATATGTAGTTAATACCTTATCACACCGTGATACACGCTCCGACTGCGTTCAGTTTCTTGGATACGACCTCCATGCCGTACTATGCCAGTCCGTTTCTCTATTACTATTGTCAAGCTTCCCGACCTCAGTCCTTCTTTGATTTTGCACCAACTTCTGATGCAACCTTGTGCGCTACAACAGCTATTTTATGAGCTGCGCTGGAGGAGAAGGCCTTGATATTCGACCTCGAAAAAGCGACCCGAAACGCCCTAGTCCCCTTGGCCTTCTTACCGGCCTGATCTGCCACAGCAAGTGGCATCCCTAGGTCTTTGACATTCTAGCAAGCCTCCTGCTGCAGCAGAACACTTGGTAGACGAGGTTGCATCCCAATCGGTCAGCGATGGGATCAGTCACTCAGATCAGTAACCCTTATGCGACTGATTGGCCCTCAATACGAACTGAGCTGTGCTCCTAGGATCAAAACCTCTATTTTCCATCAGGAATAAGATCCGGAGATGTCCTAGGTAGCAAACTCCATATACTCCATTTGTGCCACCGTTTGACCTGGTGCCATAGTCCCGATCGGCCAACTGTGTGGTGCCAGTGTTGAGGCTCTTTCCTGGATGGCAAGCTTCTCTACTTTCTGAAGTCCAAAATACGTTATGGAGGAGTTGAGGAACCGGATCACTCATCTGATGGAGAATGAGCTTTACAGCTCAGCTGAAATCCTGGTGAGTTGTGAAAACACGAGGATGCTTGGATGATCATGTTAGATTGAACTACGACTATTTAGACTGGATGGTTGGCAAGTGTAATTATCGCGGTTGGCAGCAAATTGTCAAGGATCTTGCGTTACTCACCAGTGCTGGCAGCTGTGATCCCCTCTTTTCGATTGTTGAGTCTGTTCTGTGGCAGGGAGGCATCCTACTTTCGCCATCAATGCAGGCATTGCATTCGGAAAGTCTACATGATCGAGCGGAAAACATGGTGAGCCACCGATCCATGCAGAACTTTGCAAGCTACAATGACTTGTTGGCGCTCTGTTACTCAGACATGTTGGTACTGCAGGTGCTTCTTGCAGATGCCCTGTCTGGCATGAAGGAGTACAAACGGGCACTGGTAAGCAACTCGACATCCACGTGCTATATTAACTCCTCATTGTTGTCTCTCTATGATTGACAGCGCGTCAGCTGGCTAAGACTCCTGCGTGTGGCAACAGAGGTATTACCGACAAGCGCAACAACTCTTCCAAATCTCGTCTCTTGGTCAGGTACCTTGCCCCTTCACTCTCTTCTCTAGCATCTGCGCATGACACCTGCTGTGCCCTGGGAGTGCTGAACACCAGAACAAAAGCTTGCGAGGTAGTCTCATGAGTGTGGAATAATTGCAGGGGAGAGGGCGCGGTAGTCAGCCAGAGCTGCGCGTGAAGGTAGCGCAGTGTTGTACAGATCTGCTGATGTACAGTGATGCCCTGGCTGAGCTCGAAGCCATTGAGAAGCCAGCCCGCACTCTGAAGGTGCACAGCTCAATGGCCTGCCTCTACAAGAGGCTGGGCAAGAAAGCAGCAGCGGTGGCTGCCTACCAGGTAAATACCATGATCCAAATCTCAATTGTGCATGCATCAATCGTCATCTGCAAAGAGAAATTCAGCATCCAGGGACTCCAAAAATTGTTATAATGCAGCAAGTCTGGAAGGGCCACTTTGATTGATTGGCTGCTGGTGTCATGCAGGAGTGCTTGCGTCTGTGTCCTTACGCAGTGGAGGCATTGAAAGCTCTGACAGAGATGGACTGCTCCCCACCAGATCTTGTGGCGCTGATGCCAAAGAGCCAGGTCTGCCATGCCCACATTCATGCAAGCTCATCGCACAACGCAACAACATCTGCCCAGCGATGCACCACAATTTTGGTGCTCCTCACATGACTAATGCCTTGTATAGTGTTCTGTGGGAGGTCAATTGGGTAATGATCCAATTGTTATGCTCGCATGGCACCCCTTTCGCTACTGTCCTCGCATGCGGCAGCCACTTGATAATTTCCCAGTTGAGGGATTCAATGAGTCTGGATGCAATGTACATGCTTTATCAAAGATTTCTCACGGCTTTGCTGCAGGCCGAAGGGGCAGCTGATAGCAGTGAGCGGCAGGCGGACCTGGAGGGATGCATACACATCATGGTGTGCGGCTACGCGGCGCTCGCAGCGTCGGATTATGCGGCAGCAGCGGTGCACTTCACTTCGCTGACCGGACTGCTCCCGGACAACCTGCATGCGCTGCTGTCTGCCGCGCAAGCGCTGGCCGGCAAGGGCGACACCTCGGCTGCCTTGAGTAAGTGACCTGTGCCAAAATGCCCCAAATTCCCAGGAAAGAATTCTTACTCTGCACTGATCTGCGTGAGTGAACTTTGCACCACGCGCTTTTGGGGTCAGAATATGCGTGAGACGCATGCTGGTTGCTGCGTATTGCAGCCGATTGGATCTGACCCCCTTCAGCCAGAATGGATGCGCTTGTGACATCTATTTTTAATTGTGACATCAGCTCTACTGCCAGCGGAGTCTTTTTAGAATCTCTTGACAGGCACGATTGATTGCAGCCTCACAATGCTGTCACTTGTGCATGTGCAGGTCTGTATCTGCGGAGCCGAGCGTTGGACCCGTCAAACGCAGAGGGCATGGACCGGTACGCGCTGCTGCTGAGGGACCGGGGGGACCGGAGTGAGCTGTCGCGCCTGTGGCAGGATCTGCGCGGCTGCGCCGGCGGCCGCCCAGAGACGTTTGTCGCCGGGTCCGCCTACTGGGAAGCCAACGGCGACTCCGCACAGGTATTGCACCCATAATCTTGGCCAATCGACTTCAGGTGGATTTGCCTTAGTAATCATTTGGCTTGGTGGAATATATGTGATAGCGCCCCTGAGAGATGGGACGATTAATGAATCCAGGGGTGATAAGCAACAAAACCACCAGGGTCTATTGGCCTCGCGGTCGCTGCGGGCGCCACTTCTTCCAGATACTTGCCCAGGAGATTGCTGTGCAACAATAAACGCATGCTGAAATGCAACATTATCTTTGGACATGCATACTTGAGAGCCTTACTAGGGTGAAGGTGTACAGCTGCACTGCCTTCCCACCAAAATTGTAATGTGGTGGGAAATCTAACATTTCTGAAGCAGCATGCTCCAGAAATATAGAATCGCACACTCCTGTATCTCCATTGCCCATGCATTTCACCGTTCACAAGACAAGCAGGCAAGATGGCATCTTCCCTCCTAGGACAGACCCAAAGCACAAGATGCGTCATTCGCTGCAGAGACGAGCATGCACCCACGCGATCTGTGCTGCGATGCAGGCCATGCAGAGCGTGCAGGAGGGCCTGGAGCAGTTCCCCAGCGATCAGCTGCTGAACATTCAGAGGGGTCATCTGCTTATGAGGGGGAATGACGCGCTGGCGGCCACCAAGTGCTTCAACCTGGCTTTGGGACCCCCCATCGAGATGGCGGCCTTCAACGGCCTCGTCGCAGCGTATCTCCAGCTCAAATGGCACAAGGAGGTACGCAGTGCATTCCTCTTTTGCCCACATCCGATGCCATACCATTGCAAGCCCCCGTACCATTGCAGTCCTGTGTTTGGATCGCCCAAACGCCTTTGTCCAAACCAAGCAATGACTGTTGCACCCTCAAGTGCATGCTTCAATTGCATTCTTTGACAAAAGGGGAGCCAATGGAAGTCCCGAGGACTGCTCCACCTCTGTTGCATGGTTGAAGGGTGTCTCAGACTGTCTCAGGCGTCATCTATGTGACATCTTTGTGACATCTGCAGGCGCTGAGGGTGGCAGAGTCAGCGACCAAGGTGGCGCCGCACAGCGCGCAGGGGCTGGTGCTCATGGGCAGGGTTCAGGCTGCCAAGGGCTGCCCGCAGGATGCCCGGCAGTGCTTTGAGAAGGCCGTGCGCTCCGACCCCAAATGCGCGCAAGCCTCCATCGCCCTAGCGGACATTCACCGCAGGGTGCGTTGCTCTCTCAGTTACTGGCTGTCCTGTTGTGCAGAGGTGCTCACCTGCGTGCCACAGCCTGCAAAGTGCCCGCTTACGCCCAATCCTTTTCAGTGCACCAATCAGCTACCAGATCAAATCCTTTCATGAGTTTGTTCTTGTACATGACTTGGGCCCTAAAGAGAGTTGGGGGTTTGTTTGAACCTTGGGGACATTTCATGGCTGCTGTGCGCAAGCATGTCTGTTGTAGTGCACATTGCCTTCACATTGGGATATCACCTTTCAGTTGATAATGAGCTATGTGCTTGTGGAGCAGGCGGGGCAGCCACAGCAGGCGATCGAGGTGCTGAAGCAGCAGATGCTGACAGTGAGCTCAGAGGAGCTGCAGCTGCACCTGGCGCACGCCTACAGGGACTATGGCAGCGCGGCAGCATACCCCCAATACGCTCCCAGCCTGCAGATGGCCATGATGATGTACCAGGCAGTCCTGTCTCAGAACCCAGGTTGCTCTGACGCCAAGCAGGTCTGCTCCACCTGCCTCCTTGTACCGACAAGCTTGCTGGTTGCGTTACGACACCTTCACCAAGCCTCTTGTCCCTTGTCTCACCATCTCAATTTGGACTTCATCTCCCGTGCACATTGCTGCCTGTCAGAGCCATGCCTCCTCTTCACTGACAGAATTGTTTGCTCCACACCTTGGGCAATTTACAGCCAAGCAACAACGTTCCGTGGTTACATGATTGATGCTTGTTTGGTCGTCTGGCTGTGACTGATGGCTGTTTGGCATCTCACTGTAGATGCAATCATCAGAAGTGAAGTATGTGCATACTTATTGGCCTCGACGAAATTCATTCATTTTATGACGTGGCTGTTTGGGTGGGGCCGCAGGGCATCCAGACTTTGGAGCAGGTGCTGTCAGCCGCTCAACGCAGCTCTGTCTACCCACCGCCACCGCCGCCAGGTCCCATTCCTGAGCACCTCCGCGTCCCTCAACATGTGCCCAAGCCCGGCACAGCCACCGACGCGACACTGCTCGCACAAGACCCCCCTGCAGCCCCCCTGACAATCGCAGAGGCGCCTGCAGCTGGGGTGCCTGCAGTGTCACGCTACACCACGCCGGCCGAGGCGGCTGCACCGGCCAGAGCAGCCGTGCCAACGAGCCTGGGTGCTGCCGCGCCGTGGTATCCAACCCCGGGTCCTGGGATTTCCGTCTGGAGCCCCCCGGCGGCTGACAGGCTGGCAGCTACGCCACCGCCGCCGGTGCGCAGGAAGGTGACTCCCCAAGGGAGATTATGGCGAGATCTGCCGCCGCCCACGCCAGTGTAGCGGACCTGAGCCACCATAGGTACTTTCTTGCAGATGGCACTCCAGGTTTGAGCCATTTTATTGGGCTGGGAAGGCGCGGAGGTACAGAGGCTTTTGAGTTTGTCAAACGCACGAAAACAAATTGGCTCTTCAAGCTTGTAGAGCTTAAGTAACAAGAGGGCTTTGCCAACCACAGTCTTGTGTTTATATTGTTTATAGCTATAGGGAGCCCAGGGTTCACAGGGTTTGAACCCTGGGTGGAAGTTCACGGCTCAAGAGGGATGAAGATCGTGCTCAAACATCTGTGGTTGGTCATTTTGCAAAGTGCTTGCAAGTCCTTCCCATGGTGTGCCTGAAGCAAAGCGTAGAACCCTGCTAGAACATGCTGAAGAGTGGCTGTAATTCAGCCGCTGTGTACATTGTCTTGAGCCGCAAGTAAGAGCTGAGTATGTACATTACGGTAAATGGCGTCTTTGCTTCTCAGTGCTGTGACTCTGTGAGGTTCTAGAAGATCTTCCAAATTACAATTTTGGAATGTTGATGAGACGTAGACGTCTAGACTATCCCCACTGAGGGGTCCAATAAAGGATTCCTTAAAAAGATGGACCCAGATGGTTTGGACTTGCAATCATTTCACACTGTACACTGCATTGGCAATCCATTGTAAATTGAAGTCGTCTGGAAGCACAATGTACTTTCACAGTACGCTTTGCATACTCACTCTACCAACTACTAGTACTCCGAGTCCAACCCTGCCATACGTGACATACATAAATCATCAACAAGCATCCGTAGTCTTACTGCAACGAACAAAGTCTCCCTGGATCTGGAAATAATGGCACATGGTTCATAATTCTACAGTTGTTGGAAGTGATTAAGGCCATCCCAGCACTGGCACACGAGCAGACCAGAGAGCAGTCTAGTCATGTCTTGCAGTGAGACGTCTCACAGACTAACTTGCAGCTATGCAACGTTGCAGGCATCATCCAAAAAAGCACATCCTCTGTGCACACAAATGGCTATTCCGACCAGGCTTGCGGGCCAGGAATGTGGTGAATATCTGCCAGATGTGCAGTCGGGATCAATCTCTCAACATTCATTTGCCTGCTTTCACTGGGCCACCATTCTGAGCGCGTGCTGGCGCCTAGGAGTTGCGCAAGAGCTCGCAGAACTCGGCATAGTCGATCTGCATGCCACAACACTTTTCAAGAAACCTTCACAATTGCCAGGCCATTTGGCAAAAACCGGCCAGGTCCATTACGCATCTCTCAATCTTAGGAATGACCCAGAAGAGGAAGCAAGCAAAGGAGGAAACGAAAATTTCCAAGAATTTGCAGAAGCAAAGGGAAGGTTCATCCACCTTGCCGTCCCCATTCTTGTCAGCAGCAGCAATCATCTGCTTGACATCCGCTGTGTTGCCAAAGCTCTGCTGCAGGTCATGTGCGTCAAGGAACCCATCATCTGCAGCATCCCAAACGCGCTCAATCAAATAAAAATTCAGACCTGCCTTTGCATGGCAAATTCACTTTTCACCAAAGCTGCAAGGATCCACGATGAAGGCTGAAGCCTCACTGTCTTTGTCAAAGTTGTGGAAAATCTTCATCCTCTCCCCCTTCACCACATGATCCCAAACCTGCAAAGACACCTTCATGTTCAATACAAGCAGGGCATGGAGTGCTGCACACAAACACCCCAGAGACATGCCATGCCAGGTTTGCAGTACTGCAGAGTGCGTCTGACAGCTAAGCAGAGCGACAAGTCCAGACACGTCCATCCCTTACCGAGTACTCGCCCGTCTTGTCGGGGACGTGATCGTAGTACTGGTTCCCCATATTCTTGTAGTTGGCTGACGTGTTCATCCTGCACATCGGGTGAAAGCATCGTTTTCGAGTGATTCAGAAGCAACTGCCGCGTGAAGAAGCAGGATCATAACTTTCCTTCAGCTCAATGTACTTTCAATCCAAATGTCGCCATGCATGAAAAAGGAAGAAGAATGAACACGTCGTTTCCCAAACGGAAAGCCCTAGTTCTGCATTATCTGCAGATCTCACCGTGGGTTGAATGTCCCCTGCCAGATGTTGGTGCGAGTCGGAGATGAGCCCATGACTGTTTCCTTGGGTGTCTTGGGTGTTTCAGGGTGCTCCTTGCCGAACTCCTCTTCGGCTGCATGGTGACACAAAATAACCTTCTCTTCTTGCTTGCAGGCATGGGTGTGTCCGCATGGACGCAATCATAGCAGAGCAATTTCGAATTATAAATGAGCTCGAAAACATTCAGGTTTTCTTGTCCTCTCAAAGCATCGATCTTGACACCGCTAGGTGCCCGGCAACGTAAGAAGCTGTTGGGTGCCAACATCAACATCGACATCAACTTTCGACACGTACAAACATCGACAATACTTCAAGAATTTCCTTGCCCCGGAAACGCAAACGCACCGTCACTGGAAGCTCCCATGCTCAAGTCCGAGAAGCTAGGACTCTTGTGCACCCCACCGCTGTTGTGGCTCAGAATGGACTTGAGGAGCGACGTCATCTCGGCGTCCGCTCTGTGCTCGATTCACGTAGATAAGTGGTCAAAGATGCGCAGAAAGCCTTGATGTGATCTGGGCCAGCTCAGCTGGGTCGAAAGTATCTTGGTCGCTTAGATCTTTCTTGCTGGGCTGACTGTACTGCAGGGCTTATAACCTTAAGGGGAGCTGCTGCTCTATACTGTGGGGTTGGGTAACCTTGGGTTGGCTTCAGGGCTGCTGTGAGGGTTGCAGGACCTTTTAAATTTAGGACTAGCACATGCCCCATGTTGCCTTATCTGAGAAATCTTTTGAGCATCCAACGCCCATGTCCCCCATCCTGATGTTACTGCTAACTGCCAGTGGCCATGGTGGCAGGCACGGCCCAAGCAAACCGAGCATGCATAGGATGCCCGGCATGGTATGCCGACGGGCCGTTAGTGGTTCACATTCAGTCACAGTGCTGTGACATATGTGCACAGCACAAAAACTCGATGTATTTCAGGCGCACAAGCAGGTTGATCAGGGTAAATGTGACCATGACTGACAGCGCATGTGCAGTCGTCCTCTGTGTCCCGCATCAAAAACCAGTTCATATTTCACTGAATGCCACTGGCATTGACAGTCCAATAACAATCAGATCCGTGTGCCTCCAAGGCTCCTCTCTAGATCTACCCATGGGAGCGCTGCATGCCACCAAATGCCTGCTGATCTGGTTGTTGTCCCATGCATGAGATCGTCACAATACCGGGGCTGCTCATGTTGTACAGGATTGAAGACAGCTCCTCACATATTGGTCGGTGCGTCCTCATCGTCAGACAAGTCCTGGAGCGATGAAAAGCTGGCAAAGAGGTCACATGGACTGCAGCTATCCTTGATACCATTGGTCTCGCCTGTTCAAGCACAAACATGATCACCTTTCAACGCAACTGGGATTCCTCAAGATTGGAACGCAGTCACTCGAGCAGCACAGACGCACACACTGCCATCACGATGCTCACAGATCTGGTCTAAACTGGACTAAAAATATCTATATGACGCTGCAATCAAGTCATTGATTTAGTTAGGAACATACCCTTAAGAGAGGGTGTGTCGCGCTGCATTTCTGTCTCAGACATGCGAGGCTTCTTGGCTCTGGGTCCACTTGGAGCGCTGGATTGCTCCTCCCCCGTCTGATGTGCTGTTGCTGTGCCCATGGCACTCTGCTCTCCTGCTGCTGCGCTCACATGTACCTTGCTGTCTTCAGTACATTTCAGGCCAGCTGAAGGGGCATCTGCTGCCAAAGAGGATACCCCAGCCCTATTGGGGAGATCCTCGGCATCCAATGACAAAGAGCCTTCCTTCTTGCTGCTGCTGACACTGCGCTTTGCCGGCAGGCCTGCTGAAGGCGTCTCTGCTGCGGCCAGAGGGGATGGCTCAGCCCTTTTGGGACCCTCCGATGGCACAGAGCTGCCTCCCTTGTCCTTGTCGCTGCTGACACTGGGCATTGCTAGCTGATCCCTGCTGAAGCCCATCCCCCACAGCCCACCATGCATCGATGGCTGCGCAAGCTGCGGCAGCTGCAGCCGCTGAGGCATCTCTTCGTCGCCATCTATCTCCAGCTCGTCAGGGGTGTCCGCAGTGGACACTGGAACCTCCCGCCTCGAAGGACAGTCCGGCTCCTTGGGCACGCTCTGTGCTGCTTGCTGAAGCACAGACAGGCACACCGTCTGCGAGATGCTAGCTGGGCCGCTGGAGTAAATGGTGTCCTTGTTGGCATGGTCAGGCTTGGCTGCTGGTGCATTTGGAGCTGAGGCTGCAGCTGCGTTGGCACTGCGCAGTTCAGACTGAGCTGCGCTGTTACGGCATGATTCCTCTCTGTGGTCCTCGTCCATATCGATTGCTCTGCGCCCTGTCAGCTGCGAGGGCTGGAGCAACTCGTGCATCTGCGCTTCTGACACTTGTCTGCATTCCTCGCCCTTGCTATGTAGAGCAGGCTGAGCTGCTGCTGGCTGGGCGGCCGGGTTGCTGTCAAAATCTGCAACACCATTACAAGGTATCAAATGACAGAGCATTATATGTGCCGAGACAAGACTCACAAAAGAGCGATTGGCTGCTGTATGCAGGGTTTTTCTGCATCTCTGCTGGCCATCCATGGAGGCATTGGCTTGCCTGCTTCGTTCTGGGCTGCAAGTGTGGTCATTAACTTTGGGGCCTCCCGTATGATGGGCACCTCGCCTTCAGGTGTAAGAGCAACAGTGAGTTGCCCCCGCAGTTTCTCCACCTCAAATTGCAGTGCTGCAATCTCCTGCCCCTGTTCACACAACGCAAAGATAATGCCACCGGGGTCCGGTTGCTGCCTTGTTTAGCAAAGACAAAATGGACTACACGAGTGACAGCATACTCAATGCCAATGTCAGTCCCCTTGCACACTTATAAGAGTGGGGCCTGAAACCTGCTGTTTGACTGTGGCAGCATCGCTGGCGGCCCGTCCCAGAGCCTCGGCATCCAGGGCTCGCAGCTTCTGGCGTAGTGAGTCCAGTGTGGCCCTATGCTGCTCTGATGCACTGTGCGCCTCTGCCAGCAGTGCAATGCTCCTCTGCACCCACCCATCAGACCATCAAAATCACCAAAAGCTGACGCATGCATTGCTTGGAAGATGCAAAGAGCCTCAAGCGGTCCCATGCTGGCAAGACACATGAGCAATGGGGATTTGGTGCATGTGTGAGTGATTGACCTGCAGGCTGCGGTGGAGGGTGTTCTTTGCTGCAATCTGCTCCTTTTCACTTGCACCGAGCAATTCCACAGTCCTCCTCAAATCTGCAGCCTCATTCTTGCTGCGCCACAGAAATCCAGTCAGGCATAGGCTCGTCACACTCGAATCGATGTGCTGCACATCACAGAAGATGCACTGCACCTGGATGCAAGCTGCCTTGCTGCTGTGTCATGCGCAGCTGCGAGCTCCTTGAGGGCTTGTTCCTTCTCTTGAAGCCTTGCTCTCAGCGTTTTGAATCCAGCAGCCTGCCTGTTGATCTTGCCTGTACACAGAGCCTTATACTTGCACAGAATATGAAGTACAGACGTTCAAAGTACTGTTGAACTCAGCCAATGATGGTGCATAGCACATTGTCTTTCCCGTACCCAAGAAGCGATCCTCTGCTACAATGACTTTCTGGAGCTTCTCCTCTTGCCTGGACACTGCATGCATAAAGCTTCTATTGTCAATTGAGGCAAAAGACAATACTTTTGGTTTCAAGTAAAGGGACTCAAAACATGCCTCACCAAGCCTGCAGTTCTCTGAGACCAAGGCCTTTGCATCTGCAAAGGCTTGGCGTGTCTTCACGAGCTCTGTCTCCAGCGCACTCAGAAGTCCTGCGTATGACTTCAGCTGCTTCTGCATCCTGTCGCACTCGTCCCTTTTCAGCTCCATCTCCAAGTCCGCCTTGGAGTGCTTCTCCTGTGTGTGTGTGTGTGTAAATGAAGAACTTTGTGTCCAATGTTTCCGTGCTTGACCGAAATGCTGCTTAGAAAAAGTGCATTTGACGTATGTGATTACTGGGTGCCCACCTTCAGTGCTTGATAATTCTTGTCACGGGTGGATCTCAGGCTTTCCAGCTGCAAAGCAAGCGCAGCAGCCCGCTTGCTGCTCTCCACTTTCTCACTTTCATCTGCCTTGGCCTTCTTGTCACAAATAATTGATCAATATCTTGATAGTTCGTTCAGATCGCCAGTCGTTTAACTCATAGGGTGCTCGGCTAAACTTTTGCACGTAAGCGCGGTGGATTGGACTGACGCTGGCCTTGACAGACCTGACGCGGCCTCAAGCTCACACACATGACTGATGATCTAAGAAATTCATGCGTGTACAAATGACTCTTTTGCCATCGATTATAGAGGACATGGCTACTACCTGAGCAGTCCAATGTTGCATGTGATTCTGCAGGTCCGAGACCGCCTTTTGCATCTCGGATCTGCAGCCTGCAAGCTCACTCTCAAGCCTTTTGGCTTTATTTTGGGATGCATCTCGCTCTGAAATGGCTCTCTTGGCGCTCTCCTTGGTGCCAGCCAGCTCTTCTTCTAACGTTTGGACTGTGAGCAGGACTTTTGTAAAGGAGCCTTCCAGCCCATCGGAGGCTTCGATCGCGTCTGTAGAAGTCATTGAATGAGCACAAAATTATCTCTCATATGTCAAATTCGTTCTCAGAGGCAGAGTCTTCCTGCAATCGTGTCAAGGAATCACGTGCTTTCACGTGCCGTCGAGGACACTTGTGAAGCCCTGAAGCCCCAGAGCTCACAAAGGCCGTGGGGTGCGTGTATCGTCATTGTTTTTCCACTTTTGTAATGTTTACAGGGAGTTCCATGCGTTGCGAAGTATAACACTTGTTGCTCGGGCGTCGTGTGACCGGATCTAGGACATCTAAAAGACAGATCCAGACTCATTTCACAGCATACCGAAAGGTGATCACGCCACTTTGCATCATGTTGAGCTATTGCTGTGGTGTGGCGTTTCACAGATACCTTGGAGAACGCAATATTGCACGTAACCGCTGATCTGCAGTGTTTTTGTATTTTTTACTAGAGTGAAATTGTTAAGAAGAAATGACGGTGAGCACCTGAACTTGCACTCATCTCAAGTTTTACCAGACAAGTTCTTGGTTGGCAGGGAAAGGGCCCATGTATATTTAGCCCAGTCGAATTGCGTATCTTGGGGGAGGATGGACTTCCTAGTTGCAGCGGTATCCCCTGCCCTCTTTCCAGCATTGGAAAGAGCATTGGAAGTAGCTTTCCTGACTGGATTTGCTCAGTCATGGAAGTTACAAGCCACACAGAGGGGTCAGCCCCCCAAAGGTCTCCCAAATCTTACTCGGCGCCGGCAACCTGTGCGAAAGCTCACAGTACGTCTCCCCTCTCTGCTAAACAACCCCTGAAATGGGAAGGTGGCTGCTGTACATGCACTGGCACGAGGGGCCGAACTTGGATTGGCTGCTGGACATGGCAATGCATGCCCATGCCGTTTGCGCTCTGTGCTGGATATGACGTTCTTGACGTGCCTTGGAATTGACTGAGACACTGCAGTAGCAGCATGTGCCTCGAATCTGCAGATGGCAGTCCCTGTGTGCACTTTTACAGAGGATCGGAGTGGGAGGTGTGAAGAGTGCTGTTGTCATGCAGAATGGGGAGACCCTCCCGAAGGCGCCACCCAACGATCCCCAACGCCAGGGGAACATCTGGCACCGCTACGAGCAGCTCGAAAATATGACCAAGTCCCTGGCAGGCGTTAACCAGCAGATGGTCATGGAGAAAGCCAAACACCAGAGGGTGCGCCCTTACATCGCTGTGTCTGACCCAATTTCAGAATCCCATCCGATCCTCTCAGCATTTGGCGCACTGCAACCCCCCAATAAGGGGCTCGGCAAGCATGCCGGTGGAGGATCCAGGATAGCATAAGCCAAGCCTGGTGCAGTCCATTCACATCAGAGGAAATGATGTGGCTTTCTCAGGCATCGACTGACAAGCTGTGCAAGGGGTTAGATTGCAAGAGGGAGGCTTCAAGCGGTACAGGGCATAAGCCTGAAAGCAAAGGGTATGGATTTGATTTGACAGAGGAGCCATGCACATTGCTGCAGGAGAAAAAGCGGTTGGAGGAGGCCCTGCTGGAGCTGGAGAGGGTGAATGGGGCGCTTTTGAACGCAGCGCAGGACAGCGAGAGTGGCAAGGGGGAAGCTGCCGTATATTCGATCTCAGCAGACTCCGCGCAGCTGCTGGGGGAGCTTCGCAGCCGCCCTCGCTCCTCCTACTGCCCTGTCAGCGGCCTTGAGCGCTCGGCTGTGCCCCTGCTGCCAAACCCGGCGCCAGAGACCTGCACCCTGCAGGTGCGCACACCTGCTGCCATGCTGCCCGCGCTGTTAGCTGTTCAAATGACTCATCACTGCCCACGAGGGAATGGGGACAGCTGCAGGAGTTCAATTCTTGCAGGGCTTGGAAGAGTAGTTGCATGCACGGATGGAAGAGAAAGCAGTGCTGCGAATGACATGTTATTTGCGAGCATTGTTGGTCTAGCGTGGCCAGTGGTTGTGGAGAAGGAATGTAAGTGATGCTTCTGTGGGGGTATGATCAGAGCAAGGATCAGGGGAAGGATGCGGTGGAGCATGCAGAGGCAGTGGCTCGGCTGCAGGGGCAGCTGGCGTCCACCCAGGAGAAGGCCAAGAAGGCCGACGAAGAGGCTGCCCACCTCAGGGCAGCCATCAAGCAGATGCAGGACGACCTGTACTCGGCGACTGCCCAGCTGCAGACCAAGGTGAACCCCAGACTGCTCTTGCTGCCAATTGTTTCCTGCCAGAACACATCTGATGCGCCTTGCAACTGTTTCGTGCTATATCAAATCAAAGGGATTAGGAGAGTATCTGATGCCCATGTCGCTCACACAGGTGGATGCACTCCAGGAGGAGAACACTCAGCTAGAAGACAAGGTGAAGGAGCTACAGCCTGCAGACATGGTGATCTCTCTGGAGCGGCAGGTGCGCTGCAAAGTTGCCTGCATGCATGCACAAGTGCCGTTTACCACAACATTTGCATAATGCCTCCTTGGCGGGGTGCGTGTCTGAGCAATGGCCTATAAGGAAATGGTGGGTGTGGCAGGTGCACGCACTGTCAGCAGAGAATGAGGAGCTGCGAGAGGGGAAGCTGCGAGGCAAGAGCCAGGCACAGGCGGACGACATGGAGGCAGCTAAGAAGCAGCTCCAGGACAAGGTAAGCATCATCTGCATACCTTCACCTGAAATCCCTCTATCTCCATGTATTGCTTGCGAGGCAGCACGCACTTCTCGCCTCCTCTGCTCAATACCCAAGCCCTCCATGTGAAAATGTGGGCCTCATGCTGTCCATGTCTGCTGCCCAGCTGCACGATTCTCCTCTGTCAAACGTTGGGAAGAAGCAGTCAGGGACCCGAGGCAGGGAATGATCAGGATGGCCCTGCATGCGCAGATCGTGGAGCTTGACGCACAGCTGCAGGACATGAAGGAGAACAGCGCAGAGCAGGCGACGGCGCTCGCGCGTGCCCGGTCGGCCGCGGCTGCCGCAGCACCGGAGGCGGCGTTGGTGCGCAGCCTGGGAGAGCAGAACCGGGAACTGACCGCGCGCGTCGCTGAGCTGGACGCTGCCCAGGGGGCTGCCCGGCCGGGCAGCGCCGGGCGCCGGGCCGCTGATGAGCGCGGGAGGGAACTCGAGGAGGCGCACGCAGCCGCCGTTGCCGAGAACGCCCGGCTGCAGGTGACTAATGCGCATATAATCTTTTGAAGTACCTTGTGAGGATGACGGAATAGCGTGTGGTTTCTTGCAGAGTGTGCGCCGTTGGGCAAGCACGCAGGGGCTTGTCATTGCACCCAAGCTGCATCAGGCTTCTGCGCCTTGGTAGATGCATGAAGCTGAACAGCAAACACAAGACGCTGCAGAGCATTATCCAGGATGTCTGCAGAGTGGAAAGACACCACTAATGCATTCTCAAGAAAGGAGTGTGTAGAAGGGAGGAGAGCAGACGGTTCACATTGTACATGTTGACCATGCAGGCGAAGATCATGCGACTGAGCGGTACGGCTCCGGCAGTGGCGGCTGCCGGCGAATTGCTGGAGCAGTTGAAGGCGGAAAATGCCACTCTACAAAGCGACAATGACCGCCTGCTGTCCTACGTGGACACCCTTACCTCCACTGCAAGTGGCGGCCTCAATTCTGGTGTGCGCATGCCTGAGAGAATCTGTGCTCTCTCAGCTTGTACGTACCCATGATTGCTTCAACAGAATTTGTTGTTCTAATTCGAGATCTTTAATTGGCAGAAGTCATGGGACTTTTGTGATCCTGCAATGCGCCAGCATCATCTCTTGTTGTTGGTTCTGGAAGGGAGGTGCACGGTGTTGAAGGAATACTGTTGCCAGCAGGGACTCCCCGGGGCCACCGCAAGCTGCTAGAAAATTTCGTGCAGCTGAAGAGTGACAACAAGCTACTGGCAGAGGAAAATGCGCGGCTGGAGGCTGAGCTGGTCATCGTGCAGCATGCGCGCGGCGGCATCACTACAGTGCCCGTGCCAGGTCAGCAACCCTGCATGCTTCCCTGGTAAATGCACCATGCAAGACTCACTGCACAACTTGCCTGCCGCTTCCGCTCAGGATGCAGTTGCTATCAGGTATGTACTATATTGTGTGAGAGTGGTGCTGCGCTGTGTGAGGCCAACCTGTGCCTGTTCACTTGATTTCTGATGTGGCAATAAGACGAAAATTTGAAAAAGGTGAAGCGTGGTGTCAGCTGCATGTTCTAGCCGGGTGGACACCCATGCAAGCTGGCGCTGCCTGGACAGCACCTGACAAGTAAAACAAGGTGGAAAATTCAAATGCGCTGGTGGGGTGTGCAGTGCGCGTGGAGAATGGAGAGGCGGTGGACCGGGAGCTTTGGGTGTTGTTGGAGGAGTTGCAAGAGCGCAATCAGGCGCTGGCAACCGAGAACACTGCTCTGCGCGCGCGGCCGCCCACCGGCTCCTGGGCGTGCGTGGCCGTTCCCTCTCGCTGCACCTTTGCTCTTTGGCCATCCGTCCAAAAGCCGATTGGCCTTACTAGGTCTCATCAAGTTGGATCAATTTCATACATCCCGGAAGTGTTCAGGGTCTCTTAAGTAGATGTGCAGTGTGTTGGATCAGTAGCACTTCCTGATCGAATGGCCTCGCGGCCGCTATGAGCGCCTACATTCCCAACCCTACGTGTGCAGGCCATTGACTGAGGGAAGCCGCTTGCGTGATGCATTAGTCAGCATGCGTGCAAGTTGCTGCCTCTGAACATACGCTGCTTTGATGGGGGGGTGTCATGAAGCTGAACACATCATAAAGGGGTTGCAGTAAGATTATCAGGTTGGTATGGCTCACTTGTGCGCACTTGATTGGGCCTGGTCCAGGTGTCAAGAGTCGTGCTAGAATGTCTTTTGCCTGAAGATAGAGTGAAAGAGGCATCTACAACCGCTGCAGTGGAAAGGCATTATGATATACAGGTGCCCGCTGCCTGATGAGGATTCAGATTTGAATTGCGATTCAAATTCCAATATTAAGGGAGTGTCCACTTCCTGTGCAGGCCGTCAGAAGTTGACCTGGCGTCGGAGAACGAGCGGCTGCATCGGCAGCTCAGCGCGGTGATGGAGATGCGAGCCGCTGAGATCAATGATGACAATCTGCGGCTCGTCAGCCATCTCACAGAGGTGAACTGCCCGCTGAAGCCATGCTCCTCAAAATCTTGTGGAGTTGCTGAGCATGTATTAGCCAGATCACCCAGAACGTCTTGTTTTCTGTCCAGTGTGGATTGATTTTCCACTTGATGATGATCCACTTGATGATCGTCCCCTTTTGGGCGGGTAGCGTCTCTGTTAAAGGGATTTTGTAGGCTCTGATAGTGACAGGATCAGCCAGACGGGACAGCAGTCAGATTTTGTATTTTGACAAAGATGCACTAGTCTGTGCCTGCGCTTCTATGGTATAGTTGTGACAGCGAGCTGTTCACCTCTTGTTTCCAATGAGATTGCTATCCTCTATGCAGGAGAGTAACAAGTGACATGTGGGTGCCTTTGCAGGACAGTGGGAAATTGGAGCAGGAGAACGCGCGGCTGTCGGCCTGCCTCGCGGCTGCAGCCAAGGGCGCAGACCAGAGCGCTCTGCAGGATCTACTTACCAACATGGATCGCCTACGCAGTGGGAAGTCACAGGTATGCCACACCCTCAACAACGGTCCCTGCCCTGTCCTGCACATCGACTTTCTATGAGTGCCAGATGTTTCCAGTAGCCAAGATGTCCCATCACTTGCATCAATATGACTGATCATCTTCCCTCACTTGTTGGCTCGTGTGTTTGTCGTGCCCCCATTCCATTTCATTTTTATGTATTGCAGTGCATGCATGCACGCCTGATGGATTCTAGCATTCTAGCATCACATAAACCTCTAAGGTCTATCTGGATCAATACATGTGAAAATGCAGTGCTTGCATGTCCACAGATGGCAGCCGAGAACGCTGAGTTGGCGAAGAAGAACACTCGTCTCATCGAGGAGAGTGAGGGCATGATTGCGCGCATGAGCGGCAATGGGACAGAGGCTGTGCAGGAAGCCTCCAGGAAGACTCGCAGAGCCCTGTTCAGCTTCCGAAGGTGCTTGCATCAGCTTTGATCGCCAATACCAATGGTTGCTGCATGTCATGCGATGCGTCTTTGCTGCAGACATTTTTTCTTCTGCTCATTTCCACTACACAATGCGCCTGTGTCTTTACCAGATGGTTGTGGTCACCATCGTGGCAGGACTCATCCTGCCTGGAGCTTCTTCGCAGGCACATGCATGGGATTCACCAGTCCTTGTCCGCATGCCCACCGGCCAGCGCATGCTGTTGAGAGGTCCCAGTTGGGCAAGAGGCTATACAAGTACTGGTCTGCAATGTGCAGGACTCCCAGCAGGACCGTGCTGCCGGTGCCGCTATCTGAAGGCGAGGAGTGGCAGGCCGGTGACTCACCACACTCCCAGACGTCCTCCCGCAGCAATACAGGTCTTCTAGGGACGCCCAAGGGGGGCAGCTTGGGCAGCGAGGCGGATCTCTTGGCCTCCGAAAATGGCCGCCTCGCCTCGGAGAATGCGCGCCTCGTGGCAGATAACAAGCGCCTCGCCGAGCAGTGAGTCGCTCTAGCCATTTTCCTTTTCCCTTGTCCCCTTTGTCAGAACGGCTGCAAAGATGGGGTCATGTCATGGGAGTAGCAGCGTCAAAGAATGGAATTTAGATCTGCCAAGTTGTCTTGATGTTGGCTTGTTTGCATCCTGGACATCAGTGGTATCCCAAGGCACAGCATCGTAGTGCATTCAAGTTTACTGGTTTGCAAGGATCCAAATGGCAGTGGTATGTGTGACTTGAGATGCTCAAAGCAGCGGTGAATCTGATGCATGTGGGGACTGCTCCCATGCAGGGCAAGCACTGTGGCGGACTTGACCAACACGAATGCCCACCTGACCGCTGAGAACGCGCGTCTGAATGACCGGATGGCGAAGCTGGTCAAGGACTTGACCGTGGAGAACAAGCAATTGTTGGAGGAGAACCAGCGACTGAACCAGACGGTCAAGAAGGTGCGCCATCAGCAATCTTTTCCGGCTCATGGAAGAGCTTTGCGTTCCCAGTTCCAAGAGGTGTTGCAGGGATGCCACTCTGTAACATTCTGCACAGCGAGCAAATACTTCTGTGCCTGTCATTTTGAATGCAACAAGCGCGCAGCAAAATGGAATTTTACTCATGGACGCTTTGGTCGTGATAGAGGTGCTCTGTTGTGCAGGTGTTGGAAGGAAATGCCGAGCTTACTAGCCGGCTCATTGACGTGGCGCT
The DNA here is from genome assembly GCF_000258705.1 of Coccomyxa subellipsoidea C-169. Classification (NCBI taxonomy): domain Eukaryota; kingdom Viridiplantae; phylum Chlorophyta; class Trebouxiophyceae; family Coccomyxaceae; genus Coccomyxa; species Coccomyxa subellipsoidea. Next base: position 686,092 of record NW_005178021.1, read on the forward strand.
TACGTCATCCCACAACGACGTTTTTGATGCTGCGTTCGGGGCAGAGGGCACTCCCCACGCCGGCCCCCTGGCGCGCCTGCCACTGGGCCACTGGAGCCAGGAGGAGGTGCAGCGGCGGCATAGGGAGGCCACCGAAGAGGTAAGCTCACTCTTCTGAACTCCTGACTGTCAACCTGAATTTCTCCAGGCCAAAGAACCTTTTGAGACTGCAGACGTTTCCCACGGTGACACAACACACCTTGTCAAACTCAGCCGGAATGCTCCAGATCAATCATGCCTCGGTTTGTTCTTGATGAAGCTTGATTGGGTATCCTGTATCAGATGTGATGTGGATGAGACATAAAAGCCGAGGGCTACTTGATTAATCCACTCGTTTCCAAGTTGCTCTGCATCGAATGTGATGTGCTTGAGGCCTTACATGATGTACCGTGGCATTGTGCAGCTGCTGGCGGTGGGCAGGCGGCAAGCCATGCGCGCACAGCAGCGGGTGGAGCTCAGCCGCCGCGCCAGCACAGAGGTCAGTCATTTGCTCTGCCTCCTCTGTCCTACCCTTATGAGTGGACATTCCGAAACCCTGTGCTTAGGGAGCCAGCGCCTGTCAATCCCAGGCAGCATGCATGGCATTGCCACATGTGCCAGACTGGATGCCGGCCTGCCTGTGCTGTTCAAATTGTACTTAGCTGGTGTATCTCATTGTCGCTCATTGAAGCCATTTGATAATTTAGGATGCTTGGGAGGAAGTGTATATTACCGAGGACTGAAAGAGTGTGATGTGCACATCTTTCCCTGGTCATGCATGCATCATGCATGATGTATCGTCTGGCATGGCATGACATGTAGAGTTCTTGCTGCTGCGCAGCTGGAGGCTTATGAGAGCGCGAAGAAGAGCGCAGAGAATGCGTACAGCAAGAGCAAAGCGCTCGCGCTGCAGCGGCTGCACTCGCGCAACAGCCAGGCTGCACAGAGCGCGGGGGGCGCGCCCCCCGCTGCCCGGCCTGCCCAAGCCGGGCAGCCTGCGCCGCCGACCACCCCCGAGCCCGCTGACCGTAGCGCTGCCGTCGAGGACGGTGCGCTGCCGTGGATGCTGTCGAGTGCTCTCCTATTTTATGCTTTGATCACAGGATATCTGCAGCGCTGCAGTGCTGGTGCTAGCTGTCTGTAGCAGCATTGCTATGGACGTTGAGGCCTTCCTTGTGAGGTGGTCAATTTGGGAGGCCAGCCTCATTTCTTAGCGGTTGGCGCACCAGCTTAGCATGGTGTGGCACTCTTGCAGGGCCGTTTGACGAGGCAATCCGGCGGCGGCGCGAGGCGGAGCTGAGCCGAGCTCAGCTGCAACAAAAAATTGAAGCTTTCAAGCGGCGCCGCAGCCGTGAGGGGGATGTTGAGGTGCAGCACTCTGTGGCCCTGGGGAGTAACGCTGCTAGCGAGGCAGCCACCGCCCGGGCGCGCGCCGAGGCCGCGCACCGCCGAGAGATACAGCGCAAGGACGCTGAGGACCGGGTGAGACATTCTATGCTGAGCATGCTTTCTAGGATCTGCATGACATGATCAAGCGTCATGGAGGCCATGGAGTTGCAAGCACTGCTGTCACAAGGTCCAATCAATGCTGACCCCCATGCAACCTGCATGTCTTGCTGTCTTGAACCCTGATGGATGTTCCTCAAATCATGTGCAACCTGCATGGTGGCGAACAAGAGCCTTGTAGCTGATGGAGCATTTGCGTGTTGCTTGCAGGTGAGGGCGGCCTACTTCCGCTACGCAGGCAATCACGACGTCGCGGCCTTCATGAGAGCCTTGGGCTTTGAGATGCCGGCACAGTTTTTCTTGAAGAAGGACCTGAGCCCCTCTGAGGTGGCACGCATCGCCATGCAAGTGAGTTGTCATCATTGATGCAATACTGTTGCTTTCATGAAGCACCCAAGAATGCTTCGAATCCCGCCCAAGGGCAATGAGTTCGTGATGTTGCATCTGCCCTTCTCAGCTTGGTATATTTTCGACAGCATGAACAACATTGCGTTATACTCAGAAATAATCGTGCCACGCAGGTGCTGTCTTCCAAGAAACAGAGGAATGGGACACCCGAGCAGCAACTGCTACTAGAGGCTACTCTGCTCAAGTTGCAGCAGTGGACTTTAGATGTGCCGCACACATGAGCTGAGACTCTTAGGTCTGCTCTTTCTCCATGTGCGGCTTTCCGCTTATGGCTTTTGAAAGCTCCATGATTCACAATGGTTGGCATATGCATGGCATGCGTTGGCAGGGTAGAGGCAATCGATGCTACTGGCAGACCGTGTGTAAGATTCAGTCGGGATGCTCTACACTGCTATAATGCATACTGCGCAGTCTGAGACTGGCAGTGCCACTGTGCCCTCCTAGGTAGCAATAGCCTGGTCAGTGTGCGGGAGTCTTTTGCAAGGACTCTAGGACGTAATGTCACCTTTTCCCTGCAAAGTAACCTTTGTCTGCATGCACCTTTGTTTCTTACAGTAATTTCCCTCCCCCTTCCCATGCATTTGGGGGAAGTATAAAATGTTTTACACGTAAATGAGATAGAGGAGAGCCTACACAGACGCAATCCTGTTACAGATCAGACACATGCAGACAGATTGGACACAAAAGGCAAACAACATCACAGTGACAAATGGATAATGATGCCTGGCTCGGTATGAAGAGGAACACACAGTGAGTCAAGGCAAGGCAAAGAACAGGAGAGCAGGCAGACACCAAACACTACCTGCAAGGAGTGGAAAGGCGATCAGCCATGTAGGAAGGCAATCCCCATGAGCAAATGCAGAACTCCGAGCCACGAGCAGATGCTGGTGATGGGAGAGATGTAGAGGGCAGAGGTGCTGGTGATGCCTGGTGATGGTGATGGAGGAGGCCAGGGGATAATATGCAGCAACTTACAGGGAACCCACAGAACAGTCCTAAAAGAGTTGTGGCGGGACCGCCTAAGAGCAGCTCTTATAAGCAGCATATGGCTCGACCCGGACCTGGAGATCAAGATAGGTATCAGAGAACCACTTTGTTTCATCTCTGAAGATATCTTTGAGAGGTTTAATTCGCTCGCATAGCTGCTTATAAGTATCTTCACTTTGCATGTTACGTAAAACTTTTTGATGTACCTCTAATATTGTGACACAGAGCGCTTTCAAACTTCTGTTTATCCAATCACTTGGCTACGTGTTCACTCCCACACGCCCTGCCGTGGAAGGAGCACACGACTGCCGCTGATTCCAATAAATTATTCGACTCGCTACCACACCATCACATTTGCCAACGCACAATTGCGAAAATTTTTGCCCCACTGGGCCAGAGGTAGGGATAATCATAACGTCATTCTTGACTACATCGTCACATGGGTCCTGGAGTGTGTCAATGTTTCCACACTGGATCACATCGACACTCGTCTTCATCTTGTTGTTGGTACGTCATTGAAAACATTCAGCGGTGGCGAGCGAGTGATTTGGATCAGGTCCGAGGAGACGGGGGCGTCGTGCGCCTCGTGGAAGGTCAGTCGTAATGTGCGTGCACGGCTTGCTCCGGGCGTGTCGGTCCATCGATGTTGCTAGACATTGACGCAAATGTCAGTTATAGGTTGCTTTTGCTTAATCATATGCGTTGCGATGCAGTGCCTGATCCGTACTATTAAAGGAATTGGCCTCTTCACTGGCCGACATTCCACCCGTCTTGAGGTTGAAGTGTCTCTTGTGCCCACCGGCGCTGTAAAATGCTTTTAGATATGTGAGGTTTTCTGTTTGTTGTCTGGAGGATCTACCCTTTGAGCTCTGAGGGGCGTGTTCACTCGATGATGATCTAACCCCAGGACAGCTGCAACAGAGAAGCTGACCGGTTTTTTGTCGGATCAACATTGTTCAGAGAGAGAGTCTTACAAGCTTTTGATGTAGAGTGGATTTAATTCTTGGGATGACGTGAATCACGAGCTTAATATGGGTGCCGTAATATTAGAGAGGGTGAAGCTGCAGGTAGTATACCAAAGCTGTGCAGTGTTAAGAGTCATGGGCTCGAAGCAAAGTGGCCATCGCAAGGAGTTTGGGTGTGGAAGTGTGGATTGCAGAGACATCTCAGGTCCTCAATTGAGCTGGGCAGTACTGTTGCAGGTACTCTTGCTCCAATGTGAGCCTGCATAGCTTTGGAGACAGGATGGCCACTTTCACCTAGAGGAGCTGGAGGCAGTCAGCAATGTCAGGCTTTCGAAATAGCTCCATCAATGCAGGCACCCTGCACCTGCAAGCTGCCAACAGGATTAGGCGCAACTCCATCACTGCCCTCAGTGAACGAGGTGAGCCTGCTTCCCAGAGGCTAGACAGGTAAAGGAGACAAACTGAAGGTATGGAGTATCCCCTTTCTCAGATGACACAATCAGGACGTTGTAAGTGCCTCCCTGCACAGCCAGAGGATGGGGAACGTAAAGCCGGGTGTTCTATGTGATTGCAGAGTCAGATTATGGGCGCTCCCCAAGCGAGAACCACTATGGGAGCGGGGATGTCAGGAAGAAGATTGATGAGGAGAACCCTGAGTGTGGGTTGGCCGGGCAGCCAGACCAGCCCTGCAAGTATGACTGCGTGTCCAACCCCGCTCCCTGGTGGCACCAGATCACGGTGCGTGCCTGAGTTGCCACATTATCGCATGGCTACGGCAGCTGAGAAGGACAGCCCACAGGCTCTCACAGTGCAGCGCTTCTTCATTGTCCTGTTCCCCAGAGTGCCTTTGCGAATGGGGTGCTCACATTGCAAGACCCTGTTGCACGGATCTCCTCGTTCTAAAGTCATTTACACTAGGCAGGCGTTCAAATTGAACCTCAGAAGCAGAACATCCTGCAGGAGCATCAAATTGAGCTCTGGAATGAGGGACGGGTCCCTTCCTTGCACTCGCAACTGACTGAGCCTGACACTATGTGCAATCTGTGTCTGCGCAGCTTCGGGCGCTGTTTGTGGGGGCCATTCTGGGCACGCTGTTCAGCATTATCATTCACAAGCTGAGCCTGACGACGGGAATCATCCCTTCGCTTAACATCGCAGCGGGTCTGATTGGCTTTGTAGCCATCAAGGGATGGGTCTCCCTACTCAAGTTCTTCCGCTTTGACCCCCATGACTTTACACCCCAGGTGCTGTCCAGCTCACCCTTGATCAAGCACCAGTGCCAGAAATTGGCCAGTGCTTTCCCTGAAGTCACCTGCAATGTGCGCTGTCAAAATGATGGATATGCTTTGCCCAACGTATTATGCTGGAGAATGATTCCCCACTTGAGGGGAATCAGGGGCGCAAATCTAATGAGCAAGATGCAGTTGCCGCCCTCGCATGCATAGAGTAGCTCTGTGCAGGGGGGAGGCTCTGTGAAATTTTTTATTTCCAAGGATGCTGTCTGCATGAGTTGCAAACTGACCGTGATATCTCCTGTAGGAGAACACCGTTGTGCAGACATGCATTGTGGCGTGCTCCAGCCTGGCGTTCGCCGGTGGCTTCGGCTGTTACCTGCTGTCGATGGACCATCAGACGTTTGAGAACCTGGGCGACATAGCTGGCAACCGCGCAGAGGTGACACCCTCTGTGTCTTCCTCTTTTACTATGTGCTCCTTTCTGTGATTTTGCCGATGCTATATTTTATGCTGAGCTCATCCGTTTTTTCCTGCTGATTCAAGCAAGTTTTGAGGTTGCCACGCAGTGAGCTGCAGGCAAATGTCTTTCTGTTACATGCCTGATCATCATTCTGTCCTTCCCCCCGGCACAAGCCCAAATGTCATGCTGACCCCAACGCATGTTGCGGGGGCCATGCTCAAATTGAAAGTCCCTTCAACATCAAATGCAGGATGTTTACGAGCCGAGCCTGGAGCGCAGCATCCCCTACCTGCTCTGCGTGGGCATCATCGGGATATTCACCCTGGTCATTCTGCGCAAGCGCTTTATCATTGACTATCGCTTGCAGTATCCCTCTGGCACAGCCACCGGAATTCTCATCGCCTCTTTCCACACCCCCAAGGGTGAAGCCGCTGCTCGAGAGCAGGTGCAACCCACGCTCTCCTGGCCAGACATGTGTCCCTTCTCAACAGTACTGCCAAGCATTGCAGCTTCTGCAAACACAGGAGCAGATGGCGACGCTGTTGAGGCGTGCATGTCGCAGCACAGCATGCAAAGAATCTGCAAGAGTGCAGTCGGATGGTCATTATAGAGCGGCAGGCAGACAAGTAGTGTTTAGCAATTGTGCATTTTTGAGTTCCTTGAAGGTGGTATGTGGGGGTCCTGTGGGTGTCCTTTGGGGTTTTACGAGTGTTATTCACGGGAAATAATATGCTTTGTGCAGGTGAAGACGCTGGGTTACTGGGGCACGACGTCCTTCCTGTTCAGCTTCTTCAAGTGGTTCTTTGGGGGCAGCAGCACCAGTGGCGCCTCGTGTGGCTTCTCCTCATGGCCCACTTTCGGCATGGCGGCCCTGAACTACCGATGGAGCTTTGACTTTTCGCTGACTTACATTGGTGTAGGTGTGTCGTCGCTGCCCTCTCAATGCAAAACTTTTCTCCTGCACATCTTTCAGGGATTGAGCATTTTACAGCAGAGCTTTACTTGAATTTGCAGACTGTCTCCCACTATGACTGCCAAACCCAAAGGCCTTGGCGCTAAGACATGGCTCCTGGCAAGGAAATGTCTTTAACAATCTGGGCAGATGATGCCTTAATCTCTAGTCCCGCTGCACATCTACCGGGACATGCGTTGGCATCCTGGCAATGCAGCATGAGTGTTTGAGAGTGGCTGCCAATGTGAGTGCAGGCATGATCGTGCCTTATGTGGTGGCATACTCGATGATGTGGGGAGCTATAGTGTCTTGGGGCATCATGTGGCCCTTGCTGGCCAAGAAGGAGGGGGATTGGTTCCCTGCCGGTCTCACAGATGGTGACTTCAGGGGGCTATTCGGCTACAAGGTATCGCATCTTCTCCTTGTGTTGTTCAACCCTCACAAAAGTAAGTGCTACTCCTGCCGCAGTGGGATAAGCAAGACATTTGACTGGGAGTGGTCTCTGCATATCTTTGCGAGTTGTATGTGGTGGGAACTGAACAAGTTGCTCTGCCTGTGCAGAATTTCCTGGCCATTGCAATTTTTGTGGCGGATGGCGCCTACAACTTTGCAAAGATTGGCATCCTGTCGCTACAGGTAAGACCTTGGATTGCCCTCAACCCCAATAGTTGGTCAGTTTCTCTACCCAGTCCTAAATGATTTGCTCAAAATCTGGTCTTGGCAGCTGCACTGGCCTTGGTCAGATCCAACATGCAGAAGAGGTTTTGCCAAGAGCTCTTTCTATGAGGCTCAGTGCTCCTGCTGATGGAATCCTGGCCGGTTCACAATTGCTTATGTTCTGGCTTGAACACGGGAGATCGGCATGTGCAGGTTTACCTTGACACCAAGAAGGCGGAGAAACGGGTGCGCGAGGCGAGGCATCCTGTGGGGGGACCGTGCTCAGAGATTCCTGCGACGAGCAATGGCCACAACATCCAGCGCAATTCTTCAGGTCTTTTACTTCTGCTCCTTTTTTTTCAAGCCGAGGAGATTGTAAAGCACACCATTGTCATGTCAGCTGGTTCAACTGTCAGTGCTGCCATGTAGCCCAGGACCTCGAAATTCCAGCATGCGGCCTGCAGCAGTTTGTGCGCCTTCATCATCACAGAAATGAAGGCTGCGGCCTCTGAGGCGGTTGCTGCTTTTCTTGTGGAGTGCTCAAAGGACATTTCAGCAAAAAATCAGTTTAGAGTCTTGGTTTCTGGCCCTTCTCTGCCACATGCACCCGCCTGGACGACAAATCGTGACAAGGTTGTGACAAACGCTGACAGGGAGTTTGCCTTCGCATGTGCAGGTCAACAGGTAATGACCCTGGCTCAGGTCTGCGATTTGGACCGAGAGGCTCTAAGGCTTGAAGCGTTGAGAGATGAAGTCTTCCTCAAGGGCTGCATTCCCTGGTGGATTGCCGCTGTGGGCTATGGTTTCTTCTCCATCCTTAGCATTGTAGTCATCCCCATCTTGTACCCTCCAGCAAAATGGTGAGTAGTTGAGCGCTTTGTAATTCACTTGTACCCATTCCTTGCGGCAGGCATCTTTCAAGAAGGATCCATTGCAATCATTTAGTAGCCCTGTATTCTAGGTGCACCACTGAATTTACAGGCAGGTGACCCATTTTGCAAGCCTTTGTGACTGCCATGACAAATTTGCCTTCTAATTTATCTGAATCCGGACTTTTTCTTGATTTTTTGGTTGCCCTGCAGGTATTACCTGCTCGTGTTGGTGATAGTGTCCCCGCTCTTCGCTGTGGCCAATGCGTATGGCGCAGGTCTCACTGACTTCGACATGAGCTCCATTTACGGCACGGTGCGTTTGCTGGCTCAGTTTACTCTTCTTTATACACACATATATATATATATGTGTTTGTTGTCCCTATGGGGCGTGCCACACACTGCTGAAACTGCAGGCCCACTGTTCTGTTTTAGATCTGCATGCACATTGTCTAGGGGAGCCTGCCAATGCGCCGTGGAGCCTGCACCAGCTCTTGGGCACTCTTGAAGCCAGAACTTGGTTGCCCTGCAGGTGGCAATCTTTGCATTTGCAGCCTGGACTGGCTCTCAAAACGGTGGTGTGATCGCTGCCCTGGCTGTGTGTGGCCTGGTGATGGCGTCCACGTCATCTGCTGCACTCCTCATGCAGGCACACCCTCACTCCTCCCACGCAGCGCCGATCTGTATTTCCTGGCGCCAATTCATGCATGATGATTTTGATGGTGTTAGGAGGACACACTTCCCAGATGCAGGTGCCTGTGGGAAGCTCGAGCTGCTGGAGGGTGACTTTGGTAGTTGAAGAGCCTTGCAATCCAAGTGCAGTTCCGTGTGACAGAGGGACTGAAGCTCCAGCTGCTGGCGTGCAGGATTTCAAAACGGGCCACATAACTATGAGCAGCCCGCGCTCCATGTTCCTGTCGCAGATCGCAGGCGCACTGATGGGTATGTCATCAAACTGCTCCCTGCAGGGTCATCTCTCCCCCAGAAAACCTCATGGGCTTCCTTTCTGACACCTCCAAACCCACACCCCATTATGCTTTGAACATGAGGGTCAGTCATGATGAAGCATCCATTCATTTCAAGCTTCACATTTGAAATGACTCGATTGGTGGTCTGCTTGCGTGCAGGCTGCTTCATAGCGCCGCTCACGTTCCAAATGTATTGGAAGTCCTTCCCCATCGGAGTTCCCTCCTCCGAGTACATCGCCCCTTACGCCAACATCTACCGCGGCATGGCCATCATTGGCACGCAGGTGAAGCCCGCACCTCGCTCTGTTGGCAAAACCAATAGTCTCCTCCAAATGTCTTGCTATCACATACAGACACGATGTGATGGATAACTCTCTGCTGTAAAGGGGGACGGTATTACTTGCACTGCTATTAGAGGTTTCTTGTCATGAGCAGCATGCATTCTGAGATATGCACGCGTGCTACACCATTGCAGAAGCCTGAGTGGTCGGTGAAATCTGTGCAGGGGTTCGGCATGCTGCCGCAGCATTGCGGCATGATGATGGCGTGCTTCTTCGCGGCGGCGATAGTGGTCAACCTCATCCGTGACGCGCTGCCGCAGCGGTACGCGGTGTTTGTGCCGGTGCCCATGGCCATGGCAATCCCATTCTACATTGGCGCAAACGTGGCCATCGACATCTGTATCGGGGCCGTCGTCAAGGCCTACTGGCACTGGACCTCTCCCGGCACAGCCGAGCTCAAGGTGAACCGCAGCAGAAGAGAATTCTTATTGCAAAGAAGTTTCTTAGTGCTGTGGTGCCCATTTGTGAGTTGTAAGGAGCTGAACTCCTCAGTGAGGTGCCCTGTTGCACATGAAGTATGTGGAGGCCTGACTTCATACCGCCCAACAGGAAAAATCCTCTCAAAAGGGACCTTTGTATGATTGAGCCCACCCAAGGAGGGTGCTACAGGACTGGGGTGCACAGCATCATGCGCCTGCAAGGCTTAGCTTGAGGGCACAATGTTGCGCCATTGCAAATGTGTGCTAGGCCTCTTGTATGCACTGGAGCAACCTTTGCAGATCCAGTGACAAATGCTGGACTTCTTTTTTTGGGTAAAGAAATCAAGGGTGAGCGCAAGGGTGTTTGTATCGCGCAGGTGCCGGCAGCTGCATCGGGGCTGATAGCAGGAGATGGCATATGGACCGTGCCTTCGGCGATCCTGTCTATATGCAAGGTCAACCCGCCGATCTGCATGTCTTTCACAAGCTCCTGAGATGCCAGCCACTGATCGGAACAGCGTGTGAGCACGCAATGTCACAAGTCAGCAGTACTAGCTACTTTGTGGTCCATTGCAGATGTCTTGTTACAGCTCCACTAGGCATTGTTCATACAGCAGGTCTGAGGAAGTCTGAGATTCAGTGCTGCACCGAATCAGAGGGCCAGGTGCCACTTTGGCTCAGCAGTGCTCAGCAGTGCAGGCGCGTGTACCAATTTATATTGATACCTCCAGAAAAGGGCAAAGACAGGAGGTCGTCTTGGACTTATTGACAGTCTCTTGCTGATTCTGGGTCTGGCTGTCTTGCCGAATGTTGATATTGCAGTATTGCTCAGGGTGGCCGCACCCGGGGCCAAACTGTCAGATGCATTGGCAATTGTGTCAGGCATGGTTACTGTCTGTCTGGACCAAAGATCAGGAAGCAGAGGGTACTCTCTTGAGCCATTTCTGCTCAACAGACACAGTTCGGCCCGAGGGGAAGGCTCTGTGGGCTGTTAAGCCTGGCAGTGTCTCTGGGGTGCTCCAAGCCCTTGTCAATGTGTCCTCCGCCATATTGTTGTGGGGGTTGCAGCTGCAATAATTTTCTGGTGTGGATTGCACGCAGCATGATCTCATCCAAGCAGCCTATTTACATGCTGCCCTCTTTACAGCGACTTGGAATATGATAGCTGGATGTGTTGGCCTCACCAAACTATGCAGAGGCTCTTATGTTGAAGAGAATCGAGGGCGTTTTCAGAGGGATATATTATGAATGTTACGGGGTATCCCTCAATGTATCAGTTCTAGATGCCAATATCTTATTGGATTAGGTCATTTCATTTCACACCAGTTATTTGGTGGATTGCAGCGCTTTTCAGAGGGGCTCATGTCTTCTCTGGTGCTTTAAATTTATGTGTTGTTGATAGAAATATGAAATGTTCAATTGACGGGAAGCTCACAGGATTTGTTTTTGGGTTTGGGGTTGGCTCTGAGCTGTTCATGTCAGAAACATGCATGTATTAATGCATGTCAAGAAAGCTTGCCTGACAAGTGCCCTAGTGTGACAGCGTTGGATACCAAGATATCCTGCAGACGATGCCTAAAGTGCTTTTAATGGAGAACTCATTGAATGTTTTTGACTTTTCTTGTTACTTCTGCGCATGTGCATGTAAGCAAGCTTTGCTTTGCGCACTCATCATCAATAGGCCCATAAGCCAGTCAGCTACAGCTGATCTACAATACATGAGCCCGTCTAAGAGAATTTTTTGCACAGAATCACCAACATCAGTACCCAGAATACGAGACAGAAACAGTGTGGAAGGGATAACTGCGCCGGACAAGGGCAGCTGTGATATCATGGGGCGCTTGGTCATACGCAGAGGAGAACCCGTAGATATCAATTGTCCTCTTCTCTTCGTCAAAAGCAATACGCCCGCCACCTAAGGGGACCACCTGCACACACCACAGTGCAAGCGCTTATGGATCCTAAACATCACTCCTTTTCACTTTCCTCTGCAGAATTCAGGGATGGCTGTGCAGGTCTCTTGCCTCCTTGCAGGAGCCTTCATGTGCCGCAACACAGGACACACTGCCGAAATGAGGAGGCCTGCTCAATGCATCTTGCAGGGTGCCGATGAAACACAGCCATACAGTGCCCGAGGACAGCACTTCTTGCTCTGGCTCATCCTTGTTCTTCATCCCTTTCACAGCATCACATGTAATGCTGGGTGCGTACTTGGGAGTCGTCATCTGCATCCACTTCTTGAGCGAGCTCCAAGATGTCCTGATGGTAGCCAGCTCGCTTGTTGCCCCTCACTAACAGTCTGCTCATGCTGTTGCTCTTGCTTTGAAGCCGCAACAGAACGTACTTGTAAGTTCCGCTCTCATCAATATCCACTTCCTTCACATCCTGCAGTTGCATTTTTATCAATCACTTCGAGTGAATAGTATGCACATCATTCTCAGTAGAAGATGTCTGCGCCAGCCTGCAAAGCTTTCAGCATGCAGGGTTCGGAGCCAGCGTTGCACTTGCACTACTAACTCTGGAGAGTCGTGGTGTGCGCACAAATCTCCTGCAGGCAAGACCGCTCTCGAATGACAGGAACAGCATCAAAGGCCATGACGCAATGACAGGTCTGGATGCGTGCCTGTCTCCAATGGCGAGCATCTCCTTTGGCAGGCTGCTCCAGCGCCATGAAGGTATGTATGAGGCGGTGCGCCAGAGCATAGCTGCCGGGGATTGAGAAGCTGACGCTGGCTGCTGTGCTGCTACTCGACTCTGCCTCGCTCGTGTCCCACCCGCTCCCATCAGCTGCGCGCAAAGAGATAACACCTCAGCCTGACTTCTTTAGAAAGCAAAGCTTGTGAGAATGCACTCTGATAAAAGATTTTCATGCCATAGCAAGTCCCCACAGATACAAGGGGGAAGTAGAAGACAAAAGGATTCAGGACACAGAAGCATGCCTGTCATCTGAGGAAGCTTGACTTGACTTAAAGATAATATTGACTTAAGAGCGGTGGGCTCCAGCAGGGCCACGAGGCAGCATCATGCCACCCAGTACACTACACAATCATGGCGCCGGCGGCAGACACCGCAATTTCATGTCTGGGCTTGAGAGCCACTATGGTTCACATTAAGGATGGGAGATAGTGTCGAGGCATGGCCGGAAGCCATGCGCACCTGCGTGGTGCAGGTGCCTGCGCAACCAGGAGCGGTGAAACCAGCGCGCATCCTCAAGCTCTGTTATGTCCACCAGCGGCTGCTGCAGGCACAGCTCCTCCACCAGCGTGAACCCCACCTCCTCCTCTGTGCACCCGTGGTGCAATCCCTACCACCCCACACACACACAGAGACCGCCATGAGACAGCGCACATCAGATGTCTTTCTTCCCCACGCAGCACGCTGTGCTGGCTGTACACACTGCAGTGTGCCCCAAGGTTGGCATGCTGCTGAGTAGTAGGAACCACTCCCTGCAAGCTTCAAAGCACGGCTTGAGGAAACAGGGGGCAGTACTTATTGAGCAGCTCAGGTCACATTGCTGATTCCCTTGCATCGCATTGCTGCATATGCCTCAAGGTGTGCCGGGTTGTACTGCTGCCAAGGGCCTGGAACTCTCCATGGCATGCAACCTCCCTGACATAGGCAGCAGGAAGCAGGTGAACAACTCATTGTGAACTCGAGCACACCTGTAGCCGCTGGCGTGCCAGGCTCCAGGCATGGGACCGGTCAGGCGCTGCAGCGGTGGCCATGAAGCCGATCATGAGCGACTGGGGGAAGGGCCACGGCTGACTGGCCACGTACTGGATGCTGTGGGGGTCCACCGCCACCCCAGACTCCTCCTTCACCTCCCTCCCCACTGCCAGCTCCAGCGTCTCCCCGACCTCAGCAAAGCCTGAACATCGGCATATATAATAAGCCTTAGTAATCACTAATACAGGTGGATCGATGTGCTTTTGGTGATTTGTCCAGGATTTGCAATCCAAGTGACAACAGCATTCTCTTCTCCGGCGAAGATCTACTTTGGGTGCGTTTTGCCTGGACTGCCATCTTTGTCGAGGACAACATAGCTTGCTGATTGCTTGGACCGGCCCCTGTCACTCCACGGTTGCTTTATTGAGACATCACAGATCAGGGAAGATCTTGACAAGAGAACCAGGGTACAGCTGGGAGCATATTGATTGTATTGCTGTCTGCACCCACCTGCCAGGCAGGAGTAGCGGCCGGGCGCCCACCGGGACTGGCGCCCGAGCAGTGCATAATCGCCGCAGTACACAAGTGCGATGACCGCTGGGTCGATCCTGGGGTACACTACCCTAGCCCGCGGCGAGGCTGCAACCCTGACAACACACCCCTCAGAAAGCAGACCCTTCCACATCAGAAAGTCCCTTTACAACCACCCACTTGCAGCCTAAAATGGCCATGTAAGAGAGGGTACACAAGCACAAGAGGATCATAATCCAGCATGGGGTGACTGACCGTGCATGGCCCCCTTGCATGGCCGCAGTGGGCGCGCCCGTCCTGCCGCAGAAGGCATTGTTCTCATTCCAGCGCAACAAGGCCTGGGCCAATGCCAAAAGCGCAGCCTGGTCCCCCGCCAACTTTGGCCCCTCCTTGCGCAGATCCACCCACCTGGCCTGCAGCAATCCACCCTGTGTCTGTTCATATTTCACCATTAATCATCTGTGGGCAAAGATCCACGACGCTCGACCACATGTTTCAGATCCCACTGAGATCCACGCCGCAATCAGATGATCTGCTCTTCAATTGAGATCTCTTGTGAGCAGTTTAACAGTGTGAGGCAGGTGGCTGGCCTTGCAGGTACTGATCTTGAACACTCAGCAGTCTGCTGCATGGATGAGATTAGAAAAGCTGGTTCAAGGGCGCACCCCTGCGCCAGCTTCTGCCACGAGGGGGCTAAGCCATTCCTCGCACTCCGGTCTGCAGGCAGCGCCAAAGACAGGCACCCCTCCGGGCTCCAGGCCCAGGAAGACTAAGCTGTCTGGTATGAGGTACTGCTCTGCATTCTGCAAGGGCAGGACGGCAGAGGATAGCCCTTGGCTGTGTGTCACGAGGTTCTTGCCCTCGAAAACAGGAACTAACTTCGCGTCTGAGCGACCGGCAAGCTCCTTGAGCTTCGCTTCATCATTCCTGGTGCCACAACAAGTGTTGCCAAGGGCTGCAACAATGAAAAGTGGCTTGCACAGTGCCAAGAAACTGAGACTTGAGGACAGAGTACCTGATGTGCGTTGCACGGTCCAATCCAAGACCAGCATAATGTAGAGCCGCAGCATCCCCATCATTGATCCTTTCTAGACGAGCTGAAGTGGCAATCCTGCACCCCACGTGTGTGCCGCGAAGGGATCCTGAGCCGATATAAAGACGAGTGGACCTGGCGAATTGACCGAAACGCAACAGCATATCTGACATTTCGAGATTATGTCAAGCCTTCGATCGTCATCGGCAAGAACAACAGGCATCGGCTTGAATGACGAACGCTTTCTCTGCATGCCTTTGCGAAGAATCACAGTGCCTCCTACACACACATCTAATTTTACTTCTAATTTGGATGTCCGAATTTTGATGTCTCTCAAATGACTCTGGAAATGGAAAATGCTGGGCATTGGTGCCAACTTGGTGGTCCTGCGTCCTGATATCTCAGAGACCCTGGTCAGATAATTCAAGTCCCTGAACCTCAGGCAAAGGAGTGCAACAGCACAGGCCTCTTCACACGCGCCTCTAGACCCTGTACTATCACCTAGTATTTAGCTCTGCCCTGTTTACACCTAACTTCAGGCCTTGCTGCTGCCAGCTCGGGGCCGCCAGGTGCAGCCCGCTCCTGAGGTGAGCTTCCTTCCTGGGGTTTGGCCACCGCTTTCAGCTTCTTGCCCTCATCCTTGAGCAATTCTTGTGGCCACAAAGCCTCTCGGTTGCCCTGAGTGCACCATCAATGCAGTCTGCGGGGTGATCAGTGCCAATAGATTGTTGCAAGTGTCACTCTGGAAGTTGAGTCTGTGATCTGCCTGTCCTCCTCGTTTGTGTGGTGAAGCATCAGCTCAAGTAGGTCTGCATGTGGAATCATGGATGATTTTTCAGGATCAATCTATAAATGTTCAGTTATACCAATACTGATGGCGGGACGCTGAGAAGTCGGATTGTGGTGTCTTGTAGCCACCGCAGGTCAGACGTCTTTTCTGGATAGAAGTTGGCAAGGAAGGCCACATCGATAGTTACATAGAAGGATCGAACAAAATGCAAGGAACTACTGGAGCACGGTACGTGATCGATAGCTGCAGCCTTAAGTCTTACTGATTGGTGCATCAAGTGCTGAGCTTATTTCTCTTCTGGTGTGCACCTAATCGATTTAAGTAAGTAATCTACGTCTGGGAAGAATTGTAGATCATCAGGCAGATGATGCATGTTTTCTTTTCTGTTTTGGTCCTTCCTGCCTGCATATCGGGAACACCAGGCTTGGAGTGAATTCTCTTGCACTGTTTCCCGCAGCCATTGTTGAGGCTTCACGTCGTTATTTTACAATGTTGCGTGCAGGCCTGGGCGCCGCATGGTTTCTTTGGGAAGAGTGACTGCTCCTAAGCCTGTGAATTTGCCAAGCCAAAAGTGAGTCGGGTTCCTGTATCCTTCCTTCCTCACGGGTTTGCGCTCATGTTGCGAGCCAGAAGTTTCCACACAAAATTAACCTTTCTGATTAATGCTGCATGTGCTGGCCAACAGGCGCGAGAACAATGGATTGGACCCGAATGTGACGCTAGTCCCAAAGTACGCCAGTTTGCTTGATCTCCCTCCTACTCACCGCACGAAACAGCTTGTCCACATCCGTGCAACATTTGTTTCTTAAGGCTGGCCTACGCAAAGCAGTCCCAGAGGCTGCACACCTACTGATAGTGTCGAGGCTCCTGTGCAGGTCGAGCTCTGTGTGGGGAGACCCGAACACTGGACAAGGTGAATCAGCGCCGCTGCCAGCTCCCCAGGCGCCAGTTCAGGCTCCTCAGCCCGCTCCTCAGCAACAATTTGGATCTGCTTGGGGTGGTGCTGCCATCTCAGACAAACGCCAGGCAAGCAGCTGGACATCAGACTGCTCACGCTAGTCAATCTAAATTCCAAGATGTGCTCTCTGAAATGATGCAGAAACATCTGACATGTGGCGGATCTATGTTGCAGGTGAGTGCGCTTTTGAAGCAGGATGAGTTTCCGACGCTGGGTGCAAACCCGCCTGATGGCCTGCCCAACGGAGGCCCCTACAATGGTGGGCATGGCTATGAATATCCCCAACCACAGGGCCCCCCACTGGGTCCCCCGCAGGGACCACCCCAGGGCCCGCCAACCGAGCGCAGCCCCTGGGATGCGCCTCCGCCCGCCCCCTATGGCAAACCCGGTAGGCATCTTGCTCTGCCTGCCTGACAGCTCTCCTTTTTTCCTCTTGCTATTCCTTGCTCAACAGGCTCAGGAGGCTTCTCAGAATCACCAAATTGGCGTTTTGCAGGGCCGGCATGACTTAACATTACCATTTTGGTGTCCGCATGCTTGGTACAGTCCTCAATATTTACAGGGAGTTTCAAGCTGGTTTTGAGAATTGCAGGATTGCGCGCAGGTCCGCCTCCCGGCAGTTTCCAGTCGTGGGGAGGTCCTGCAGATCGTTGGGGCGGCGGCCCTCGTCCGGCCGGCCCTGGCGGCTATGGCCCACCCCCTTCGGGCCAGTTCCACATGGAGGGCCACCCTGGACCGCGCTTCATGCCGCACCCAGGCCCTGGGTGAGAATATTTGCCTACTCCGATTGCCTACAAATTTCCAGGACACAGAACATTGGAATTGGAGACAGTTGTGCAATGAAAATGCTTTGGTCAGGGTCCATGCATATCTTTTGGGGTGCAAGATGGTACAATATTGACTCTGATTGAAGCATGCAATAGTACAAGAGCCCATATTTTGCAAATCATGTGGTGGGAGCTGCGGCGTTATAGATCCTGTGGTTGTTGCTAATGCAGGTTCATGGACTACCCGCCTCCGCCGCCCCCGCCGCCGCCGCGCAGCCGGCCTCAGCCTCAGCCTCAACAAGAGCCGGTCAGAGGCCCGCCGCCAAACGCCCCTGCGCAGGCTTTCACGCAGCCGCCAGCGTATGCCGCAGACCGCAATGTTGCTGGCGGAGGTTACCTGCCGCCGCACCTGCGCAACCGCGACAGGGTGAGGCATTGTTTTTTCTAGCGTGCATGGCACAAGATACAATACGAGACGGAGCTTGCATACTTGCATGTCAGTGCTCAAGCTGCTGCAGATCAGCTTTCTAGCAAGTCGATCTTTCACCTCCTTCGACATTAATGGACTACAGCTGAGGAAAGGCCCAGGTTTGGAAGTATCCTTTAGGCATGTCAGACATGTCACTGGATGCCTGAGACGTGAGTATTTGGCCTGGGCAGAGGGACGCCGATGGTCAGATGGAGCCGCATGCAGACTCGAGCACTCCGCGCCAGATCTCTGAGGCGCAGTCGCAGCAGGCCGGTGGCTGGGGAGGCATGCTGGCCCCCACACAGCCCAGCGAGGCTGCCCTGCCGCAGCCGTCCCCTCCTAAGATCCTGCGCCGCGATCCTGTCGCTCCCATCGCTGCTCCGGAGCCCTCGGTGCAGCCGCAAGTGCCCCCGCCACAGCCACCACGCCAGCCGCCACCTGCGCATCAGCCCATTGCCCAGCAGCCGCCACAGCACCATCAGCGGCCACAGCAGCCGGAGGCGTACGCGCCCCGTCCGCTGCACGCAAACATCAGCCAGCACTCGCCGCCGGAGCAGTCGCGGGTGCTGCCACAGGGGCCGCTGCAGTTTGGGCAGCTGGAGTCGCCGTCCGGGCAGGCCAAGCAGATCCTCGGGCAGCACCTGCAGGGCAGCTACCAGCAGCTTCACCCGCAGCTGCCCAACGGCCAGCACCCGCTGCACAACCACCCCATCCAGCAGCAGGTACATATTTCAGTTCAGGTGCATCTCAGCGTCATGGAGTTGAGAGTTGAAAATTATGACACCGCCAGGTCGTTTGTGAGCAAAGGCAGATGACAATTTTCGGCCGGGCCAGTTTCGGTGTAGATAGAGTTGTAGGGGATGCCTTATTGCTCAAAACTACTGAGGTTTGCCTCCTCGTTCCTGTGCAGCGGTCCCACAGCGGCCAAGGCTTCTCGCCAAAGGTGCAGCAGCAGCTGGGCTTCAGCCCTGTCCCGTCGGAGCACGCCGGCCATGAGCCGATCATGACCTTTGGGCAGGCCGGGCAGGGTGGACCCACTGGGCGGGCGCACGAGCTGGTGCCGAGCGAGCACCGGGATGCTGCGCGCGAGCTGGAGGCACAGCAGGCGTTCATGCGCCAGAAGGCCCTGCAGCGGCACCAGGAGGCCATGGCGCACCAGCAGCAGCAGCAGCAGCAGCAGGTGAGCTGGTGGAAGTGTTCCTTCCTTGGGAGGATTCTTTCCGCTACTGTCTTCAGATGTTTGTTTGGATCTTTAGGTATCGCCATGGTGGACACAGGCTTGTCATTTGGGTCCTTTACTCAGGCCATCTGAGGTGCTTGACAACAAATAAAGGAAGGCATCATCTGTTGCTGAGGGCTACCTGGTGCTGAGGGTCAGACGTGTCCGCTGTATGTAGGAGCAGCCTCGGCGCGACAGCGAGGCGTCAAGGAGAAGCCTGCCGCAGAGCACCCACTCGCACCAGTCGCAGCAGCAGGAGAGCGACAGGGAACCCGTATCTGACCTGCGAGCCGCCGGGGGACGGGGCCGCAGCGCTGGCGCTGTCCGCGGCCGGGGCCGAGAGGGCGGGCGAGGCAGAGGCGTGAGGGACGATAGGATGGGCGCTGAGGGGCACTTTGGAGTACTTCATGCTCCACCGCAGACGGCTGCCATTCCCCCTTCCGAGCAGCTCATCATGCAGGTGGGGACCTATGATCAGTCCTGTGGTCCCCTTCGAGTTTTGAATATCAGACTGTTGCCTTGGGGCAGGCAAGGCTAGTGCTTGACCTATGCAGATGCCTGAATACTGTTAATTTGCTTTGCAGGCCAAGATGCGGGCATTGAACTTGGGGGCAAACCAGTCAAGCAGCCAAGGTCCTCCGCCGCCGCCTCCTACACAGCAGCCACCAATACAGCAGCCGCCATTGCTGCAGCAGCAGCAGCAGCAGCAGCAGCAGCAGCAGCAGCAGCAGCGTCGAGCACCGCACCCAGAGCGCTCTGCCGCTCCGCAGAGGGAGGCCCCACGTGCGGAGCCCATCCAGCCCAAGGCCCTGCCGGTGCAGCGGCTGCCGCGGGAAGATGCGCCGCAGCGGCGCGCGGGCGGCCCGGCGGCGGTGCCGGTGACAGCGCATGAGCGGCCGGAGCGCGCGCACGCCGTGCCGGCCGAGTCACTGCCGCAGAGGGAACGCCCTCCGCGCAGAGAGAAGCCGCGGCGAGGGCCGGCCGGCGAGGGCCACGGCGACGCCGTTGCCGTTGCGGTGCCTGCCGAGCCTGCCAGGCACGCCGTCGCAGCCCGGCCAGCCAGCGATGTGCGCGGCGGCAGGGGCGCGGCAGGCCACAACGAGCAAGGAGAGCACGCCCGCGGGCCGCGGCAAGAGCGCCGGCCGCCGCGCCAACCACGGCCGGAGCGGTCCGGGGAGCAGCACCCGCAGCAGCAAGGAGAGGGCACAGACGAGCAGCAGCAGCAGCAGAGGGAGAGGAGGGTGGCGGCACCGCATGGAGGCCACCGGCTGGAGAACGGTGACGTGCGCGAGCGACCGCCCCGAGCGCCCCGGGCAGAGCATGGCCCCCGCGCACCCAGGCGTGAGCCAGGTGAATGTACCCTCTGCAAGCTTTCTCATTATTGAGCACTGTGACATTCCTCCCAGTATGCAGTGCATCACTGCTGTCTTTATTGTCCTCCCTTACTGCAACATTGCCTTTGCAACCTAACAAGTGATACGAACTGGATGCCTTGAGAAGGATTGCTGACATTGCGGCTGCCTGGTGTGCGCAGGTGAGACAGGGGACGTGAAGGGCGTTGACGGCATGCATGAGGAGGGAATGCAGGGGGCGGGCGGTGACCTAAAGAGGCGCGGCAGGGGCGAGCGAGCACCCAAGAAGCCCCGTAATGTGGGCGGTGATAACGGGTCCGGCATCAGTGCCCCTCCTGGGCTGGATGCAGTTCCCAGTGGCAGCAACGCGTCAGCAAAGAAGCCGGAGAGGGCCGAGCGCGAACTGTACCACCCGCCTGTCAAGGAGCCTACAGCATCGGAGGCCGTGGTGCGATTCCCACTTCAATCTCCGTTTTGCTTGGTTCTAGTATTTCTCAGAAGAGCCTGAGACCACCTCAGAACCACCTGGGAGTGCGATTTCAGATGAGAAGAACCATGTCAAGTTGTGCAAAGACAACTGCAGGCGTTGATTTTGCGTGCTGCTGATGCAGGAGGCCGGTGGTGAAGAGATGGAACAGATGACTAACGACAAGCCGCCGGGGCTGCGGCCGAGGCGCGCCCGTGGCGGCCGTGACCGCCGGTCAGGCCGTGACAAAGGCGCGGAGGAATTCACAGACGGCACCGGAGATGGCCCGGAGGCAGCAGGTGTGCAAATGTTATCTTTTGAGTTCATGCGAACTCTTCACAGCCGATGCAATTCGCATGGCAGTTGATGTCCTTGCTTTTGCAGGGACAGCGCTGTACTGAAGCCCATGCATGCATTAATGTTGGCTTTGTAGGAAATACAGTGCTTTGCTAGGTCTCATGTATCCGTGGTTGCATTGAAGCTTTGGCATGTTTTGAAGCTTCTTGTTTGTCAATGTTCAGGAGAGGGCGGAGGCGAGGCTGGCCAGGAGCCCAGGTCAAGGCCCCTAAGGGCAAGGGGCCGGGGCCGGGGTGGCAAGGGCGGCAAGGCCGAAGGGGACGACGCCACTCCTGAGGCCGTCTCAGAGACAGCCAGCACCAAGGCAGAAGAAGGTGCGTTTCTTGTTAGGCATTTTTGCTTTTGTAGTGCGCCACCGCCTGTTGTGGGTCACAGCGTCCGTGTGCCCTGCCTGGCCTGTGGGCGCCGGTTTTCACGCCCCTTTCAATTCTGGATCCTGCAAGCTAGCTGACAGGCACAGGACATACAGACGGTGTACTGATTGCTCAATGACCATCCAGCTCTTAAGAACGCTGGCTTATCTGTCAGACCTATTTCTGTCTCTGGGAGCTGTCAATACCGAATCTAAGAGGCATTGCATGCGCAACAGGGGAGGCAGCCGGCGAGGGAGAGACCGGGCAGGGCAAAGGGCCGCGCGGCAACCGCAGCGGCCGGGGCCGGGGCTCGCGCGGCGGCAGCGGCCGCGGCCGCCGCGCCAAGGAAGGCGAAGCCGCAGGTCCCACCGCCATTCCCATAACCACTTCGGTGAATGGCAATGGTCCAGTAAGCACGGAACGTCCGGCATCGGCCGCCGCGAGCGGGGAAGACGGCAAGCCCAAGACGCTGGAGGTGGCGAGGGCGGCTGTGGACGCCAAGGGCAAGCGCGTGTGGACAGTGAAGGACGGCAGCGCTGACTCCGCGGGAGGCCAGACTAGCGGCAAGGCTCGTGAAGGGGTGGCAAGCGTGCAGGCCGCCTCTGACTGAAGAAACAGCAAGGCTGAAGGGGCAGCGAGCGCGCAGGTGGCTACTGAGGGAAGGAACAAAGCATCTGTTGCATGCGCGCTTCAGATGCAGGAGGACAAAGGAAGATGGTGGCCTACAAGGACAGTGTATGAGCGCTACACCCCTGAACAATATTTCCAAAGAATGGCCATGTGCTGGAGTTTGGGGATGGATTATTGCTTCCGTCGGACCCTTTTGATTGCTTGCAGTCTGGGGAAGGTCACAGTTGCCAAGGAGCAGTGGACAAACAAGGTCTCAGATCAATTAGGCTTTTCCATGCAGGCTGCAGAAGTCATGCAGTGCAATGCTGCCCTGGTCTGTGGCAAAGGTGGACTTGTGTGTAGCAATAGGATGAGGATGGAGGAGGAGACAGGTGTCTCAGGTTGAAGCAGGAAATCTGCAGAAGAAGTGTAGGGCCTTTAAGAAAGGGACAAGCATGTGACAGGGAACTCATCAGGAACGCAAGATACATAATGTTTCTTGCAATGATGCTCATGTGACTGAGGCACACATCCCTTTTGTTATGCAATTTTGAGTTCAGCCATCGGTCTCCTGTAAATACAATGCAGCATCTTCTCACTGGTGGCTCACTTCATTTTTACCAAGCCTCAACTTTGATGTGGGATGTACCATTTGCAGAACTTTGGATGGCCTCTGAACACAGCAACTCGTTGAAGCATGATCTCTTCCATCAGAAGGGCCACACCTGAGCACACATACAAGTCAATCAGCGTGCATGACCTCCATGTTTTGCAGTGAGATACAGCAGGCAGGGACTGTCTCCGGTCATGAGAGTAAGCTTCATGTGCTACACGAGGATGCATCATGCAGAGCATTACCAAATCTCTTTGTGTCCCAGGAGAAGGTCCCATAGCCACAGCAATCGGAGTTGCCGTCGGTCTAGGACTCATTGAACAGAGCCATGGCCGCTGTCAGGAATGTGCCATCCTGTGTGGCCTTAAACAGCCAGACAGCTGCCCAGGCAAGCTCATCATGGAATCCAGTGGAAGGGTACAGCTTGGCATGTGTTTTCAGACCTGCAAGATTGAAAGCCTGACTGACACTGGCTCATGCATGAAGTTGTACATGCATGCATCAGGGACTTGACTGGCACAGTTTATCTTGACAAGGCAGAATCTGCATGCATGGCATAAGCTCAAAATGACAGAGAGCAAGAAGATCTCACCAGGGTCCTTGGACGTCATAAAGGAGCCAGGATACAGAGATGCCAGGTCAAACAGCTGAGAGGCATGCTGCACCAGGTTGGCTGCATACACAGGGTCCGTGGCATTGAATGCGAGCGATGCAGCTGCGAGAGCTGCTGCTGCTTCTGCACTGACCTCACTGGTCGGCGCTGTTGGTCCTGTGTAGCTGACTGGCCTGACAGAGCCTGTGCAGACAGATCATCTCTGCTCCCATGACAAGCTCAGTATTGCAGTAATATATTCATGCATTCAGAGCTGTTTGGAGGGCACAGCATGACACCAGTGCACATGAAGATAGCTCAAGAAAGCATTGCGATTGGCCTTGGGCAAAGGCATGCATTAACAGCATAGCAGGAGATGGCAGCACCCACCTACATAGCGCTCATAGAGCTCTGGAGGCCCATAATACTTGAAGTCTGCCTCGCTGTCGCCCATGAGTGCAACAAATGTGTTGGCAGAGGCATTATGGCATTTCAGCTGCAGGCCACACAAAAATTACATCAGAGTAGCAAAGATGTTTCACCTCGTGCTCGTCACTGTCCTGCACATTGGTGCAGCAACATCTTGCATGCATGCATGCATGCAGTTGAAGGGAAGTCCCTTTTGGATTTCATGTGAGGAATGCATGTCCTCACCAGGTAGTCTGACCCCCATTTCAGAGCGCTGAGGGCCTCATCAAGCAGTCCCACTCTGTACAGGGCAGTCCTGTGGCGCACAATGGTCCAGGCCAGCTGGGTCACAGGAAATGCTTCTGGCAGTCCCACTTTGAGAAAGCTGCCACCAGCCTCATAGTAGCCTCCGCTCAAGTCCTCTCCCATAGGGCCCTGCATGCACAGCATGTCGGAGACTCTTGGATGTTTGCCTGCTGCACTTCTATTGTTCGCATCCCATGCAAGTCCATTGCAGCTTGTGAGTCATCTGCCGGGGTGATAATCAGTGTGAGAATGTACCAATACATGCAACGCTGCTCTCATCTCTTGCAGAGTAGGTACAGTCATTGCACACCTCGCATGCAAAGCGGGAGTCCGAACGCCAGGCAATGTGGTGGTCAGGGGCAGTGATGTTGCCAGAACGCTGAATGCGCAGGTAGATGAACGCCTTGTGCAGGGCTTCAGCATGTCAATTGCCGGCGAGGCCTTGGAAGGAGGAGGCCTTGGGCCATGCAGGTGTCCAATTGCGGCCAGGGACTTGCAGCAGGAAGGTTGCTGGATCTATGCTGATGTCTTCAGAATCCTGTGAGGCAGCCAGGCACAGCAGAGTAATGCTGCACTGAGCACAATGCACAGTCTTCCGCAGTTATTGGGAGGCTGGAAATTCGCACAGGAGTGTTTCATGTACATCACTGACCAAGGGTGCCAGTTTGCAAGACGACAGAAAGGAGACTGATCGCTGTTGGAAACCACACCTCTGTCGAAGCCAGGAACTCTATCTTTGTGTCTGGTTTGACAGTTCAGGTGGAACTTCCATCAAGCTTAAGCTTGTACTTTCGAATTCGAACGCTGGAATTTTTGCCTTGCTTGGCAAACAGTCCAGGATGATCGCCTGCCACTTACGTCCACGCAAATAAAGTCACAATGGTAGTTCGAAACCATCCTCACTATTGTCGCTTGCAGCTTGCGTATCCCTGTGTCTGACGCTGACGATGACGGGATACTCCCCAGCGATCAGAATACCCGTGAAAAGCTGGTATCAGATGTCCTAAAATGTACAGATGAGCCCAAGTCATCTGAAGCACACCTCATAATCAAGCGCAAAATGGACAATGAGAAACACTTCGGCTTCGCAATTCCGCAATTGCATGGATCCATGCAACTTAGGGGTCGAGATGAAATATTCAGCAGCCGTCCATGGAAGCCTTCACAGAGCGTTCATTTCAGAAAATATCTGATGTAGATCCGATACTCGTTCGGAGTTCGAGAGATTTGCACCTCGCTTTCTGTATTATCGTATCAGGAGCACGGAATGCAGACCAGACAGGAGCGTTCCATCAAACTTCCGGTGCGTTAAAGGACACTTTTCTGTATGTGCCAAAGATGAACCTATTCTTGTGTATTGACCTGGGCGATCCTTCCTGTCTTCTTAAGGGTGCGGGCTTGTGGCAGGCAACCAAGAATGCTCTGCCAGTGGGGCACTTGCGCACTTTGTGCCAGAAGCACCCATTCGAGCCGAAGATGGGACCACAAAACAGCACAGCCTGCGAATTGGTGACCACTTTTGACCATCATAGCTGATGAAAGCTGTTTTGTCAAACAGTCAAATTGAATGCTCACCAGTGACGCAAAAAAAACACAGATCACTTTGCCAGCAGGAGCTAAAGTTGGTTGTGCTTTAACAGTGCTGTTGCACTGTGTGCGACTTTGAGGCAAGCATCTGCACGAAATGGGGACAGGTTTGTGCCCGCTGATGCTTCTCTAGCAGTATCTATATCCTCAATATGCTCCAGAACGGCAAGTGCGTTGCACGGATATTTTTTCAACGCTGATTCTGCAGCCCGATGCACAGGGGTGTCTGAATTGGACCACTGTAATGCCCACCCACACTGGAGGGAACATTACGCAACGGAGCACGGTGAGCCTCTTTGAACTACTTGCAATATTTTGCTGCCCCCGGTGGCTTTTACTATGCTTGCCTTTCCGAACTTGCCAGCTGGAAGTGCCAAGCCCACACCAGCAACCCTCTCTCTTTGCGGTTTACTTGAAATTAGGTCTCCTTGCTGTGTACGGAAAATGACTTAAATGCAGGGTTTACTAATTCCTGTATTGCACTCGGCATTCATCTCTGATGTTTCCGGAATGCACATCATGCTCGTGGCACATCTCTGGACTGGTGTAAGGAGTGTTTGACATTGCTGCAGAGCCCGCAAAGCCTGCGACTGAGGCTGCAGGCACATTGCAAGGACGGCCAGAGCGCGCCAATGCCGGCTGCCCACTTCCCGGCAATTAATAGGCCCCAAGCAGGTGAGCTGCGCACTTTTCACCTGTTGTCAAAGGGGCTCGACAGTATTATTCACTCTGCTATCATCCAACAGAAGCTGGGATCGATGCATGTGATCCATGTGTCATCACACAATGTCTGAGGCCCATGATCTGTGACT
Source organism: Coccomyxa subellipsoidea C-169 (assembly GCF_000258705.1). NCBI lineage: Eukaryota > Viridiplantae > Chlorophyta > Trebouxiophyceae > Coccomyxaceae > Coccomyxa > Coccomyxa subellipsoidea. The sequence goes on from NW_005178021.1 coordinate 712,765, forward strand.
GTCCCTGCTAAATCCCACCAGACCTGCCTTGTGAAATCCAGGCCAAAACCACAGCATTTTGGACGGCTGCTCAATGCAGGGCTGAATAATATTTGATGGCATGTCCTAAATAGCCAAGCACATGCACCCTTAACAGATCTGAAAATCATCATTGTTGCTTCAAGGTGCAACACTAGGATGTCTGCTGCTGTCAGAGAAGGGCCCCAACGTTTGAAAACTGTTGCATGGATGTTGCAGGCACGCCACAACAGCCAGCTGGAGCTGCCCTTGAGCCCAGGGCTGCGCCAGGAGGGAAGGAGCCGGCCGCCTTGGGCGGCACTAAGGACGGCGCTAGGCAGAAGCCGGCGCCCACTCAGTAGCCACCCAAGCCCTCCCAGTAAGCCCCGAGATTTGTGATATCAATTTGCCTTGCATGCACTGGTCTTTGCAAGCTGCATGCATGCTGCAGTGTGTCACAAGTCCAAGTCGGATTAATTAATAAGATTGGACACCTGCTATGCATCATCGCTTACCATACTAGAAGCTGATGCGCGCACTGCGGCGCAGGTTGGCTACACCATCGGTCACCCAAGGGGCCTCAAAAAAATTTGCCTCGAAGATCAGCCTCAACCCTTGAGGAGCGGGAAGAAATTGTTGTTTGCCAATCCACCTCTGGAGAAAATGAGCGCCCGGAAAATCTATTGCAAGACTGCAACAAGGCAGGTAAGGATACATTGGCCAAAGTTGTGCACATAGACAAGGTGTTCTTATGAAGATCCGGGACGAGTGCTGAAAAATACTAGAGGGCCATGATGGAGAAACCTTACAGTCAATGCCAGAAGGCATCAAGCCTCTCGTAGGTGACACATGACATGTCCTCTCTTGCCTTACGCACCTTTGGTCACACTGGGATTTGAAGGAAATGGTATGACAGGCGCGACAAGCAGCAATGATGGACGTGTCAGCCCTGTATTAAGCACACGAGCTGGGTCTCCTCTTGCCCACGCTGATGCTCCCAAGAAGAAACCTGAGGTGGGCAAAATGATGACTTTTTAGGACCAAGCTTTGCAAGGAGGCTGAATCCTTTGTCTGGCACCTGACCTAGGTTACTATTATTGTCATCTTGAATGTGCGGTTTCGTGTGCTACTCTCCGCTTGCTCACTTGATGCCTTTTCAAACTTGTAGGATCCCGTGCGTGGGCGAGAGGTTGACCATTCTGTGGTGGTCCCCGAGGACGAGCCTGCCCATGGGCCACTACGCGCATGTAAGTTGCTTGCACAACGCTTTAGTGTTGAACTTTGGTTGACTGGAGTGTTGTGTGCGAAGGACAAGACTTGCAGTTGAGACTAAATGTGAGTACTTTCCGTTGTCCCTGCAGGGTCTTGAATTCTCTGGTAGAATCCTCCTAGGACACCGAAAGTAATATTGCCAGCTGCCACGGCATATGGCATAATTTTGGGCTTGAACAAGCATTTTAAGGGCCGGACGATTAATCAAGACAACATACTCAATGGCGCGCAATTGGCGACGCCCACAACAGGTGCACTCCATTTGCTCTTATATTGAGTCCCTTGTTCTTTCAATCACCCATTATTCATCAAGACCAATGCATTTGAAAGGTTTGTAAGCATGAGTAATCTACTCGTGTCAAAAATAGGATATCTCGCCTCCCGGTCTCTTGACTCTGCTTCCAATTGAATCCCTTCCAAATTGTGGGGTTCCATGCATCTGCAAGATCCGTCACCTTACAAATATTGGTACTTCTGTCTACATAGGGGTCAGCTTCAACCAGCAAGGTGGTTAGCGCACTGCAGCCAATAGAGACACAGTGACTGGACATCTGAATTCCCACCAGAGGCACTAGAAGCTCTCACGTGCCTCAAGGACCTGCACCGGCGGAGCCGTTGGCGGCGGGCCTAGCACTTGTGGCACGCACATCGCCTGCCAATCAAAGCTCTGCAACAATGGCCTTGCCAGGCGCAGGGGAACGACCAGGCACTTTTGGCTGGCCATGGCCAAGCATACGTAAGCCCCCACTGTCATCCAAAGACATGCATGCATACTTTAGAACATTAAAAGGCTCAAGGTGCATAAGGACAATACTTCTCTGAAATATTTATCTGGGAACTCCTGTTGTTCCATGCAGATTTCACAAAACCTGAAGGCCTATACACCTTAGACACGTTTCTAGGGACGTGCCAATTGGTGTACACCTCCTGTCAAGCAATCTACATGTACTTTGGTGCCGCGTCCGGCTATGGCAAACAATTTAATGAAACGGACGGTGTGGTGTGCCGATGGATCCCCATATCAAAGGTGAAGTTCTTTGCATTGGTCCATGTGGGGGTGGTGCACGACCTCGTGGCCGCCTTTTACTAGAGAACCCATTTGGGGTCTTACCTTTGACCGTGCGCATCTGCTGCCTTGACTGATATTTGTCCATCATTGATGACAGGATGTTGCATAAGATGCATTAGTAAAATGCATGCAATTTAGAGCTCCAGAGAGAATGACTGGTTGCCATGTATTGCAGAGTGTAAATTTGTGGTTAAGGCCTTCTCTACAGCAATCTTGAAGCCAATGGAAGGGTTTCTAGCACTAAAGATCAACAAAATTGTGAACGGGATTGTTCAAGTGAGTGGGTGAAGAATGTGAATAACAATTTTCTGGACATATATTGGTTTCAATGCTTGGCCTCTTGACTGTTGGAACAATTCTGATTTTGGATTAGAACTTGGGCTGCTCTTCTTATGCAGGCCTTGACAGTTGCTGCCTTCCTAGCATTCGCTTTTGGTGGCTACACAACTTGGGGAAAGGCAATTTTTTATGTGCTTGGCAGCATTGCATGTATCAATGCTGCTATGGGCAAGAACGGGGCTTACTAGCAATTTTCATCAAAAGCCCCTTGGCGCGGAACTCACTGAGCAGCTTCTGCCTTGCCGCCTCCTGCTTTTGGCGTTCCTCTCTGAGCGCCAAGGGGCTTTTGATGACATCTGCCAGTAAGCCCCCGGGCCCGTTCTTGCCCATAGCAGCATAGATTAACGCAAAGCTGCCTAGCACATAAAACAGCGCCTTTCCCCATGTCGTGTAGCCACCAAAAGCGAATGCCAGCAAGGCCGCAGCTGTCAAAGCCTGCAAAATAAAATCAGCCCAAATTCAAATCCAAGATTAAAATTGTCCCAACGTTGTTAACAGTCAAGAGGCCCAGCCTTGAAACCGATCTTTGTGTAGAAAATTGTTTTTTACACTTTTTACCCACTCACCTGAACAATCCCATTCACAATTCCGTTGATCCTTAGTGCTAGGAACCCTTTCCATTGACCTCAAGATCGATGTAGAGAAGGCCGCTACCACAAAGTTACACTCTGCAATACAAGGCAAGCAGTCATTGAGCTCTAGATGCATACATTTTACTAATGCATCATGCAACATTCTGTCACCAGTGAAGGACAAATATCAGTCAAGGTAGCGGATGCGCACCGTCATAGGTGAGACCCCGATGGGTTCCCCAGTAAAGGGGGGCCACGAAGCCGTGCACCAACCCCACATGCAGTGCCCAGCAGCCCAGCGCACCCGAAGGAGGCAGCAGCTTGGATGTGCCGTCCTTCCCCGGCAGACACACTACTACCGCACCCTCGGTGCGTGGCCTTGTGGGTGTCTTCAAATGTCTTCTTCCGATTGCAGTCCCATACAAACCAGCTGCAAACAGATTATTGCCTTCCTTGCACTCGGACCATGCACGCCATGCGTGAAGTATTAAACATGGCTGAATTCCAAGACTAACAACTTGAGGCTGGAAACATAGTACAATGTTGCTCGCAGGAGAAGCTCTATCCTAGGCTTATGAGACCCTGTTGTCCCGACAGGAAGCACAGGATCCCACCATGAAACGACGGATCGTCCCAGAGGCTGTCTCGGCGCCAGAGCGGCTCACATGCCAGTCTGTAAATGATTTGCGCCCGCTGCAGATTCAAGGGACTCGCTCAGAGGGCGGAGCGGTGCCGGCAGGCAGCAAATGTGCAGGCTTAGAGCGGAGGGAGGATGGAAACAGTGAAGGGGACAGCGGGGAAGAGAAGGAGGCTTCACCTGTACTGCAGAGAGATCTAAGGCAGTTTATCAACATTGCTGTTGATGCGCTGTGCATGCATGCAACGGCAGAGTGCATGCAGGAACTGCTGTTGTGCGCTTTGCTTCGCACTGTGTGCAGGAAATGACAACATGACTGCTCAACCCTTGCATGAATGCTGGCTGATCAAGAGCCGGAGGCATGGGTCGGAGCACTACATCGCAGTGACAGTAGCTCGAGACCGTATTTAATTTCGAGACGAAGGTTGGCATGTCTTATCAGCATGCAAACCGTCAGACCCCACATTCTCACTTTCCACATGTATTGCTCAGTTTTCTCTGATGGTGCCCCAGGAGACAGCCTTGAAGAGCGATTAGATGCTCTTGAGTGCTTCTATGATGAGGAACACTTTTGGCTTGAAAGCCATATGGACACCCTGGCGGCCAAAGTTGAGCCATTCGGCCTGGTGATGATCTGGCGCCTTTCAAACTTAGTGTGTTACTGCAGTTGATTCCCTGTGCACATTTGTTTGGGTGTTTGAGCACTGATGGTTCTCCTGTGGTTCTCCTGTGTACAGTCCCGGATGCATTGAGCATAAATGCTATCTTTGATACACCTGACATGTCGGACTATCTTCAAATTTGTCTTTAAAAAGATCTGCTGCGGGCGTGGAGGGTATCTTTGCTTGCCTATGAGATCTTTCAGCTGAAGGGCAAGATTAAGGAGAAACAGAAAGGTATGTCACTCTGGCGGCCTAAGTATGGTCACAAGAAACATTGAATCCTCACTTGGTTTCGCTATCAAATACCTTTCTTCCAGGACTTGCCAATGCTTCTCATGGGAAGTTGCTCTGCCGTCACTGACTGAATCCTGGTGCAGGCCGCTGTGGGGCTGCACAGCAAAGATAGTGTGGTGGCCGTGGTCAGGTTTTGATCATTCTGCGTCGGGACACTCTGTTGTTCCCCCACCAGCTGGAGTAGATGACCTCAAGACTGCCATAGCACACCTAGGAGGTCCCAAGTTTCCGGACTACGAGCTGTTCCCATCCCTACATGATGACTAGGCCGAGGGATGTCCAGGGGAGTACAGTGCTTTTCAGGTTAATAGAAAGATCCTTCAAAGGGTCATGGTCTGTAAGCTGCAGAGAGGCAAAACAAAACTACAGAAGCATAAGATGATGGCATCGCGAGTGCAGGAATAAGATTCGGGCAAATGGTACAGCATGGTTGAGAAGTATCTTCTCATTGCGCCAATCCCTTGCTCAGGTGCACTCTTGTAGGCTATGTTGTTCTTAATGGGGGTTCCCACTACAGTTATTGCCCAGAACTATTGCTCAGCGGTCCGTCAGCAGTTGACAATGCTTTTGGAAGACATATAAATGGGTGGAGACGGCTTTGCAAGTGCGTATGCATGGGCCTCAATTCAGCCTAAATACATACGCAACACAAGTAGCTACAGCCTGCAGCCTCATGATTTAATATCCAGCACACCGGACCCGGCCGCTTTCTTGTTCCAAAATTTTCTTGTACTTCCAATTTTAGACTTGTAATTTGCAAGACATTGAAGAGCTGGGTAGGCAGCATGCATCTGCACCACCACAATGCATGAACTTCCAATCTTGGTCTTTCTTCCAAAATGTTAATACAGGATGCCCAAGGCCATTCATCCCCTATAAAACACATACAACGTACAGGCCCTTTGACTCGTACATCAGTCTAAGCTCAAGTGCATTGTACAGGTAGCCCCATCCTGCGATGACTGTCACCCAGCTGAGTCTGCGTTTTGAATTGAGGAAATATCATTTACTACCGGTCGGTGCCTTGGACAGATGTGTCAAAGCTCCTGCCGTTATCACCAGTGCATCAGGTGCTCCTCAGCCCCCCACAGGCAACACAGCTGACACATTGAGGACAGTGCGGTGGCCGGCAGCGATAGAGTTGAGTCCGCAGGCGGCCACGAGGGCGTTTGGCGGTGCAGGCGCGCCCGGGAAGGCGTAGCCAAAATCCAGGCCGCATTCGTTGTAAGGCCCCAGGCCGGTGTGGTAGTTCACAAGTGCTGACAGGGCCAAAATGAGGCCGCTGCTGTAGTCGATCGCGGGCTCTGTGTACCTATTTGATGCACACCACACCACACACTTACACCCCAGACACCACAGGACAGTGCATGCAAAATATTACGCCCAGCAAAACATGAAAATGCATGCCTGGGACAGTAGCAGTACCGCGGTAATTTTTTTATGTGGGCAAGTCTGCGTGTAGAAGAATTCAGGGCAGAACATGCCTGAAGGTTTGGTCCCTGGAGTCCTGATAGGCTGTCCCTTTGATGTCCATGGGGCCACCCACCATCGCCCCATATGCTACAAACCTGCACCCAAGCGCTTTCCAGGGTCATTGGATGCCGGAAATGAGCAACAATCTGACAGGGATGTGACAGTGCCTTTCATGAAAAAAACACTTTTCAAAAGAACATACCCACCTGTTGGGCTGTGGTGAGGCAAGAAAGTCATTCCTGATCTGACCTTCTGTTGCGGTGCCTGGCTTGTAGTTGAGCCAGGAGTTCCAAGCATTCTGCAATAGAATGACATGTGTGATTTTAACGCTCCAACCTTGGAGGGGGGCAGTTTGGCAATGTGCACGTAACAGTCAATTGGAGAACATAGACACCTTCTGGAAGGGGCTCTTGGGAGAGTTCTTGCCAAAGCCAACCAGGTAGCTTTGCCCCGTGCTGCCCAATGCAAAGTCTATCTGCGACTTCCCCTGCACATGCACGCATTGGCCTCGGGATGCATGACAGCTGCTGGCATGTTCTCGCACCAAGGGCTGCAACGAAGTCCATTCAAATGCTTAAATCAAACCATACAATCCCTAAATCATTGCTGTTGCGAGATTATTGAGCCAGCTCACGTAGTTGAAGAGCTGGGCAGCGTATGCAGTCACATTCTTTGAAGGGGAGGGCTGGGCCATCAGCATTTCTGCATAAAACAATGTCATCGCAGCGGCGTTGCTTGCATAGCGCAGCGCTCCCCACCCCTGCATGCAACCCCGGGTAATCTGCCTTTCAACCAACTCCAAGGAGTCGCCTGATCCAGGTGCACAATAGCCTCGTGTCATGAGCTGCAGCTTACAAGAGCATTTTTGAGCGCCGCTGCAGTGTCACACCTAGCAATGTCTGGTTGCCATGGATACATGCAGCAATGATTTCATTTCAGGGGGCCGGTGCATGTCACCTTGTAAGGAAACGCGAGGCCGTTGGCTGTGTGAGGCACAGAGCGCAGAGGCGGGATGTACCAGTTGCAGAACTTTTGGATGGCCTCCGAATACAGCAACTCATTGGGCATGATCTCTGCCATCAGAAGGGCCACACCTGAGCACACACACAAGTCAATCAGCGTGCATGAGCTCCATGTTTTGCAGTGAGATACAGCAGGCAGAGATTGTCTCCGGTCATGAGAGTAAGCTTCAGGTGCTACACGCGGATGCATCATGCAGAGCATTACCAGGGCTCTTTGTGTCCCAGGAGAAGGTCCCATAGCCACAGCACTCGGAGTTGCCGTCGGTCTGGGACTCATTGAACAGAGCCATGGCCGCTGTCAGGAATGTGCCATCCTGTGTGGCCTTAAACAGCCAGACAGCTGCCCAGGCAAGCTCATCATGGAATCCAGTGGAAGGGTACAGCTTGGCATGTGTTTTCAGACCTGTAAAGTTGAGAGCTTACTGACAATGGCTCATGCATGAACTTGTACATGCATGCATCAGGGACTTGACTGGCGCAATACATTTCAACAAGGCAGAATTTGCATGCATGGCATAAGCTCAAAATGATAGAGCAAGAAGATCTCACCAGGGTCCTTGGACGTCATGAAGGAGCCAGGATACAGAGATGCCAGGTCAAACAGCTGAGAGGCATGCTGCACCAGGTTGGCTGCATACATAGGGTCTGTGGCATTGAATGCGAGCGATGCAGCTGCGAGCGCTGCTGCTGCTTCTGCACTGACCTCACTGGCCGGCGCTGTTGGTCCTGTGTAGCTGACTGGCCTGACAGAGCCTGTGCAGACAAATCATCTCTGCTCCCATGACAAGCTCAGTATTGCAGTAATAGATTCATGCATTCGGAGCTGTTTGGAGGGCACAGCATGACACCAGTGCACATGAAGATAGCTCTTGAAAGCATTGCCAATGGCCTTGGGCAAAGGCATGCGTTAACAGCATAGCAGGAGATGGCACCACCCACCTACATAGCGCTCATAGAGCTCTGGAGGCCCATAATACTTGAAGTCTGCCTTACTATCGCCCATGAGCGCAACAAATGTGTTGGCAGACGCATTGTGGCAGTTCAGCTGCAGGCCACACAAAAATTACATCAGAGTAGCAAAGATGTTTCACCTCGTGCTCGTCACTGTCCTGCACATTGGTGCAGCAACATCTTGCATGCATGCATGCATGCAGTTGAAGGGAACTTCCTTTTGAATTTCATGTGAGGAATGCATGTCCTCACCAGGTAGTCTGACCCCCATTTCAGAGCGCTGAGGGCCTCATCAAGCAATCCCACTCTGTACAGGGCAGTCCTGTGTCGCACAATGGTCCAGGCCAGCTGGGTCACAGGAAATGCTTCTGGCAGTCCCACTTTGAGGAAGCTGCCACCAGCCTCATAGTAGCCTCCGCTCAAGTCCTCTCCCATAGGGCCCTGCATGCACAGCATGTTGGACACTCTTGGATGTTTGCCTGCAGCACTTCTATTGTTCACATCCCATGCAAGTCCATGGCAGCTTGTGAGTCATCTGCCGGGGTATAATCAGTGTGAGGATGTACCAATACATGCAACGCTGCTCTCATCTCTTGCAGAGTGGGTACAGTCATTGCACACCTTGCATGCTAAGCAGGAGTCCGAACGCCAGGCAATGTGGTGGTCAGGGGCAGTGATGTTGCCAGAACGCTGAATGCGCAGGTAGATGAACGCCTTGTGCAGGGCTTCAGCAAAGTCAAATGTCGGCGAGGCCTTGGGAGGAAGCTTGGCCCATGCAGGTATCCAATTGCGGCCAGGGACTTGCAGCAGGAAGGTTGCTGGATCTATGCTGATGTCTTCAGAATCCTGTGAGGCAGCCAGGCACAGCAGAGCTGCTGCTACAAGTGCTGATGAGAAGGCATAAGGCAGGTTCCTGCAATAGAGCAAGTGACAGTATCGGTTAGCTTATTATACCGAACTGCATTGGAGGATCTTTGGTTAGATGAAGTCACAGGGTGCCAATCTCAACAAGAACAGATCAAGATGGACCGTAGTTGCAGTACACTTCAATGCCTGCAATGCCTCGGACTGTCTGAAATTCCCAAAAAGTAATACAGCAGACTCAATCACACTGTCTTGAAAATTATGTATATATACAGCAGTGGTGAGCAGTGAGTGGTCCTGATGGTTTCGCATCCCGGCAGATGGTGGTTCTCACCGCTTTCGGCTGCTGCACGTCTTAGAACACGCTGTCATGAGGATGAGTTCAAGTCACAATCGCTCCAAAGATGCATCACTTTATTAAGTCTGCGTGTCCAAGAAGCACACCGTTCTGTCTGGCAGAAGCAGTCACTTGGGAAGCAGACACAAAGATTCCGGACGTGCACGACGGCGCCTACAACAACAAATACCAGCTTCGCTACAAGGAACCAGATGATACCTCTTCGATCAAGCCCTGGCATTTTCAATTCTGTTGCCTTTGCAGATGCTTTGCCTGCGTGTCAGCTGTGGCAGCTAGGGTTGTCTGTGAATAAGCAACGTAATCGACACTCACCTCAGAGATCAATTGCTGCTCGGTCCTAAATGAAATCAATGTGACTCTGGTTGTTAACACGAAGATTCCAAAAGTGCGATGTGGGCTTGAGGCCGACATCGGTGAGCAAGACAGATCTGGATGGAATGCGCACATCACAGGCAAAGAGAAACATTCTGGCTCGAGTTCTCTACCTTCTGGCAGTATTATTAAGTCCTTTCCTGGTTTTAAGTGTCCATCCGAGGCACATCGCTTCCTTACATATCAGGCAAGGCTCTCCAGTCAAGAAGCAGACTCATTTGCAAGACGCACTTGCTGGCTCCAGCAGATCTTGAACACCCTGTCTGGAAGGCAGGTTCAGGACACACAATGCAACTGATCTGCAGCTGCCAGTCTTCCTGATATCATTGCCTCAGTCTTCTGACCGGCGAGAACGAATCATGCCAGCGCTGCTGAGGCATGCATCAGGTGTCACACAGGTCCAGGCCCTTGATGGCAGGAAGGTCAGTTCAATTGCTGCAGTACATGGACTTCTGATTACAGCTGCATGCACTGCAATTAAAGCAGAATGATGAAAATACTTTAATCTTGGCATGCATGGTGAACAGGGAGAGCTGCAGAAGTTCAGCATGACATTGCCGCAGTCTTGTGGCACCACAACGGAGGCGCAGCTGGCTGTTACCGCATCCCATCTGAAGGTTGCACATGTCCATGATTTTCTTATGCAGTCATTGTGTCATGCCCAGCATTGCTGTCAGATGCCAGCACTGCTACATGGGATCAGGGATGGCTTGGCATGCATGCTCAGAAATATGTCCACATGCACGCATGGAGTGCGCATGCCAGCAAATCTTGGACATGTCTGGCAGTTCACCGCCTGTGGTTGTCAGCTGTGCTGCAGGTCTGCCACAACCTGATGCATGCAGACTGAATTGATGCCAGCTGGTTTCCAGGCCATTCATGAGGCGTACAGAGCAAATGTGGACATGGCTCTCATTGTTGAGGATGACATGAAGGTGCTTCGGTGGCCTTCACATGGTCTGCTGTACACTGCGCCGCCCGACTGGGACATCCTGCTCCTCTACATGATGGGTGCTCAGGCAGACAGCATTTACAGGTTTGCATAGAGGACGCATGCGGGAAGAAAATTCCCACTCACGACCCGTGTAGTCTTTACTTGGTGGATCACCACACTCAGATGAAGGTGCTGTGCTTTGCAAATGCAGCATTGATCTGCGGCAGCATGCATTGCCCTGCTGGACATTGACTGGAAAATGCTGTGCTCCAGGTCGCCACCAAGCCTCTGGGTTGAATGGGGACCTTCAATTTTCTCAGCCGGTGCATACATCATTCACCGAAAAGCCATGCAGAGGATCCTCGACGCTTATTTGCCTGGTGCGTCCTTCAGACTCTGTTTGGGTGTCAATGCAAGCAGAATCTCTACTGAACAGTGTCATGCAGCTTCAAGAGGTATGTTGCAGGAGCCTCTCAATCAGAGCACTTCAGTGTTGTGGATCTGACAGCAGTCAGCACAAACTGGGAGCATCCATTGGCCTGCCAGTCTGAGCGGGTTGTCTTCTCACTGGTATGCTTCTCAGGATGCATTTCCTAGATTTACTTGCAAATTTCCCTTGAGGAGCTGTTCTGCCAAATGGCGCCACATTCGTTTGACGTACTTGTGGTGCAGGGGAAGACCTTTGTGTGCACAGACTTTACAATTGTGGAAATATCGGGTGAGAGCACTCTTGAGAAGAGTCACCGGCCCCAGCACGATGCCACAGCAAGGCTGGTTGAGCAGCTCATCGAGCAGCACGGGTACACACTGTACTCCTGAATTACCCAACAGGAGGGCAAGATACTGTGAGGCCAGCAGTGTGCTCTCACACTGTGCTCGAGGGGGTGTGCCAAGCATCTGCCTCTGCTGTGTACCACTGATGCCGGTGTCCTGAACGTTGTAAACATCAGAAAGAGCTAGCTGGTTCTGCAAAGACCCTTGGCAACTCACACGTACAGTCAAATTTTGTCGGCCGTGAATGGACACTCTTGGTCTTGTTAAGTACTTAAGTACTTAAGTCTTGTTGTACAAGATGGCCCACAGCAACGAATGAACCTGACTCAGTATCTGAACAGGACATGCTGCAGTCCTATAGTTTCTCATGCTGATCACATCTGGACCGTCCCTGGTGGTCCCCTTTGCTGAATCCCCTTTGTTGATTACTATGCATGCAACGGCTGACAAGCCCACAAGGTCCAAATTATCTTCTCAATTTCAAGTAGTTCCATAGCTATCTGATAGTACAAGCAGGAGGCGCCCCAGAATATACAGACGAAAAACCTAATACAAAGTTGTGATCTTGGGTACCAACATCAGCAAAGTCTGCCGCTCTCATCCTGTGGCCAGTGTACAGCTCCAGCAAATCATCATAATTGTTCAGATCCATCAGTAATCCAATGAATTTCACGCTCGGATCCTACTGAGGCATCCTACTGAAAGTATGCCACCCGGCCCTGCTGGTCGCTGTTTTCAGCGACAAAGCCGGGCCAGCCCTGCTCACGGATGTGATGCGGCAGAGCCAGCCATGCACGCGCCATTGCAGCTGCTGTCTCCTCCGTCTGCACATGTCATGTAGCTTGATCAGTGACACCAGACTCTCTGTGTGAAACCCTGAATGATACATCGGACATCAGACATAACTTATGATAAAGCTAAGCTAAGAATATTGCAAGACATGTAAGAAAAATTGCAAGACATACAAGGAGTGCGAGCGCCATGTAGGGAGAAAGGGCTACTCGCTGCTTATATGCAATGTGTGCAACATACAAGACATCATACTGCATGCATGGGCCGATGAACATCAAGTCCTGCAGAGGCTTGCAGCAAAGCCATGGTGATGCGGCTGGCAGAAGTAAAGCATGGCCTCATGCGCACAGGGACAGCGCCTGGGATGTTTTGCATGGCAGGAAAGAAAGGGCAAGGTGGGAAGATTATCACCAGAAGGGATCTGGCTGAGGAGTCATGCGCGTCGATCTTGGCATCCTTGCGCTGCCTCAGCCACACCTCCGCCCTGCTGAAGGGGTCCTGCTTGGACGGCTTGGATCCCATGTTCCCGCTGCGCCTGTACTCGCCCCTCATGCATCTCAGGTCAATCGAGGTGCATGCACGCATTCAATTTGACGTGCCCAAGCCTTGGACCCAAGAATCGTGTGGACTGAGCTTCCGCCCTGCTAAATGAGAATAGCCAAGGCACGATTGCCCCCTCTCTGAGAACATGGCCCGGCAACTCATTTAGGACAAATTTAACAGTAATCGGGAGAGATATTTGAGCATGCATTGGGTGGGAAGCACCTGCGAGCCATGATGGCGGTGTCTTCGCGGGGGCAGGCCTTCAAGACAAACTCCAGCAGCACCAGTTGCTTCCTGTTGACCTGCAAAACGCTTGCAAGTCAGATGCCTGACTCCCTATTTGCAGCGTTGTGCACTTCATGTTCTGCCATATCCCACATGCGGCCCTAACAAAGGTCACACCTCAGATTCCACATGCAGACACCTCAGATTCCACATGCAGCCCGAAAAAAGTTCACATCTCAACAGAGGAAGGGGGTGTCTGTGTGTGGTGCGCTTACAAAGCTGATGCAATCAACGGGGCACATGTCCACAGCCTCTTTGACAGCATCCTCATCATCGCCCCACTGCGTGTGCACTCGCGCCCGCCCATAGTGCTCCTCCTGTGCAGTGCAACAATTTCCAAGCATCAGTGCTCTGTCAGCCCTACAGAACACTGTATATAAAAGCACAATTGCTGTTCTTCCAATATATACTTGGTGTCCAGTGTAGCCCGTCGGGCGCCAGGGTGAAATGACCATCCGTCTGTCCAAACAAGCTGACACTGGCTTCTCCATGCAGTTGACATTCACGGTAAGTTTGGATCCAGAAATCAGGAAGCAGTGGGTGGACCATAAGAAGCCAGCAAGGCTTTTAATGCAACAAAACAATGAAAATTTTCCACACCAACTTTGCAGTGCAAAGTGCAGAGAGCCGATGCGCGCCATGCCAAAGGTGTTGGGTGCGCAGTAGGTGCAGTGGCGGCATCCCACGCAGGTGGTCTCATCCACAAACACAGCGCGGTGCTCGTGCTCCTGCCCCATCCACTTGCTCACGGGCCGCCCATCGTACGCATGGCCTTCCTTCCTGAACCGCTCAGCCTGCCGCACACCAGAAGTGCCCCATAGCATTACTGAATAAACTGCTACAGAGAATTGTACTACAGGGGCCCCACTGTGTGAGGGACATAGCTTGAGGGTGGTTCAAATTAGGACATTGTGCGGTGAGGAGTAAACTAGAATGGTGAGTGTAAGGGAGGGTGGGAGGGTGGACGCACGTCTTGGAGGTAGATGTCTCGGGCGTTGTCGTCCATGAGGGTGGAGTAGGCAATGTTCAAGATGACAGCCAGCTCATTAGCAGCATCACCTGCAAGGCATGCGACTCTGTCTTCGCCACCCCTAGCTGGAAACATATTCCATGGTCTGAGGTGTGCTGACAGAAAAGAGGAACAAGCTGCAGAATAGAGGTGTCATGCTGCTGGCACTCACCAATGAGATCTGGATGTACAAGGCGCTGCAGTGCACGATAAGAGGCCTTGACGTCCAATGGTGTTGCACCCAAGTCGAGATTCAGGAGCTGGAAGAAATCACTAGGGGCTGCCACGTCCAGATACTCCGCAAGGTCCTTTCTCACCTGGGACAGTTGGCACCAAAGCAGGAAGACATATTACCTACTTGGTGTTGTCATCTGCCAGTCAATCGGTACACATCAGGGCTAGAAGCAGGAGACTTTCGTAACCAGCACCGTCAAGAAGGAGTACCTCTCGGTAATACTCTCGCTCAATGTCGCTCAGCATGAGTGAAAGCTCCTCCGAGCTCTGGGCCAGAGTTACATGATTGCCAGACCTTGGCAATGGACGTCGATGGTTCTCGCGCAAAGCACTTCGGCACCTGAATTGCCACTCTAAGGGCGGTCGATGAGAGGAGCACCGCACGCTAAAACGTGATATCATTGCCTCGACAATGAAACCGCGTGACACACAATCTTCTGCTGGTACCAGAAAGTGAGGATTCCCAGCCAGCCAGCCCTTGCACGTTACAGGGAAACCTTCAGCAATGTTTTGCTTGACTGGAGGTGAAGGACAAAATGCGCTTTTTGGCTCTTTTGCTTTTTTTTCTGTAGATCTTTAGAGCGAGCTTGCCACGGTGTGCAAGTACGACACGGTGGCAACCTGCTGAAGTCAGCTGCAGAGCGTCTCGATGACATCCCATAAATACCGCAGGTGTGTTTAACGCCACGATTTCATTTTGACATTCGATCTTTGCGTTTTCTCGTGCGGGTGTATGTCGAGTACGTGGTCCGAGGTTGTGAGGCCGTGACAATAGATCACGGCCTTGGTGAATGCACAGTTTGGTCAATGACCGGTCCAGATCATTGAATGAATCCATTCCGTTGCAACTTATCATTGCCAGAATACTTTTCTTTCAAATTAGCGGCATCACAGGCGAGCGACTTGCTACGACTATCCGCCTAGCTATCATGTGGGATAAAGGGATCATAGAAGGAACGAGGTCCTGTTCGAGCCAACTCTCTGTATCTACTTCTACGGTGAACGTCAATTATAACATGCAGCGGCAGTAGAAACCAGTAAACAAATCACAAGATGAACACCTTCACGATCCCTCACACCAAGACACCTTAGTGTTTTCCTCCACAAGATAGTCTAGTGTGTCAAACAACACAGGCATTCTCGACCAAAAACGAAAGCAAAGCCCCAGATCACCCTTCTCTTCTTGTTTTCCTCAAGGTGACGAAGATGACGTCACCATCCACGTGCACACTCCATGCGCGGTCCGCCTCAGGAAGGTAGGCCCCAAAGTTCTCCCCCAAGAACAACAATGCTACTGTCTATGGAGTTGATCTGGCTCACTGTCAAGAAGCAAAGAGGTATGGGCGAATTCATCGTGGTCACATCATAGCCAGTGGCTCTGGAAAGTGTAATGGGATAGCAGGGGAAGTCTCCTGCCATTTACTGCAGCGGAGAAACGCCACTGATGCCGATTTGTGGCCCTGGTGCGTGTTTTTTGGACTTTTGTGTTGTTTTCTTGTGAGGTGACCGCAAACCTGCAAGTTTTTGTTTTCTTGGGGTCGCCCCGGCGAATATTAACGCTTGACATCTTCCCAGGTTTCGTATCTCTTTTAGTTGGCATGCACCACTCCTTTGCAAACCAAAGTGATGTCTGCGCCGGGAAGGATAACGTTGAGGTTCTTCCCAAAGGTCTCCTTCGTCCTTCGAAGAGCTTAACTTCTTTATTTGCACTATCGCAGGATGCACCAGTTAATTACTCGTCTAAACCGATACAAGAGCCACGCCCACAATGACTTATCGACAGCTATTGTTGCTGCTGATATTTTTGGGATCATTCTGTTCTTGCTGGCTCAGCAGTGAGGCAAATAACAGGATGGTCACCAGTGCCAAAGAACTTGGGGAAGCATTATTGGACGAGTCCGTTGAAATCATCACGATCAGAGGCAAGGTTTCTGTTGGGTCCTATATACTGTTTTGATCTTACCAGCAGCCTGGCAATGGCTGTCATAAAAGAGATTTAGCAGTCCCCAGCTTCCTCTCACATCTGGGTAAATTTCTCAACGCAGGGAGAGTGCACTTGACAAATAAAAATTGGATTGCCCACACCGGAGGAACTGCCGTCATCAGGCCTGGAAGGCATGTCATCCTGCAGTCAGGTATGGTGTGCCAGCTCGTCAGCACTTTCTCCCCCGCGCCTGGGACACAGATAGCACCAACGGAGCTTGACTAGCAGCTGGTGAGTTGCAATGCTGCTGTGCTGCAGACAAGGACACACCTGCGTCAGCGGTGCTGGATCTTGGGACACTGGTAGATGCGATCCATGTGGCATCTGGCGCACATCTGGAGCTGTTGCGGCTGCACATCCCCAACAGCGGCAACCGCCAAGTCAAGCGGCCCTCCGAGCGCGTGCGCCTGAACGTTGCCGGCGCTTTCGCGCTGTGGCCCTCCGTCACTGTGGCCCGGGACTCCAAGGTGATTGGTCATTCGCGCTTCATACCCCCTGTGCTCCTGCAAAATGTGCCCCCCACTGCTGAGAGCTTATTAAAAGAGGCAATCAGCGGGCGGCCCATGCAGAAGGTGGGTAGTGTGCAAATATCAAGAATCTTTTGCTAGCATCCCGTGCAGCCATCTGTCCGTCTGCCATCCAAAGATCTCCCTCTGCTTCGTTTTCTTGGGCCATTGCATGCTGGGGAGCATGACAGTGCAAAACCTGAGGAGCACCCCGGAGAAAAAGCTAAAGCTCAGCCGGGGCGGGGTGCGCGCGCAGATGAGCTTTCAGGACTGCTTGTATACCTTTTACAGGACTTCCAACTGAGGTTTTGAGTTTAGAGGTGTCCATACATATACTTCTTGTCAGCGGGCTATTCTTTGACATGCAAGAGTTCTGCACATTTTGCGCTGTCTATTCTATCTTGCACTTTTTTAGTCTGAGCCGGGGCTCTTGCCAGCAGCTGCAGTTATCAGTGGTAGAATCAGCTTCGGCAGATCACCCTTCGAGGTGCTGTAGAAGTTGCTTGATCTCTGCAGACCTCAAATGCTCAGCCGGGGTGTGGTGTGCGCGCAGATGAGCTTCCAGTACTGCGTGTTCTACTACTGGTCGGATGAGGAGTGGGACAGCTGCGACAAGTTTCGCGAGGTGGCCACGCCAATCCTGAACCCGGAGGAGGTCCCCGACAAGCTGGAGTGGCGCGCATCCGACACCCAAGTCTTCATGAAGGGCCGCCAGCAAACAACGCACCGCCTCATTAACATATTGAACCGAGCAGCCTTCGGTGACAACCTCCTCACAGAGCTGCCCTTGTCAGCTCCTGCATACTCAAAGCTTGGTCATAGCTTCGAAGGCTCATAAAAAATTGACTGTCCACATCGGCTTGTAGTGACAACGAGGGAACCACTGGTCTGGTTTCCACGGATTCCTTGGGATCGGATTGAGATTGGTCGCATGCATGCTGCCATGCTCGCCCCGCATGCAAGACGCTGTCTTTGTTGTGGCGCGTTAGAATTCAATGGGACTCACTGGCATCTGCTCCTTTGCAACGACGAGTCAAGTTACCATTGCACTCGTGACAGCAATCACGAGCGAGGGGAGTGCATGCTTTCCTCATATGCACAGGAATATTGCATTTGGGGGCAATGTATTGAGCGGAACCTGGGGCTTGCCTGACGTAATTGACTCTATGTGGGATGCTTGCAGAGGGCACCATGCGCACGGAGCGAATCAATCACACCTTGGTGTGCGTGCCCAACATCTTCCGCCAAGAGGAGAAAGGTGCGCTGCTGCCTGCACTAGCAACCCACACAAGCCTCCAAATGGCTCTGAAAAGCCGCAGCGGTTGCTGTGGGGCCTGCTTTCCACCCTCATGTCGAAGCGTCTGTTCCCTGGCAAACCTGATGGGTTTTTATTGTGTCATCTTGTCATCCCCTGGACCCTCGGCTGCCAGCTTGACCTGCTTAACATGAATGGACCTTCAGGGGTGTGCGGAGGGTAGCAGTGCCTCTTCTTCTACATCTTCTTTGAGAGCGTTCTTATACCAATGGTCCTGATAGTTGGGGTGTGGGGCTCACGAGAAAGGAAGACATAGCAAAGCCAGGGTGCAAATTCCTGATCATGCCATGCAGGGCATGTGTTGCTGGTCTTGATGTCCACGCTGACGGGCAGCCTGCTGGGCGCCGTTGCCATAGCGCAGTACTTTGGGACACTCCCCATTCTGGGGTCAGCTCGTGGGAGGCGCCTTGGGGACAGCAGCGACACAAGCGACGGCTCCAACCGCCGCTCCCTCGGCTTTGGTGAGATGACTGTCACCTTCTTAAATGGGCCCCACCCTGCACCCTGATATTGATGATGCTGCAGACAAGATAGACAGTTACTAATTATTCAGCAGCACGTGAAGCTGCATGTGATCTCATCTGGAATTTATGACCCATCTGTGACTTGAGCCGCAAGTTAGGCTCAAGAAAGACATTTTTGACAGAACCCTCACCTGCACCGCCAGCTGCCATGCAAATCTGTTAGTCATGCATCTGAGCGCCTGTGGCCTCTTCCTCGCGCAAGCACGTGAGCTTGCCATGTGTTTGTCCCACCGCATGCACTGAGCCTCCGAGCTTGCCATGTGCGTGTCCTATCCGTATGCACTGATGCGCATGGAATGCAACAGCGGAGACTCGCTGGCGGATGGTGCTTCCTAATAAATGCAACTTTGCTATCACAGGGCCACAGACGTCTGTGGACCACATCACCATGTTGGTGAGGGAGAGGCAACGCGCCACGATTGATGGCCTGGAGCTCGGGGAGATGCTGGGCCGAGGCTCCTTTGGCAGGGTGTACAAAGGTGCGCTCTGCTGTATGTACTTCGCTTTAAGCCCTGCCTGGCGGGGAGCGGTATGAATACTGTGCACCGTGCCCACGATTGGTTGGTTCTTGCTTGGATCTGGCGAGTCCATCAAGGGATAGGTTTATGGCAGCCTTTGACTGCAGCTTGTCTGCAGGACGCACCTTGCCTCTTGGCAGGAAAATCGTGATGTTGTACATCAGTAAGTTGCAAGGCATCAGCTTGATGACCTCTAGGTGGGGCCAGCGTCTTTGCATGCCAGTGAGAGCAGGGCTGCAAAAGACATGACACGCTCGGTGCTACGGAAATGTCACCTTCATTGCACCCTTTGAGGAGAGACTTCCGAATAGCAGGAGGGGAATAGACATTGCTGCTGTCCGACTTCTTGGGAGGATATTACGGGTGCAACAGCTGAAAGCATGCCATGCGCATTGTTCATGGCCATCCCTGGATCGACACTCCCTGGGCTGACGGCTTCTGCATGCCCCAGAGCTCGCATCATGAGGATTAATCCCCTTTGGATTGCAGGGAGATGGAGGGGCGCGCTGGTGGCAGTGAAGGTGGTGGCGCATGACTGCAGCATTGCCAGCCTGGCAGAGACTCTGCGCGAATCGGCGCTGTCAACCTCCATCCAGCACCCCAATGTGGTACGCCCCTCGCCTGCATCCTCCTGCAGGCACATTGCAGGAAGCATCTACAGGGACCGCCTGCAAGGGTCAAAATTGTGCTGTCCTCTTACAAATCAGGGCAGCTGCTTTTCATATAGCACGCAACAGGCATCAGTGGATTGTAAGATGAGTGACCGTTTAGCACTGACAAGCTCGTAACACATTGACGTTTTGATTTCACACACTGGCATGTCGGACTGTGGCCTCCTTGCACCTGCGCTTAAGTTCCTCAAATGGTTCAGTTGCTTGATCATGGGTCAAGTTGAGCGTGGGTGGCAGGCCTTGTAAGTCAGGCACGTTCTCGAGGTGTGGCACCCTTGCAATTGCCCGCAGCTTGTTTGTTAGGGCCAGCAGAGAACACGGAAGGATCAGAGCAAGCACTGCACGTACGCGCAGGTGGCCACGTTCAAGGTGAGGACGGTGCGCGCCAAGCGGGAGATTGAGTGCCTGGCCAGCCGCTGGGCCCAGGGGTCCGACAACAACCTGGATGAAGCTGCCGGCGGCTGCCGCGCCCTCCTCGCGCGCGCTCTCTCCATCTCCGCTGCCAGTGCGCATCCCTGCTCCCAACTGTCGCTCACGCTCCCCTTCCCTCACCTGAGCCAGCATCGTCTCTGTCTTGCATTGCTCTGTGGTTCTTGTGGGTTCATGCGTAATGGTTCAGGATGTTATACCAGAAGCCAATCGAGCTTGCAGGGAGCGCAGGCTGAGGGGTTTGAGCGCGAAGAAGGATGTGATAAGGGAATGCCGGTCCCTCACACCCTGTACTCTTTGTGAATGCTAACAATCTGCACAACAGGCTTGAGGGGCCTACGGAAATCAAGTTCTTTCCTAAATCAACAGTCGGGGTTAGACACACAAGGCTGAGCGAGGGTTAGGTTGGGACAATAGGCTGTCTCGCTGTGCACATGTCGTGCCTGTGACATCCAGAACACTTCCCGGTCAGGGGCACAACAGACCACGTTTGGAGCAGACTGAGCGGGGGTTTGCATGCATGCAGGGCACGCGAACGGAGCCAGTGCACACCAGCTGAAGCAGCGGTGCGACTCGGCTATCGTGCCGAAGGGGCACCTGCGGTCGTTCAGCCTGGACATGGCTCGCTGGCCGGGATTCTCGCGGCGCATGTTCTGGAACCGCTCCTCCGCGCCTGAGGGGTTGAGAGAGGACGTGGCGGCTGCGACAGCGCCCCTGCCTACAAACTACGGCTCAGGTGCTCGCCGTTTCCCTTATCCCGGTGTGATGTGTGATTTTCATGAAGCCTCCCTGTTTTGCTGGTCATTGAGGGACTGTGCCCCGGTCCTAGCATGTGCTGGTCTTGTCAGGGAGATACCTAGTTTCAACGGATATTAGTTGACAGCACCTTATCGAAGAGTTTTAGACTTGAGGATTAGTTGGGGTTGTAAAGCACCTAGCGACTGCATCAAGGCAGGGCAAATCAAAGGGATGATCTGATACGTGTCACGGTTTTCACGAGGCAAATCTGAGGCCTGTGTTGTTGCAGGGGGCACGCCTGTTGTGGTGTTGGACTCCGAGGCAGAAGCGGCCACGGCGCTGGCGCACGCCAAGAGCCCCGAGCAATCTCCTGCCAAGGGCGCTGATCCAGAGGTTGGCGACCGGTTCGATTTCATGCCCCCGGACGATGACGGGGCGGCTCCGGTTGATCAAAGTGCCGAGCTTCTGCAGGAGGGGGCCTGGATGGAGGGGCCAGATGAGCAGCCCATGCAGGTCAGTGCCTCGATCAAGCATTTGCTGAAAGACTGACCATGTGGATGATTCAATGGCCTCGCAGGGAGGTAAATGCCACATGTACGAGTTGTACCTTGCGAATTGCCAGTATCCCTCAGCCAACAATACTTCCCCTAAGAGTTGTGGCTGAGTGGCAAGCGGCCTTTGGTCTGTTACAGCCACATGAATCTCAGAACAGCTGTAAGGTGCCCCAATCAGTTGGAAGATGCAAGATTGGCATTGCTGCAACGCACGTAGACTGAGGGCTGGAACAAGCGTGTGTTGTTACCGTACTACAATATAATCAAAGATTATTGTCAATATTAATTTGAAATGATTCGCAGGTCGCATCGCTCGTGCATCGGCCGCGGCGCGGCGGCGGGGCGGCGGCCGCCACGGATGCGCGCATCGCAGCGGCCGATGTCTGCTCCTGGGATCCGCCGGCGCAGATTGCGGCTGCGCTGCAGGCATGGCACGAGGCCGCCGGCACTCGCAGCCCTCCCCCTGAGCGCACCTCCCAAACCCATGACTCTGCATTCGAGCGCGAGCGGCAGAGGTATGCCTTTCCTGCTCCACAATCATGAATAAGGCTCTTCCCTTGCGATCTTTCTGAAGCATTCTTGCTGCGGGAAGGCCACTGTGTGATTGTGAAACTGCTGAGCAATCAGTTACGAGCATGGCGCTTACTGCTCTGAGGACATCAAACCTCAAGTGCATTCATTTAATTGTCAGACGTTATGCGTAAATTCTCTGTTGTGGTGGAGAGTCTTTGGCTTCTGTTTCTGACTGGGACAGCGCATGCAGGGGTGAGTTCCGCGGAGCCATCACCCGGTCGCATATGGAAATGCTGGAAACGTGGCTCATACTCGAGTATTGCGACCATGGCAGCTTTGACAATGCCATCCGCTCAGGGACATTCTTGAACGACCTGGTGAGACATCTGTCATGTTTTCTACAGTGCTTTCAAGCTTCTTTTTATTGCTGTTGTATCTTCCCTGATCTAGCACTCATCAAACAGATTATGGCTGAATGTTCAGTGGCAGGAAATTTCAACTGCTCCTGTAAAAGTCAAAGCTGTGCTAAGTTCAGCTGTAGTAACTCATAAGATTCCATTGAGGTTGGGACTGATACTTTGGCTCACATATAAGTCTTGACTGTGCTGCGCAGACATCCGGAATCCTCTGTCTGATGGACATTGCAGCTGGAATGGAGCACCTGCACTCCCTTGGAATCCTCCATGTGAGTCTCAACCTTATTCCATGAGCACAGTAATTTTAAAGTTGCTCAGACTCTACAAAAAAGCATCAGACTCTACAGAAATGCATCAAGCATCTCGCTGCATGCTTTGCAATTAGAGCCTTGAGTCACCATGTGACACTGTGCAAATAGAGGTCATTTGCTACTAGTTTAATTGCTGTTGACTTGAACAGGCGGACCTGAAAGGAGCAAACGTGCTGCTCAAGTCCGGAGCAATATCAAATTATGATCAGAGGGGCTACATGTGCAAGCTGGCCGACTTTGGGCTCAGCCGAGTGATGGAGAACAACTCAACTCATGTCTCCACAACCACATTCGGTACAGCAGCGTGAGTTTTTTCGTTCCATCTTTGCATCACTTGCCCTCCCATGCCAGACTAATCTCATGGCAATGAAGACACTGCAGACAGTATTCATACGGTAAGTTCACAGGATATCTAGGTGCCAGCTTTACGTGCAACCATGAAGGCACCTGATACGTCAAAGTGCAGGTCTAGGATCAAGACCATGCAATTGCTGCTGAGACAATTTTGCACAGCATGATGTCCTTATGCTACAATAGGGGTTGGGATAGTAGTGAAGGGTCGCTGCTATGAATGTGGAAGGCATGCTGCAAAGATGGGGCTGAATGAATGCTCTGCTCTTTCTTGTGGTGCAGGTACATGCCAGCAGAGATGCTGATGGAGGGCAGGATGACCAAGGCTGCAGATGTGTACAGCTTTGGAATGCTCATGTGGGAGCTGCTCACCGGCAGGAAGCTGTTCGAGGGGCTGCGACAGTCACAGGTGCTGTATCAACCCTTGCCTCATGCATGCATGCCATATTTACGGCTGTTTGGGATGTTGTGCTCAAGCAGGTCTGGTCTTAAATGCCTCCCATGCCTACCAGTCACAGGGGGACGGGGACAATGCGTATGGTACATCATTTGTTGCACGAGAGAGTGCCGTAGGATGAGGACACTAGGTTGCGTGTCATCTGCATTTGTGCGAGCATGCATGATCTCTCGACAGCCTGAGAAATTGTCGAATCTGAAGTGTGGTATGCTGTGCGCAGATCATATGCAAGGTGATGACAGGCTGGCGGCCGCCTGTACCAGAGGACTGCCATGCTGGCTACCGGAGCATCATGGTGTCATGCTGGTAAGTCATCCAATGTGTCATGTCCAGATTCTCAGTAAATGCTACGCCTCTGTGGGCAAATTGGACTTCAATAAATACACCTTTATTGACGCTTGTAAGGGCATCTTATATTAAAGGAGCGCTCCCTGTGGTTTTTATGCATTAATGCGGTGGTGGGTATACTGTTCCTGTGCAGTGGCCGTGTCCTGTGAGGGCCTCCTTCAAAGAACCACCTCCAGTGCTTCTACACAAACCAAGCTGCTGCTCCTTGACATGGCTGTGTGCGGCATGTCAATGAGCCGCTCTTAAAAATCTGTGCATGGCATGTTGAGTTGCCTGCTGAGATTGTGCACTTCCTCTGCTGTGCAGGCACGCGGACCCTGCCCAACGGCTGGCCTTTGAGGACATACTGCTGCGGCTGAGGGGCCTCTGCAGGGATCTGCGCATGGCTGCCCTTTGACTTTGCGGCACCTCTGGGGCCGCGACTCAGGCTTCCAGTCTTGGTCTCTCAAAGGATGCAGAGCAGAGCGCATCCTGGCAGCACATTGAACACCCCAAGAATCCTTAGAGCTAGTCGGGAGGATTTCTTCTGCCCCTGTCTGCAGGCAGGTGCAGCATCCATTGACTACTATTTCTCCAGAAGAGGCAGATCACAATTTTGTTAAAGCTTGCATAAATCCTCACCAGATGGCGGCAAGGAGTGGGGGTATGTGAAATTCGATTCCATCCTGGAGTCTCCTCGTTGCGGTCTGGTTAATGCGTTGCACATCAGCACACTTTGGCCTATTAGCATCATCAGGCCCCTGCAGTGGCAATACTTTTGCAGCCGCATATGTGCTATACTGGAATCTAGACTGCGGCCAGGTGTATGCAAGCATTTTTCTGCGCAATATCACCTCCAGGCAATTGCAGTGGTTCCAGTGTTTTCGCAAAGTACTGCCAATCTTCTTTCTTTTGTCAGCAAGGCGGCTATCAAACCCTGAGGTTTGTCAGTCACAGTACCCAATTGGCACTTCTTCGTGTCCTCATTTTCTTACATATAAGAGGCGCACCTCATCTGTCATTGGATCAGGTGCAGCGCGTTTTGGCAGCTGCAGACAGAGCTTTCAGTTCAATTTGCACCTGCCTCACTGGTCAAGGAAGGTTCATGTCGGCTTCGGTGATCTGTGTCCATTGCTGCTGCTGCTGCGACACATTGATCAAGGGTCTGCGTAGAGCCATGAAAATAAGAGGGGGAAAGCAGCTCGAGTTGCCACATTTTTGGCCGGAAGTGACACTGACCTTTGGTTGGCTGTCCCTCCGTGTCGGCTCCTTCTGCTTATCCCACCGGTTCTGATTGGGTTGCATGCTGGGTTCTTTTTTTGGAGGGTTGCGGTGGTTTCACAGTCTTTGCATGTTCAGAGGCCAGTGCACAGCGTCAACTTGCAAGCCTTTGTGCATGTGTCTCAGATGGCCAGTGTGTTGACTCTGTGCGTGCCTGGGATCGGGTGCATCGCCTTTTTAAAGGCACAGCGCTGTTTATCCCAATGAGCTGCCGCAAGAAAAGCAGCTCCTGCTGCGAAATTCTTAGTCAGACCAGTCCTCCATTGCATATAGCCAGTGCCATTCAGCATGGTAAGCCGCACGTTCGCAGCTGCACCTCCATATCAAGGCAGGGTGATAAGAGGAGAACAGGGCATGTGGCGCCACATCAATTTGATGCGGCCTACAACGTTAGCTCTAATGAATGTTCAGGGTGTAACATGGCAGCTAAATAGTAGAATCCTATAAATACAATACCACTAGTGTACGTAGTAATAGTGGGCGGAAATCGAGATCTACTAAGTAGGTGGGAGGTAATTTAGTAGTTTGGGTTGTAGATGGGTTGCACGTGCGGGAATGACGTGCCACGTGACTCGGTCGGGTTACTCGATATGGGCAGCGGAAGTCGAGGCAGATCCGTGACTTGCAGATGTATGTGAAGTGAAGAAGGTGCGGAACAAGAAACCATGGCGTTCGCAAGGTCGGTCATGCCAAAGCCAGTGAGGCTGGGAACTGTCACGCGGATATAAGGAAATACTGAACGCGGTGGTCTGATGATGGTTCAAGATTTTGTGCAAATAGGCAATGTATTGATGCAAAGTCAAGTGGGTGCTGATGCCTGCAAGTTGCCATAAAATTCTATGTCAGCTGTCTGACCAACCCAGAGCATGCCCCAAACGGCAATGATTGACGATGACTTATTCTTTGTGGATCAAACAATGTCACTCATGTTGGTGAGCCCCTCAGGAGTGCGGCGCAAGCTTCGAGGGCCTCCCTGTTACTCATATACATACCACCGATGTAAAATCACCATGCTTGAAGAGTATGCGTTAAAGAGGGGTCAGGCCCAGCAAAGCTCAAGCTGCACCCAACAAAGATACAATGAGTCCCATGTCCACTTTCACTTCAAAGCTTTCGAGAGCTCTCATGTGCCAAAGGGAACGCCATATTTCGCTGATCCACGTG
This sequence comes from Coccomyxa subellipsoidea C-169, assembly GCF_000258705.1. NCBI lineage: Eukaryota > Viridiplantae > Chlorophyta > Trebouxiophyceae > Coccomyxaceae > Coccomyxa > Coccomyxa subellipsoidea. Next base: position 739,277 of record NW_005178021.1, read on the forward strand.
CCACCTCCCATGTGATCGGTTAAGCGCAACGATGCAGGACGCAGCCCAGAAACGAGGAGCACCTTCTGTCTCGTCGGAGGACACCATGATAGTCTTCTCATAGGTACCTCTCTGTCTGAGGAGATGACTGTCGACAGGTTTGGTCAGGGAAAACAGGGCCGGTTAGAAAAACACAAACCGTACGCACGTCCGACAGAGGGGAGGATGATCAAGATGAAGTTGTTGCTTTGCATTTTCCTTTTGTACGGCCGTCTTGCAACCAGTGACTCCATTGCAGAAGACACAAGGCTGGTGTCTAGTGCCAAAGAGCTCGGTGGTGCTCTGCGAAACGAGAGCGTCACGAACGTCATTGTTAAAGGTTTGTCCTACGCAAAGCTAGATACGTGGAGATGGCAAATCACTGCTCTGCGCGTTGCCAGCTTCCTGCCCTGGCAAAGATTGTTGCAGAGCTCAAAACCCTTTTGACTTCCGTGATGGTCGGGTTGCTGGTTCGCGATTTTGCAATATATGCTGTCATGAAGACTAAAAAGCTTGCTATTTGAAATGGTGAGAGTAAAGGTGATGTTCGGTGCTCCCTCGACCTTTTTTGTGCTCGTTCAGGCAAAATCCGCTTAACGAAGGAGACATGGGTGCCTGGAGGGACGGCCTTCATCAAGAACAACAGGCATGTCGTCCTACAGTCAGGTGAGTGGTGCACGCCATCTCCCATCCATCTTGACTCAGCGGCCTTTCAAGCTGGGAAGAATGTCATATTTTATTTAGCCTACTATCAGTCAGACTGAGCCCAAAGAATACAGTCTCGCCGCTTGCCTCTGAACAATATGTAGCTTTGGGATAGAGAGATTCTGGCAACAAGTGACAAATAGCATCTGCACTTTGCATTTCACCTTGACTCTGCACCTCCTCAGTCTCTGGGCACCAGCGCGCAAAGACTATTGTTACACACGTTTCCTGCCAAAAGGCAAGGTACGTCCTGCAGACAAGCTGCAATTCAGCGCACAATGCAGTTCCATATTCGCACCTTCACCCAGCCATGTCTCTGCAAATCTGCCTTCACCTCTTCCCCGGCTGCCTGCAGACCAGGAGGCTCCTGCTTCAGCGGTGCTGGATGTTGGGACACTGGTGGATGCAATCCACGTGGCTGCTGGGTCGCACTTGGAGCTGCGACGGCTGCGAATCCCAAACAGCGGCAATCGGCGCCTCTCGCGGCCGTCCGAGCGCGTGCGCCTGCGCGTTGCGGGGATCTTTGCCCTGTGGCCCTCCGTCACCCTCGCCAAGGATTCCCAGGTGCGACATGGCCCCCTGTAATTCTCTGGCCTCTGGTCTCTGGTTCCCAGATGACCTCTGATTTGGGGGATCCTGTCACAGCACCTGCCCATCAGATCCATCAGCCTAGCCAGACATCCTTGATGATGATCTTCTCTTGGTTCTTTGTGTTGCTTTCCCACAGCATCACTCGGGCTGCTGGCATCTCTTCTCGGGCCTGTGGCTGTCTCCTCCTGCACCGGGCGGGAAGGAGACATGTTTGTGAACGTTGTGATGACAAAACTTACACAGTATTTTCATAGCAGCAAAGCTGATCCAAATGAAGAGCTCCACCGATCCCAAGGATCCACGTGGTGCTGAAAGCTGTCCCCTTCTGGGAATGCATTTCCAAGCCTGACCATTCCAATCACAACATTGTACACCATGCAAGTGAGCGCAGTTGAGGACCTGACGAATTATAGGCCTGGCGCGCAGATGAGCTTCTCTGACTGCGTGTTCTATTACTGGTCCGACAAGGAGTGGGACAGCTGCGACAAGTTCAGGGACGTCGCCACAAATATCCTGAACCCACGTGGCATCCCAGACATGCTTGAGTGGAGCGCATCCGACACCCAGGTGCCAAAAGATGTTGATATCTTTTATTTGTCTTAATTCAAACGATGCCTGGGTGTTTCATGAGGCTCATCTTGCAAAATCAGGAGTCTTCATAGGCTCCCATTAGTGTCTGTCACATGGGCGCCTTTGATTTGCCAGGGATATCGATAACAAATGCCATCCAGAGGCAAAACTGATTTGTGCGCCTGATCCTCAAAAATATGGCCTCTGCTGTGCGCAAGCTTGCATTCTCCGGATCCTGCGTTGGGTCTTTTGGCTCTGCAGTCACAAAATGTCTTGGACAGCTATTCAGGGGACATGGGAGCTGCCGAATTCCAAGAGTGGGACGAAAAGTTACCACTTGCACGTGAAGAGGCTGGTGATCTTGTGCAGGTGTTCATCCGAGGCAGTCAGAACACGAGCCAGGCGCTGGTCAACATCGTCAACAAGAAGGTCCACGGTGCGTCGCCTCAACCTGCTTACTCTGCACCAAACGCATATAAAGCCTAAGGATGCACTGACCTGGCCGAGGGGCTGTGCATGTAACGGCTTGTACATGCCCTTTCCACATGTTTGATTGGCAACAGGTTGTTTGCTTATTTGATTCCATTTTGCAGCTGACAAGTTTAAGTTTTTCCTCCGCAGTGGGTGGCTTTAACACTACCAGGACAAACCACACGCTGGTGTGCTTGCCAGACCCTTTCCAGGAGGACTCAGTTGGTGAGCAATCTTGACCCCCCGTTCCTACCGCATAATCCCAGCCATGTTTATGTTGCATGGGTTGCTGCCGATATTGCTGTGAAGAGACCTGGCTGTGAAGAGACCTGAACACATGTCATACATGCTAAGTATGAGGATCACACCCTCCTTTCTAGGAACTCACTTACTTCCCTTGGCTACCTACCTTCCTCTCATATACTTTATCCTCTTGGGAAAGGGAAGTGTCTAATGACGATGGCAATGTTGATATGCAGGTTCTGTGTCGCTACTGGCAGTGTGCGGAGGACTGGCCACTTTGATGGCGGCTGCGGTCATAGCGCAGTATTTCGGCGTGATCAATATTCTTTCAGGCAAGGGTGCAGCAACGAATGACTACACCTCCTTAGCAGGGCATGTGCAGAGCTCCATGGACGGCAGCCACTATCACAGCAGCGGTGGGCACCCCTTTTCACCATGCAGTGGCCAGTCATGCTCAGTGGTGTTTGCATAAATTCTGCATCTCTGCTCTGCAGGGCAATTGAAACACTATGGCGACAGGTCATCACAACAGCTGCCTTTTCTGGTCCTTGTAAAAGCTTGGTTTACATGTTTGCAGAAGAGCGGCTTGATGTGTTCAGTTTGTTGCAGAGCTGTGTAGTTCTCTGAGGCGCAGCTCCGTGATCTGGGCGGAATAGTGAAACAAAATTAAGCTTCGGCTCCCATTGAAGTGTGTAATCAAGATTTTGTCCTGTTGCTGCAGCGGGGTCGCATCCCAGCCGCTCTGGTTTTGCGGAGGAGCACATATCAGGGCTGGTGCGTGATCGGCAGCGTGCCAGCATCGGCGGCCTGGAGCTCGGGGAGATGCTGGGCCGCGGTTCCTTCGGCAAGGTCTACAAGGGTGCGCCCTCCTGCTTTTGGCATGCCAACCTGAGCTCAATCGTATGTACTCTAGTGCGTGCTGGGGCCTGCTGCAAATCTGTCTTTGATAAGTTACACTCTGTCGTGTGCTGGTGCCTGCCTCAAAGTTGAGCTTGACCGTATATACTCTGTTGGAAGCCGTCTGTATACTAACATACCTTTGCATGCCTAATCATGCGCGTGGCGCCGTGGTAAAAACACCGAAGCATGGCACAACCAAAATTCAGAAGCAAGACTTGCCAGCAGCACTCCCCTTTTAATTGGCTTGTGGGTCAGGGGTGTCTTTTACTGCCATATTGCTTCTGCAATCCCTGAGTTTGAATTTGGAGTGTCTGCCAGGGAGGTGGCGTGGAGCCATCGTGGCGGTGAAGATTGTGGCGCATGACTGCAGCCTGGCCAGCCTGGCAGAGACACTGCGCGAATCAGCGCTGTCAACCTCCATCCAGCACCCCAACGTGGTGCGCACTCTTTGAAGATGCAGGACCACTTATTCACCCTGCAAGAAATGACAGCATTGCATGTTATTGATGTGTCGTCGAGAGGCAGTACAGCTCTGCAGACCTCAGGCCACTATTGACGTATGACATGCAAGGCGTCTTGTGGATGTTGAGGGCTGTGAGTGTACACTTCTGATTCCCAGACACATGCATTCTTTGCTTGCTATTCACAAGCACATCCGCGGTGCGCATTGGAGGTATGGCTGCACTCTAGGTGTATTCCATGGTCAGTACGGCGCTCAGTAGGGCGCTCGCCGTGGTGTGCTGAGCCACCGCTAACGAGGCGATGCTGGATGTCCGCCGAGATGGCCGATGCAGATTCACCGCTGATGTGGCTGTAGCTGAGTCACCGCTGATTTCACCGCTGCTGAATCACCGCTGATGGCTGATGCTGGCTCTCCGCCGACAAGGCCAGTGCTGAGTCACCGCTGACATGACCGCGCGCAGGTGACGACGTTCAAGGTGCGCACAGTGCGGTCGAGGCACGGCTCGGACAATCCCAGCAGCGCTGCTGCCACGTGGGCCGAAGGGGAGGAGAACGGCTTGGACGAGGCCTCCGGTGACTCCGGCCGTCTGCTCATGCGCGCGATGTCCGTCGGCGGCCCAGGTGTGAAAACATACCGGAGACATGCACAAGACTGGCAAAATGCACAAGCCAGACACTGAAAGGCAGGTGCAGAGCGTGTGCTGCCGCATTTGCGGGCCTGCAATGGTCTGCAGCCTAGCACTGATGCGCCTGCAACATACATTGAGTATATTAAAGTATATTCTTGCAATCATTGAGTGCCACTTGGTGTGCGATGCCTTTGGCCTGCCAGCAATGCAGCGCCATGCGGAGAAGTGCATCTCGGGGGTTGTTCTGCTGGCTCTCTGCTGGCAAGATTGTTGTGACTGGGCATGACGCAGGCCAGAGGCAATCAGGCAGCCGTGTGCATGCCTCTGTGTAAATCAATCAAGCGATTGCTCTTTCGGGCTGCGTTAAGAATTTTGCAAGTTGTGTGATGCGTTCTGGCATGTGCTTGCAGGCCGCGGCAACGGCCGGAATCAGGCAATCAACCGCAGCAGCCTCGTGAAGTTTCCCTCCCCTCTGCGCCCCAGCGCCGTCAACATTCCGGAGGGCCTGCAATTCCGCGCTGACTCAGGTGTCCAGTCAACCCTCGCCCTGCCGCACAAGCTGCCCCTAATATCCCATAACGTTGTCCTCAATTGTGGCCCCTTCTCCCATTGCTCCGGTTCCCACTTCTTGCCAAACTAGAGAATTGCTAAGTCGACCAGACCTACGTGGAGATGCCGCCTGCACTCGGCCCTGAATTGTCATGGTGGCGGTGACAAGCGCACAAGTTTGCATGGGCGCTTCTTTCTCTATGAAGGAATGCCAGAGCTTGCGAGCAGTGGCAGGCCAATCCACTACTGTGCGTGATTTCCCTTCATGCATGCAGCATCTCATTGGAGCACATCAGTGAATATAAGTTTTTGAATGCGCAGGTGTTGCTCTGGAGGGCGTGGTAGAAGAAGATGAGGAGCCAGAACCCCTGTCAATGGCGATCAAGGCGGGTCACGGCCAGCTGTCTCACTTCACGCTAGAGAGCGGCCCTGCTGCCAGAGAGCCTGAGCCGCTGTCCAGGGCAGTCAAGGCAGGCGCCTTGTTCCCTGACAGCACAACAGAGACAGACATTGCTGAAGATAATGAGCCGGAGCCTCTCACCATGGCGATCAAGGCTGGCAGGAAGCCCCTGCAAGTGCAGCTGCAGCCCAAATATGACTCAGACGACGAGCCTGAGCCGCTGTCAATGTCCAAGAAGGCCGGCAGATCCATCCCAGCGCAGGCAGTTATTGGGGCACCACACAACCTCCCTTCACCTTTCTCTGCCGGGAAGCACGTCGGCGCACAGCACGACTCCGCGATCGAAATGCATGACAAGGCTGCTCTACAGTCTGCTGGCTTCAATGGCAGCGTGTCCGTGCCGGCCTCAGAGGCTGAAGCGCCACAGGAGCTGATCTCCCGTGCCAAATCTGGCGTGCATGTCCACGTTACCGCGGACGCTGATGTGGCGGGGGAGGGAGGGAACGTTGCCGGAGAGGAGGACGGCTGGGAGGACGAGCCCGAGCCGCTGACGCGGGCCGTCAAGGCCGGCGCCGGCCGGCCAGCCGTGGTGCCGTATACGGAGCCGCCGGAACGGATTGCGGAGCCTGTACCCGGCGGATCGCCTGTAACGCCGCCCGGACGCGGTAAGCACGGCAAGCTAATCAGCTGAACAAATCTAGCGACTGTGATTTCCTGTAAGTGCACTTATAGATTGGCATGGGACCACTCTCAAGGTTTGGTTAAAGACAGTGACTGCGTGCTGCAACGAGATCAATGCTTTATAGTCTAGGTATTCAAGATGTACGCCCACATTCAAACTTTGAAATTAGGGCGTTGCATAATGTCACAGGCACCACGGAGGGCGGCGGCGCTGCACTGCCAGGCAGGATGGCGTCAGTGGCAGGGCAGGCCATGAACAGGCTGCTGAGCTTTGGGAGGGCCTCGATCTTCGAGGGGAAGAAGGCGGACGAGTCAGGAGAGGGAACGCCCCGTCCCGTCGTGCCATCAGCCCTGCTAACCCCAAACGACAGCAGGTACCTTCAATCCTACAGACCTGAGCATGTTTTGGGCCTTGATAAGATTGCGCGCGTATATGTATTAAAGAAAGCAAGTGCTAGCTGTTCTTTGTGGGGAAATTCCCATTCACGGGCGCTGGCTTAAAGACATGACTGAGCACGAGGGGCAACAATGTGACCTTCTGTTCATCTGCTACATGGATGGTCATCAGGCTTGCGGGGATTCTATTGAATTCCACGCACCTACAGGTTTTGATCACAAGCTTGCCATCAGAATGATAAAACAATACCTCAATGTTCCCAATGTAAACCAAGTGTCGTGTTAAGTCCAGGGATCCTTGAGGACACACTCAGCTGTCAGGTTTTTTAATAGATCCTAGATTCTAGATTTTATATAGATCCTAGGGTTATTGAGGGAAATTTCGTGCGCAGGGGGTCAGGCGGCAATTTTGCAGCGCAGATGCAGCAGGCGGCTGACAAGGGAGCGGAGCTGTTGGAGACATGGCTCATCCTGGAGTTCTGCGACCAGGGCAGCTTTGACCACGCCATCCGCGCCGGCAGATACGCGAATGACTTGGTGCGAAAGTCACCCAATCAGTGTTTCTGCCGATGTAATTCTTGACAATCCAAATGTGACTGAGTGCCCCGGTAAGCAAGCCAGGACCGTCCTGACTTAGGTTGAGTCAAGACTGTCTTGAATTCCTGCTTTGCCTGTCATGTCATGTGGTATGGTGCCAACTTGAGGCGTCATCTGAGGCCTCAGGTTCCGGAGGAACACACACCAGCGCTGAGCATGCGTGTGCACTTGGCCGCTTAATGGGTGCGCCGTGGGTTGCTTGCAAGCTTCAAGAAGGAGCAAAGATGGCTTCTTGGGGCACATGCTAGTGATTTGACCATTGCTGAGAGGACACGAAGCACAAGGTGTGAGAGGAGTGGCTGTGTGTGCAGCCGAGCGGCGTGCTGTGCCTCATGGACGTGGCTGCGGGCATGGAGCACTTGCATTCTCTGGGCGTTCTGCATGTGAGCATCCCCTTATCTCTTTGCGGCAAGTGCGTGTGGATATAAACGGCACAACAGCCTTCCCCCACTTGACGCTTGCACTGCCTGGTTTGTCTTGCGTTCTGCCCTGATTGATGCCTCACAAATGGAAAAGTACCTTCTGAACATGTAAATCATGCATGTTCAGGGCTGAGAAGTGCGCGGTGTGTTCGGCGCAGGCGGACCTGAAGGGGGCCAATGTGCTGCTGAAGTCAGCGGCGGTGTCAAACTATGACCACAGGGGCTACTCCTGCAAGCTAGCCGACTTTGGGCTCAGCCGAGTGATGGAGAACAACTCGACCCATGTCTCAACTAGCACCTTCGGCACTGCTGCGTGAGTATCTTACTCCTATTTGCATTCCCATGGCTTCATATTTGCTTGCTGCTTGCAGACTGTCAGGCCTCACAGCTGTGCAGCATGCAAGACTTCTGACATGTGCTGTTCACAATATATCGGACATTTTTAGCATGCAGCATGCACGAATGCGATCCAAACATAGCAGTCCAAATGGATGATATCCTTTTCAGAGGCATGCATGGGCTCAGGAATATGATGTTTGAGGCAACGCAAGTCGTGTGTATTAAAAAATTATGTTAACACTATGGAGTGTTTTGGTGCAGGTACATGCCGGCAGAGCTGCTGATGGAGGGGAAGATGACACGCGCGGCTGATGTGTACAGCTTTGCCATGCTCATGTTTGAGCTGCTGAGCGGACAGCAGCTGTTCGAAGGCATGCGCCAGTCGCAGGTCCTGCCGCTCCTGAGTCCCCCGCTGCTGTCACTAACCTTTATTTTTAACAATCCGTTTGCTTATTTATTCGATATTATTCGATAGACCCATCGGGAGAACCTATTACCTTCATTTCTAATTTGATAAATTTAACTAGACTCCATGTTCGTCTCTGTTGTCCACCAGTCCTTTCATTTTGGCGCTTTGCAGGACCATGTTTGTCTCGTGGTGCCACTCTCAAAACTGCCTCTGTATGACTGTGGGGTCGCAATGTGAGAAAAGGTCCAAGGTACTTACTGTTTAGTAACGCTCAAAGCAGTGTGATGGTTGCCGTGAGGTGGGATCTTAAGTGCACAGCAGCCATGGGTTTTGCAGCTGCAGTTGTCACTGCAAGCATGCGTTGACATGTGGGGATTGTGTTGATTGCAGATCATTTGCAAGGTGATCACAGGCTGGAGGCCCAGCGTGCCAGAGGGCAGAAATCCATCCTACCTGGCGCTCATGACTGATTGCTGGTGCGCAGCCAACTTATCTGATGCATACTGTAGCCTTTGCAGCTGCAATTCGTTTGCTCTGTGTCAGCATCCAGGCACCATTGCAGGAGCATATCAGCTGTCAAGTGCCGACAGAGTGGCCAAGATTTCCCTCAGTCTGATATGACTGCTGTAGTCTGTTGCAATCGTGCCTTTACTGAGGTCCAGTAAGTTGCTGTCCTTGGATTTCAGCAACAGAAAAGCCCATGAAGCACAGTTGAGCAGTTTGTTATGCTGCGTGCCTGCCAGTGCCTTACGAAGCTGCGTTTCCTGTTGCAAATGAAGTTGACTCAGTCTGCACAGATTATTCAAATACATGTGCGTGAGGTGTGTTTGAGGCTTCGCATTATCTGTTGCAGGAATGTTGACATGACGAAGCGACCGGTCTTCTCTGACATCCTACCTCGACTGCGCGCACTGTACAAAGAACTCCGCATGGCCGCTGCCTGACTGGCGATAGTGGACCTCCAGGTGTCTAATTGGGTATTTATCAAGGCATTGGGGTATTACAGTATTGGGGAAGCCAGATATTCTTTGAAGGCGGCACTGCTTGCCTGAGCCAGGCTCCGCTTCAGCTAGATTCTGGCCCAGCAAAGCCCTGCCACAGCCGATCAAAATCTCCATTTAAGAAATGTGTACGGCATTTGCACTTCTTTCTTCTGCAATCAGAATAACAGGCACAAGAGGATGGTGCGATGATTTGCCCGGTCTTTTGCTGCTCAAAACTGACTGTCTCCTGCTTCGGGGTAAGCGCCGACCATAGGTGGCTGCTGGTGCAATTTGCACTGTCTCAAGGATAGAGGGAATGAGGGACCCCCTGCAGTGCACATAGCTGCAGGCCGTTCCGCCAAATGGCTGAGAATAAGCACTCCTGTCAAGAGCGTGCATCTTTACAAATGACTTCACCTCTTCGAAGCCGGGACAGATTAGGAGGCAAGACCTTACATGCGCGTGTGCATGCTATAGAGTCTTGCTGAGTCACACTGGCCTCTGCGACCCAATCAGATATGGTTCTGTGCTGACTGGCAGCTGTGCCGTGTGATCCTGGACTGGTATAGGATGGTGAATGAGAATAAAATCTTGCTTTGAAGTTGGTCACAGTATCTTGCGTTAATGTTGATGAGTGTAGTCTCAGTTGTGATGATTTATATGCAGATGTACCTGAGAAGCTGAGGATTGGGTTCGGGCTGTACAGACATATGTCTCAAGACATATGTCTCACATACATGTTGAGAGTGTTCAAGCATTGGGCTTTCTTGCAATTGTGGTCATTCGGGGTTCTTGCATCAGTATGTGCATGTCTTTTTTTTGTACCTGAGTCAGTTTATTTTGGCATTCGTGCTCCTCTGGACTTGTATGGGTTGTTCTGTATGCATCGCTCTTGCATTTTGATGCAGTACATGAGGAGAAAATTCTTTACCTACAATTCAAGGTAAAGGAGTTTGTTTCACATTGTAATTGTGGCCTTCTGTAGACTCCTTCATGTATACGGTTCCATTTCACAATGGCCTGCTTTCAACATGTGTCACATTCTTAGCGGACAGCAATGGCGTCAAATGTTTCATTGCTGCCTTTGACCAATTCAATCAGAAACACTTGCCTGCAACTGTGTTTGTTGCATGCAGAGTGAAGCTCGACCCCTCAACGCCATGTTCAGATCACTGTTTCGTTTCCAAGCATACTTCTTGCACCGGGTTCCAAGCAGAGTTTGCCATCCCAGGGAATCCCCATCTAAGATCACGCTCATGCTTCTTGTTTCTGGGATGGGTTCTGGTCCGCCCAGAGCCTCTTGCACATCAACTTACTAGGCAGATCAAAAATTCCTTGGGATTGCCCAGAGATGGATGAAAGTGCTGTTTGGGCAGTTTTGGTATTTTGGAAGATCTGATTTCAAGAAGTGGTGACACCCTCATCGCTTCTGGTGCTTGACAAGGCATAGAGCCAGCCATGCAAGTATGAAGAAGACCACAATGAAGATGGCTTCGTAGCCCACAAACGCCCACTTGTTCTTGCCACGCAAATCATAGAAGGTGAGGATCTGCACCCAGTACACGTTCCTCTTAGAACAGCTTATATGGCCTCTACACATGCATGCTGCTTCCATCGAGAATAGCTGGGCATCATTGCAGTGATGCATTTCGAAATGCATGCCATCTGCCGAGTGCAAGCACGTTGCCAATTTCAGTGAAATGCTTTGCATGCAAACAATCATCACACTGAAATTGACAACACTCTTTCAAATGGCAAAGAGCTGTACGAGCAAACTGAAATTGGCAGGTGAGCACCTCGAGGTTGAGGAAGATGAAGATCTGGGTGTTTTCAAACTGGTTGACCATCTGGGCGACCCAGGCATAGTGCAGAAAATCAATGTACTGGAACCTGCGCACACAAAGACGGCTGCGTCAGTAAATTTCACACAGAGAACATGCGCCAATGCAGCCGGAAGATGCAACAGTAACGCCGCTGCAGCCCCCTCTGATCGTGCAGATTTAATCCTAATAACAAAAGTTTAAAATGAAAAAAGAAGAAGTGGGTACCAGTGCCAGTAGGAAGGCTGATCCTGCGGCCTGATGAGGAGCCCCACGAAGAACAGCAGGATGACCACGTAGGCAGGCAACGCCCCATTAGCCACGTCCATGTTGGGTGACAGCGCTGCGATTATGTATGCCAGCACTGCACAGCACATGCCAGCTCAGCCCTCAAAACATCATTTTGGACAACATGCACAATGCCATCAAATGCTTAGAGAACGGCTTGTTCCTGAACTCCGATGAAATTCAGCACTTGCGTAGCACAGCATTCGCATGTCACAGCGCCTGGAGCCTTTGGACTGCTATCCTACCTCAAAACAGGTCCAGCCAACATCCAACAAGCAATGAGATTCTATGAATTCGAATTCACCCTCTGTATCAATACCCGTGCAGAGGTGTTCAATTCTCTGCTCTTTGGCCGGGAGACTGGCATCATCCAGCCAGCAGATTCAAGAGACCCAGAGTGAGCTTCTGCATCGATAAACTTGCAGATTAGTATTCTTGCTGGGTTGCTGTGAAGGTGAAGAGGAGGGAACAGGGACGTACGGATACCGATGACGGTGGTCTGGAAGTAGGTGTACCAGAAAAGCGACCAGCTGCCGGCCAGGGCCAGGGGGAAGAACACGATGCAGCTCATTATCAGGCTCTGCACCAGGGCCACTATGACCTCCTCCAATAACTTGGCCACTAAGTACGTCACTGACTTGTACAGCCCATCACTGCGCTCCCTGCACAGGAGCAATGCACAGATGCAGACCTTGCCAGTTTTTTTTTGTTTTTTAACACATCGAGAGAGATACACGGACAGGAGAATCACTCTCTTGCCCCGTGGCAATGCCAGCAGGAACTGCTGGGTGCATGCTTGTCTTGGGTGACAAGTTTGTACACTCTCAGCGGGCTTTCCCTGGGCAGAAGTCCCTGGGCTTCCTGACTCCATATTTCTCAGGTGAGAATATTGTTTATCCATGCAGTCACCTTGGAAGGCCCCCGGGCAGAAGCTTCTCTTCTTGACAATTCCACTCCATCTACTGCATTGGGAGAGGGCAATCATATGCAAGCGAAGCAGCATGTGGAATTTCTGGCAGGACAATAATTGCATTTGCCAAAATTCAATGGCTAATATCTAAAATTTAGTAGAATAGCCACGTAGAATAATATCTAAATTTAAGACAAAGTTTGTGGATCTCATGCTTGGTGTTGAGTCTGCACATCAGCCGGGCATCAAATCAGCCCCAAAGTTTGCTGGAACCTACGTAACATGATTAACTGACCGATTCAAGGGGAGAGGGCACCTGTAGAAGAGGGGGCGCTCCTGCACAAGCGTGGGTGTGTAAGCGGCCGCGGCAAAGCCCGGCAGAATGGTCCACATGAACAGCGCTGCGCCGATGTTGACCGCGTTGGGGCCGAAATTCCTCTTGCCGATGTGCCAGTACAGGCTGCACATGCACAAGTTGCCCACATTTCAAATGTCACATTGATAATTTTGACAGAAAAAAAGCACCCCCAAGATGATGGTGGTGTATAAATCCCTCCGGGATCCAAGACCTCCTCCAAATACTGCTGTATGAGGGCAGCCTTGATGGGCTTTGTGAGGCTGAGAGTCTACAATCTGACAAAGCCGACAAGGCATTTTCGCACAACAGTTTGTCGACATTGAAGTCCCTGGCAGGCTTGGAAGGTTTGCGAATGGCTGCAGGGCGCACCTCATGAGTAGGAGGGCCACTGCGAGCTTGTCCATCACACGAGGACCCAGGTAGGCCGGATCCCTAAAGTCCCGCCCCATCCGGTACTGCTTGCACCAGACATGTTATTATTATCAATTTTCACACGCCTATCCAAGCCACAGTTGGCTTAGGTGAGCCACACATGTGGTGTCAACTAATCTCAGCAAGCACGCACTCTTTGCAACACTCTGACGCTGTTGTAGGCCCAGCTCAATCAATCACAAATTGCACCCTGCTGCATTCTGCAGGTGCCCTAAACATCTCTGCAACTTTCATAATAGGTGAACAATAATTCCGGTAAACTCATGGGTCAATTGAGACATTCAGTGCCACTTCCTCATAGCCACGGTGCATATCTGACAAGCCGACTGCCTGCAGGGGGCGGGCCTGCACCTTGAGGATGGTTTTGACGCCCCAGTAGAACGGCGTGACAGTCGCGCGGCGCGTTTTCAGCTCCTTCAGAATCTGCGGTGACACCTGCGCAACAGCGGAGGCTACTCCTCAGAAATGGTGGTACAAAAAAATGTAATTGTAAATATTGCTGCTGCTATAGGACACGCTACTCCTGAAAATGGAGGGCAAGGTGCGTCTGCAGACATGCAAACGCTGGCACAAAGCCTACCCCCGACAGGAAATAATACAACACTTGGTCTCTCCAGTCTTGCTTCAAGGAGCCTGCCATGCAGACACGTGGCCTACAGGTTTGCAGGGTGGATTTTGCGGGGTATGTTGTCAACCTATACTCACGCATCAGTCACGATGACTCATGCATGAGATAGGAAATTAGTTATGAACTTGTCACTGACCTGCCGCTCGGCCATGTCGCGCGCCAGCACCGCCTCGTTTGCGGCGCGCAGATCGCTCTGCGCATAGCGCGTCGCAAACTCGTCGGCCAGGCCTGCCCGCTCCGCCTGGGGGTGCAGATCAAAGAATTTTCTTGCCTTCTTATGATCATTGCAGAACATGCAGGAAAGTGACCCAGTGCAGGTTTGCTGTAGGCCAATCTTGCAGGAAAACTGAGGAGGTGATTTTGCTACATGCATGCAATGACAGGCTGGCTCTGCTGCACAGCCACAAAGAGTTCTCCACATGGGGTTCTAAATGGGTACAGCATGAGGAAAGTGCAGTCAAGATTGGGAGTTTTAGATGTGCAGGGTTGCTTGCATGGCAGCAGGGCATTGCCGGTGGCTGCACCTTTGTGGTGAGGTCCACGATCCACTCTGCCTGGTTGTCTGCCACGCCCTGGTGCCCAAAGTGGGGCACGCCAGGGTTGGTCGCCTCAAAGAACTGGATCGCGCTCAACCCTGCTCACACCAACACATAGACTTACATTATGTATATGTAGCGCAGGGTGGTGTGCTTGTGCATGGAGCCAATACAGGTCCTCTCTGCAGCCCTTTTAGATTGGGCGAAATCGGGAAAGACAGACTGCAGGCCAGCAAATTTTCAGATAAGGATCTTGTTGGCTATCCGGCACAATCTTGCCCCAAAGGCTCAGCGCGCTCTAAGAAGGAGGTAGTGCTCCGAAAAATATGGACAGCGTGATGGCCACATATACAGTATTCAAGTTCTGAAGAAAGGGCTCTGATTGTACTTCAAGGAAAGTAGTTGGGTCACTCTCTTCAGCTCAGCCGCAGTGCATGAAATGACAGGGTAATTCACTCGAGGTCAATTGCAAGGCACTTTTGTGCCGTGAAAAAGGCAGAACACCGCATGTGAGGGGCTGCATGCTCACCATTGGGCCCGGCATAGACGACCTTGCCACGCAGCAGGATCATCATGCAGTCGAAGAGCTTGAAGCAGGAGGGCGTGGGCGAGTGGATGGTCGCGCAGATGGTCATCCCAGTCTTCAGCAGAGCCTTTATCACCACCATCACCTGCAAAGAAATGCTGACATCAACAAGGAACTTCACAGTATTATGGAGCATGCGCTCCAGCTCAATTGGGACAGAGTCCTCCATTCTGCGTGCTACGCCAGTTGAGAAGCTGTGGCACACCCAGTCAGCCCTAGATGTTGGAATGATGCAATCTCTGTCTCTCCTCTCGACAAGCACATGCTGCCAATAAGCGGCACCTACAGTGCATGCTCATGATGTTGCACGTCTCAGGCAGGTATGACCATATCATGTATAGCATTTCGCTTGAACTCCCTTCCCTTGGCACGATTCGTGTGGGAGCAACGGCAACAGTTCAACGGCTGATGCATGTGATACAACACCAGGCTGCAGAACTTTGTAGGCCCCGCAGACGTGGCTGCAGACACCCTGCGTGTATGCCAGCCGACCTGTAATAATGATAATGGGATGAGTAAGGGGTGACCTCATTGGCTGTGAAGGAGTCGAGGCCGGAGGTGGGCTCGTCCAGGAACAGCACACGCGGATTCGTCACCAGCGCAATGCCTATGTTCACACGCTTGCACTGCCCGCCTGCAACATTGTTTCAGTGCCCATCAGTACACAGCATGAGACACACACATTGTGTTCAGGCAAATTGCAAGGGGAAATTCTTGGTACGCCGAGTCTCACGCCGAGCAAAGAGCGACTCAGTCTCATGGGGCCAGACCAGGCACAACACGTGCCGATGTCCGTGCATTTGTAACAAGCGTGTCACTCGTCCTGATAATGCAATGATGATGAGGTCGCCTACAAAGGTTCTGTGATACTTCTACACAGTAGAACCATGCATAGGCGTCCACATCAATCGATATAAAACCCATGCATACTAACATGCTTTGACACAGCCTCAAGGTGTTCATACCAACATTCAAAGCCGCGCATGCAACCCAGATGCCACAGTACAGATCAGGCACCACACAATCTCACGTGCGCGCATGCAGCTGTTTGCACTCAAACTCAAAACTGCACGTGCACTACAGATGCAGCGCTTCAGACCATAGAGCCGACACCAAACATTCTGCGCGCATGCGGGCGTTCAAAGAGACGTTTGAATTTGAGCATGCATCGGAGATGCGGCGTTTTAGACCAGCCACGACACGTCCTCAAGCAGCTCTTTGAGTTGGAGTTCAAAACCGCATCGCGCAAAAGAGACGGCGTGACCTTTTTGGGGTCTAGGGTATGTCTTGTGCAGGCGTCTGAACTTGAATTCAAATCCACATGCGCGCACCGGAGATGCCGCGGTTGAGGCCGTTTCCGATGCGGACGCCGCGGCAGCCGCCGAGCGCAAGCTGGTCGATGATGGAGTCTACTTTGGCGCGCTTGGCCGCCAGCTTCTCGCTGAGCGCGCACTTGAGCTCCGCCGTGTACATCAGCATCTCATCCACGGTGAGATTGTCCAGCAGCGTGTCTGCGCGCGCATTCCCACCAAGTCACAAAAGTTATTACAATCATTTGTACTATTACACATTGTTCCTGCCGGAGGCAAGGTACGTCCTGCAGACAAGAAGGTATCCCTTGTCGGACTTGCCAAATCCAAGCAAGACCCAATCAGACGTGGGCACGGTGCTCAGTATTTGTACCGCCCCCCGCCAACCGGGGCCACCATTGTTTACTATATCATTAATGGTCTGGGTTCATGCATGCCAAGGCATCAGCACTCCTCTTCAGCTGAGGAAACTCGCAGCGTCCTCAGCAACCGCTACAAGTGCTATAATTGTGCCCTTGTGATGTTCTCCCTCCCGCTCAGAAGGATGGCTCAGCCTGTTTCTGTGAGCCTGTGAGGGGCTGCTGAAGCATCATCAGAAGCTAACACCATATATCTTTTGCACAGCACATGCCCAGAGCTGCCCTGCTTCACAGATGTTCACATCACGAGAATCCAATGAGACCGGGAAGGTGCCAGGCGCAGGGTCATCACCAAATTGCTCCACGTAGCCGGTGTAGCGCCTGAGGAAGGCTTGGGATGGCTTGTGGCCGGCAAACAGAATGTCTCCATGGATCTGCCCCACCGTCTTCCTGCCCGCCAAAACATCTGCGCTACACACGCCCTTTTATACAAGGCTGGCATATTTTAAGACTCAAGAAAATAGAACAAAGAAGTCTAGCACTTGGAACCGTCAGCTGTTCTTACCTAGCAGAGTTGTTTTGCCGCTGCCCGAAGGGCCCATCTGCGCAAACACCAGTGATACAATGCATCAGGTAGTTGCTATGCATCTTTATGGCCTGTTCCCATCAATTGCAGAGTTGATTTCAGCAACAGGTCCTGCACAAAACGAGTTTGCTCACCAGGGCTGTCAGCTCGCCGGGATATAAGGACCCGGAGACTTTGGAGAGAAGGCTTATTTTCTGCCGTCGGTTAGCGCTGTTCTTGACGATGTATTCCAAGTCCTGCAGCATGGAAGCAAAACCTTAGTAAAGGCATCCATCCCATCCCTTGAAACATGCATGTCCCGCCGTATGCTTTCCAAGTCCATGAGGCGTTTTGTGTCTTCGCAGAGATCATGGATCTGAATTCCGATGAATAACATGCAACAATGAAGGCTGGTCAACGCCCAAAATATTTTGTATCCTCGTCCAAGGATTGTCGACGTCTACGAAGACAGAGACCCAAACCTGGCGAAGCACACGATCGAACGCACCTTGAAAGCGACAGTCATTCCCCTGACTCCCATTGCAGACGCATTTTCTGGATCTTCTGAGAAGTCCACGCCTTCTATAGCTGAGTTAGACGAGCTGGGAGCCCGGCTGATGTCTACCTTTACTTCCGTGGCTCCATCTGCTTCGTGAGAGTGGTGCCTTGGGGCCACCAATGCCATCTCTTGACTGGCAACATACTCCATAGCAGCAAATTCGTTGACAATCTTCTGTGAAAATCTCTGCATTTCATCGGGCGTCCGAGGTCACGGCAAAGGGCTCAATATCCCTAAAACCTACTGTAATTCAGGGGCATGATCAAATTGGAGTCTCGAAAAGGAGACAGCCAAGCGGAGTGATCCCGTACATTTTTCCAATTGAGGTGTTGAGACTGTTTCCAGCGGAATCTATTGTATTTTAGAAGTGTTACCATGAGCGGCAAGGACGGCAAGGTGCAGGAGTTGGTAGTGACTGGCAGGCAGGCAGCACAGGTAAGTGATGCTCCAAAATCACGACTATACTCATGCAATCAATTGTATTGCATTGTTGATATCACAGTTAATCTGTTTTTTTGTGTGCAGGAAATTGCGGATGAGGAAGCCTCAATCAGCGGATTATATGAGCAAGAGAACGCGTCACAACTTCCTTGCATATTGAATGGGGCCATGGCTGGCTTGAGCGGCGGTGCTTTGGGTTATGTATTTGGATTTGGTGCGGAGACACGCCCCGACATCATTATAATCCCGCCATATATCTTATTGCTTGCCATCTCTATTCTACTTAGTGCCGATGCCTTGTGATTTTGCATATAGCCTGCAAACAGGGTCTGCTAATGTCCTTGTCCTGCTGTTCTTTGCCAAATGAAACAGCCATATATGTGAAGCTGGGCCTTTTCTGTTGTTTCAGGAGGGAAGCTGATCAGGCATCGTGGAAAGGGACGCTTTCAGGCGTGCAAAGCAGAGGGCTGGACTTCTGCAAAGGTGCTGCTTTCAGATTCCAATTTCCATGTACCGTGCCTTTCAATATCGAGATCCAAATGGTGCCCTTTCAAATACCCAACATGCTGTGTGTTTTGCTGCAGAGCTTCGCTATTTTTGGAGGCGTCTATGCATTTGCAAGCTGCATTGCACAACGATTGCGCCAGAAGCAGGATGGTGGGGTGCCCTTCAATCTCTCCTTGGCAAGAAACTTTCCTGGGTTGCTGGATGCAGAACATCTGCTTCTTCTTTGCCACCAAACGCTGAATTTGAGGAACCTACTGGGAAGCGTTGTGCATGCAGCCATCAATGGAGGCATCGCTGGATGTGCTACAGGGCTTGCCCTGGGCTGGAGTGGTGTGCTTACAAACTCCCACTAAATTTTCTTGCCTTCATTCATTGGCAGGCCCCACAGATGTCACTGCTGCTTAGTGGGCAATGCTTGCAGTGACTGATGCACTGTGTAATGTTGCCAGGTGGCCCTGCGGCAGCACTGCAGAACGCTGTCATGCTTGGGCTGTTCTCCTATGTGGTGGACTACTTGCAGATGCAGTCAGCAGAGGCTGCCAGCAGGACAAAGCCATCCACTCTCATTGCAAGAAAGGTGCTGTCGTTCCCAAGCTGTCCCAGATGAAGGCTATGAAGATGATGTCAACAGCAGGCAGACAAAATTCAGTAGTGCCTGCTCATATGTGTGTTTCTTCTGATTGTTGCACTTGCAGTTTAGCCTGGCTACTGTGTACTGTTATAATTTAGCGATCTATGATCTCTGCAGTGTTGCGCTGAGGCTCTGATGATGTGCAGGCTGTACGGAGGAGTCAGCCAAAGCAGATGGATGCTGTCAGCATGCTGCTGTCTCCCTCGCTGCCCTGGCTGAGGCCTCCATGTGACGCCTGCATGGCATGCCCGCTCATCCTCCCTTCCGCCTTGCAGCAAGCGCTGCCCGCACTAAGGAGGCGGCTGCAGCAGTGACAAATGCATGCGTGTAGTAGTACGCCTCAGGCATGAAACTAAGGGCCCCTTTCACTCAATGTCATCCGTGATCCTTTGCTCTGTAGCAAGTCCATTGTCTTAAAAAGTATCCTGTGAGAGCCTATCCTGAGCTGGCTCACTATCCTCGAGGACACTGAATTGTTGTCAACAGTGTGTACAATAGATCATTGTCTCAGGCAGAAGCTTGGGCTTGTCCAATTTTCTGTATCATGCATGATGCTCTCCTGGATGTAGGATGGATTACTCATCAAGAAGTTTTTTGGCTGCTTTACGTTAATTAAGCAAGCAGGCCCCACAGATGTGGCTGCAGACACTCTGTGTGTATGCCCTATGGCCTTCGGGCTTTCAGTTTGCCGACACTGTAATAATAATGATAAATACAATGGCATTCATGTAATGGCATTTAAGTTAAGCGAGCCCTGCGGGCCGCGCCGGCATGACTCACTCAGTGGCAGGCTGCCAGTGGCATGCATGGGGCATGCTAGGCTGGGAGGCCTCCTTGCATTGCATGCATTGTGATGATAAGAGTGACGAGTGAGCAACCCAACACATTCGAGGCACGCTCAGCTCAAAAACGTGTGCTCGCGGTTGGCTTCTTAGTCAAGGCGGGATAATCCCCGTTGAAGCAGTCACGGTCTGGTCCCCTTGCCAGATGTCACCGCCGTGAGGCCGCTGCCCGACTGCCCAATCTCCCGCCAATTATCGGTGTCCTCCGACTAGCTACTTGAGCCGTCACCTGCATCAACTACACCACATTCTCTCACGATTTCAACTTCACCTTTCGTCGCCAACAGCCTCCCACCAAGTTTCGTCAAGCACCAAGCCAGTTTCCAAGGTACACACTCACGTGATCGACTGATTTCAGGCGCATCTCGGGCAGAGTCTGGCGCCTGCGCATTCTGTATCCTGTGCAACTAGACTGAATTGAAGTGAATCGCGTTGTAGAAGGCTACAGGGCATCCAGAGAGGTTTGAGGCAATCTTAAACAATCTTAAACGGGCCGTCTTGAGAGCCCGTCCGTCAAAGCGATTGCCCCTCCTTTTTCCTTTCGTGGTGGCGTCTGGGAAAGTATGTTTAGTACTGAGATGGCTAGTAACTTTGTTTTGATTGGTGTGCACTGATCGCTTCGCGCGACGTAAGTTGCAAGTCGCGACTAAACAGGTGGCATTGTATTTTCAGATTGATCAAACGAAGTTTAATTGCCTCAGTTCAAGCTAAACATGTCCTCAACGATATCATGCATCTTAGATGACATATGTGGTTGTCTTGCTCCTGTTGGAAATCGTGATTGAACTTGCCGGATCAGGGTGACAGGATCCGCTCTTTCGGGACTGTTTGTCGATGCCCGAGGAAAGAAGGGGCACGTTTCTGGAGCTGCTACACTTTGTACGTATTAGCGTGTGGAGCCATCGTCGCCCAAGTGACTGCTTGGGGTGAAATGAGCAAGTTGGGCTGGTCCCTTGACATCAGGTCTGATCCTTGTTTGCAGGTCACTGAACAACATGAACGCCATGGCAAGGACGTCCATTGCACTTGCACTGCTGCTCTGCGCAGCTACCATCATCTCAGCACAGCCAGGTGGCGGCAATGGCCCCTTTGGCAACCGCAACAATGGAGGCGGCAGCAGCAGTGGATCTAGCAGCAGTGGCAGCAGCAGCAGCAGTGGCAGCAGCAGCAGCAGTGGCAGCAGCAGCAGCAGCAGCAGCAGCAGCGGCCAGCAGCGTGAGTGCCATGCATCTGTTTACCAGTCATCTGTGCACAACACTTTGAATATCATGTATCTTGTGGTGTTCAAGTAACACTGGATATATGTATAGCATGGAAGGGAGATCATTGAGATGTGTGTTTGGTGCGCAGAGTGCAACACCGGCTGCTGCAACCTGGGCAACACCGTGTTCAAGGGCGCCTGCGCTGACTTTGTGAGTGCCTCCTGCCCCGAGATATTTCCCGCTCACCAGCGCCTTGTTCTCTCAACTCTCCACCTTGACTACTCCCTGTAGATGGTGCACATGAAATTGATCTTTGACTTCGTTGATTGGGGCATCGGGTCTATATGGCCTCTGGCTTGTAGAGGGTGGTATAAGTACCATGAGCACCAGGCAGTGTTCTTTGCGCGTGCACTTGATTGGGTCATGCGTGGGTGTGGCGAGTCCTGCAAGGGGTAGGACTTTGGCAGCTTCACTACAGATGCAGTGTCACCACAGACGCAGCTCGCCCCCTTGGCAGGAAAAGTGAGAATAACATTGATGATCTGTTCTGTGCAGGCCAACTTCTTCAAGAGCGATGCTGACACCGCCATCAAGGAGGATGACACCACCTTCCAGGCTCGCGTCGACCGCGCACCCAGGCCCAGCGACAGGTCAGCTCCCGTTTGCTACATTCGTACTCCCATTCAAAGCTGAACACAGTTGTTTGCAAGCCATTTCAAACCCTCCCAATTGTTATGGGTGATGATTTTGGCGGAGAGTACTGAGTTGTGGCAAAAAGATGTGCAAGAGGCCCCTAGAGGGGTGCTGACCACCATCACAAAATCTTGACCTTGTGCATAATGTTTACTGGGATTCTGTTGCGCAAATTGGCCATTTGGAATTATTGATGTAAATTCAACTGTGCAGGTGCTGCATCGATGGCCGCTCCTTCACCCAGTATGTGAGTGCCCCCTCATTAACTTCCTGTCCACTATTATTTGCCTGCATGCCCCGCTACACACCTATGCAACATCTTACAGCAGCGGATCAAATGCTTGGTTCAGCAGTGTCTGGCTCTTTGCATCTCTGGCATGCCTCTTCCTGTGCTGTCTGATGATGGTGTTCCCTTTCAGCTTTAGGAGTGGCCTGAGTGCCTTCCTCTTGAATGCACAGGGCTGCTCTTGCAACCAGTCCCTCAAGGACGCCTCTGCCCCCCAGGGCTTCTCTGCCAACGCAATCTCAGTCAGTGAGTCTCCTTCCTCCATGTAGGCCATGATGTGGCAGCCACACCCGATGCATGCTTGGGGAACCCTTCGAAACACACAGTGTGGTTTTGGTTTAAATCAGAGTCCTCGCTGCATGTATCATGCTCATGCTGCAAGAGGCTCTTCAAGGACCATTCTAATCAGGGGCCCCAGAGTCCTACAAAGTCCAGCCCTAGCCAGTGGTCTGTGCCCTGCAATTATTTCGCCTCAAATGATGGCCCCGTAGCAGCATTGAAGGCCCCGCATCAGCATTGAGTAGAGGATCAAATGCGGGTGAGCTCTTTTATGCATTGTCCTCTGACATACGTTTTGTCTGTGCATCTGCAGTCGGCCGTGCTGTCCAGAAGTCCATCTGCGCTGATAGCTCGCGCGGAGGCTCCATCGGCTCTGGAGGTTGCTAAGCGCTGGGCGCAATATTTTCCCGCCATCACATCTTGCAATGAAGCGGCTTCTAGAGTGCACAGTGAGGCGGCGTGTGTTGAACTTCTTGTTTGTTAAGGGCTGGATCATCAACCGAAAGGAATGAATGATCGAATAGAGATCAGGCAAATGGCAACGAACCTAATGATGCTTTCCCCTTGTGGGCCTGAGTCAGTTGGATGCCCCAACGTTGGCTGATTTCATTCTTACTTACAATAAACGCCCCCACGGCGTGGGCAGGCCGCGAAGTAAAGTTTGGAATGTCCTCTGGGAGTCAAGCTTCTTGAGCTGACATGCATCAGTTCTTGCTTGCTTGCTGTCATGCCAGAAATTGTATTTATCAGTCTCCCTCGTGTAAGTGTTTTCTGAAAGTGCACCTCCTACCTGTGCGCAATAGTGACGTATGGATCGTGGCTTGCAAGAAACCCATTGGCACGAAAAGGATCCTTAGAGTGCAGGCATCTCTGGTGGTCATTAGAAAATCTGGGGCCATCAAAATTTGCAAAGCACAGAGCCAGAAGCAAAGGGATGTTCTGCCTTGGACCTGACCTTGCTCGAGACCAGTTGTATTCATCTCAGCGCTTCACTCATCTATGTATTCCCGAAAATCTCTGGGTTGCATGTACTGGGCACATGCATGTGATCAGATCAGCAATGCCAGCTGGCAGAGCTAGTCTAACCACTCGTGCTGGCACCAGGAATCACGGCGTGGTTTAGAGACAATTATCTGGGAAGCGTGTCAAAAATTTCCAAAAGAACATTCTGTACGCTAGCAATCTGATCAACAAAGTTTCCATCTTTTCGCTCAGCCCGCACGCACGCATCGCTTCTCGCCACTTCGATCTGTCAAGTCCGGTTTTTGCAGGCACGTTCGTACAGACTCTACTGCTTGACAGTCGACTCATAACCAGCATCTTGTAGTCCCCTGAACATGCATCCTCGGTTTAGTACACGACGAAAAGATATAGGGACAGCCATTCTTGTCGTAGCTTGTTAGCAAGCTGTCTTTCAAGAGTCCGCGTTCATAGCCTCGGATGCTACAATTTTGTATGTATTAATGTTTCCTGGTTATGTATAATCTTTCAGGGGTGTAGAGATGCTGTCACACCGTCGTGCACACCTGATGTGGCTCGATGGACAGGTGCAGGACGAGTCAGGGGCGTCTTGGTGTGTGTATGATGTCACATCTGGCTGCATGCCGGCAGATCAGGAGATCTCACTGTTCTCTGCTCGATGTGCAGGTTCAAAATGCAGCAGACAAGCTTCTCAGTGTTGGCAGCCCTCCTACTGTCTCTAGCGCTGATTGGACCCATGTGCGTGAGGGGACAGCCAAGGCTGCCTGGACCTCCAGGGGGAGAATGCCAAACGGGCTGCTGCAACCTGGGCCGCACAGTCTTTGAAGGGTCCTGCTCCAGCTTTGTGAGTGCTTCGCTCGCAGCTCCCATCTATGCACCCTTTTGTTTTGTCGATGCCGCTTATTTACACCGCCAGGCAGCCATCCCTCCCTTGTCGAAGCTTGCTTTGCCTTGTGTCTCTTGCCTTTCCACCTTGGTGTCACGAAAAACCATGCATGCAAGCTGCCTTGACCTTGCTTTCAGGACGTGCTTTTCGAATCCCTGCCAAGCAAGCAGTGACCAACATTTCCAAGTCTATGCAGCAGCTCCTACCTGAGCCTGTTGCCTGAGTTAAGAGAGAGCCTTTGAGTTCAGCCATTGCAGCTAGCAGGCCCTGCATGGACCATCCGTTGTGTAGCACGCTTCTGAGGGCTGTGCTTATTTGTAAATTCTGCAGGCGAATTTCTTCAAGGCAGATGCTGACACAGCCGTCAGCGAGAGTGACAGTGATTTCCAGGCGCGCGTGAATAGGGCACCCACCCCAAGCAGCAGGTATTTGATTTGCCCATTGGTCAATTGTTAGCGCATGCCTGCATGTGCTGTCACATGCTACATCGAGACACCCACACACTGCCGTAGATTGCATGCAGATTGCAGCTTTGCAGAACTGTTGAGTTCAAGCTGGTTTATTAGCACCGCATTTATGGGGACTGCTGTTCGACAGGTGCTGCGTTGATGCCCGAGCTTACACCCAATACGTGAGTGAACCCCACTCTGATCCCCCTGAAATCCCGAGTGGCTACATTAGGACTGGTAGATCTGCTGTGGATGGTGTTTCATGCGCCACGTATTGCAGTTTTCTTGAAATTGCACAAACATTGCAAGACCCCACTCGAGCCATTCAGTGATGTCCTTGACCTTTTGCTTGTGCAGAGCTGCTCTTGCAACTCTGACCTCGTCAATGCAGCATCAGGACGCGGCATCTCTTCCAACGCCGTCAAAGTTGGTGCGCGTAACACACCACATTCCCCTTCACATTCTGGCTTCTGACTTGCAACAGTCGCATTGATTCCAGTTCAGGGAAAAATGTCTGCGGACATCAGGCAGTGCTTCCGCCAGACATGAAAAGGAAGGGCCGCCTAGTGAGTGAACATCATGCAGCAACTTCAATGATTCTGTTGTCCTTCTGGTAATACACGCATTTGCAACAAAGCCACTTGTCCCCTTGCCATGCGCAGATTTTGTATGGCGCTACATTACAGAACAATGGTGTCATCAATGTAATGGACTTCTGGGGAAACATGCATGTCATACAAAGGTATTCGTCCCCAATCCTTGCGCAGATCTTCAATGCAGCTGCATGACTCAACGCTGATGTTTGTGTGTGCAGTGGGGAGGGCGACTCGCTTCTCCATCTGCAGCAACAGCCAGAACGGGGGGTCTCTTCAGGGCGGCTGCTGAACAGAACAGAGTCCCCCCGATGGCAGCCCAAAAAATGGGCAGCTGTGGCCAGAAGCCACCTTCAGACACCTGGCAGACACTGTCTGATTAAACACCAAATATTG
Organism: Coccomyxa subellipsoidea C-169; assembly: GCF_000258705.1. Taxonomy (NCBI): domain Eukaryota; kingdom Viridiplantae; phylum Chlorophyta; class Trebouxiophyceae; family Coccomyxaceae; genus Coccomyxa; species Coccomyxa subellipsoidea. Next base: position 765,179 of record NW_005178021.1, read on the forward strand.
GGTCAATTGCGGGGAGTAGGGAATAGGATTTCCTGCTTACCTGACTGACACACCGACTGGTCAAACAGTACCGCGCATGCCATGCAGGCCATGTGCTGGCCTGCAGTGGAGCATGCCAGTCAGCTAGAAATAACCATCATTCTTTCAGACATTTTTGGGGTGGGATGCGCGCTGGATTGGAGCCTGCCCCTCCCTTGAAAATTCCGCTGGTGGCCATGCATGCACTACCTCGAATCTCCTCAGTTTTTGCCGTCCGGACTGACAAGCATTTGATGAATACCTGGTCCTGCATTCATTAATAGGATGTTCCCCTTTTGAAAAGGTGTGTGTGTGGGGCAGAGGGCTTCTGTTATCTGGCAATTGCTTGATGCGATGTCATGGTGAATGTCATTTTCTGCAAGACATGGGGCATTCCCGGTTGCAGTGACCAACAGTTGCACTGCAGATGCAGAGTATGAAGCTCTTCACACTAGTGACCTTTGCAGAAGGAGCTTGTTTTAGCTGTGTGCAGAACATTTACAGTTGAGTTGGTGCTTGTTGCAGAGACTTGGGAAGCTCAGTGGGAAAAGTGTACAGCGCGTTTTGTTGGGTCTATTCTGTTTGAGTGTGCCATGATTGGTGCATCCAGTGTGACGATGCTTGGGTTCAATTTTGCACAGAAAGGTGGTCTACTCTGACCTATATTCATAGTTGCACGACACGGCTGGTCAAAATTTGGACACGCGTTTGCGAACGTTCGCGACACCGCGACACCGCGACACGCGTGTCCAGACCTGAGGACGTTAGTAACCATGCAATCGGGTGATGACTACAGGTTACTAAGGCTGACGGAACCTCAAAAAGCTGTTTCCGGACCCGACAACGCATCAAAACACATCGGAATTGTCGCTAAACACATTTACAAGCATGTTATATGTGTTTGGGGTGTTGTTGGGTCATTTTCCGGCGTCCAAGCGGCCAAAAACGGTCAGAAACGGTCAAACGTAACCCTTACATAACCCGGTGTCGGAGCGGTGTCGGAAATAGCCAAAATCTCGACACGCGTTTGCGAACGTTCGCGACACTGCGACACCTGACACGCGTGTCAGGTGTCGTGCAACTATGCCTATATTTCTGTAATCACATGGTGGATAGAGAGCCACTATAGGTGGGGTATACAGAGGAGCCCAGCTATCATGCATGACAAGCGCCGCTTATGAGACTTCATGCCAGAGCACACCTCCATATCCCAAATGCAACAGCATCAGTGTCACAAAGCAATCGTGCTCCATATTCCAAAAGAGGGGTAAATCTGAAACTGGATTGCATGCACTGATGTGCAATCGTTGCACAGATGCCATGCACTGGTGCCAGCACTTTAAGAGGCTGCAGCAATCATGACACCCACAAAGACATGCCCAGTGGGGACATGGTAGGCATGCGCATGATGACTCCTGTAGAGGACAAGGAATCCTTTGCAAGTAGACGATTGGATTGCATTGGCAGTTGCAATTCACCAGATCGAGCACCCTTTACAAATGTGTAGAAGAGCGGGCCCATTAAGGAAAAAATCGGCACCAAAAACAAAAAGGCCTTGACTCTTATTGGGCTGTCGGGGGATCGAACCCCCGAACGGTTGTTCATGTTAGCAAATCCAAACCACTATCCTAACCCGCGCCGTCTGTCGCTCCACAGTCGTACCTTGGACATGGTTGCATTGATGCATACATGCACCTAATACCACTGGCAGTGACTTGGTGGACCAAAATTAATATTGGCTTTGTTGACACTGTGTCGAACAAGCCAACGCGAGTGGAGGCCGAGTACAGAGCTTCTGTATGAGAGGTCTGGCACAAGCAGCTACATGCAGGCTGTGCAGAGGCCTTGAGAACCACTGATGGGAGCACAGCTTGATGGTGTGATGAGCAAACCCTGCTCATTCACCCTTCCCAATATTGTATTAACAGGCGCAAATCCCTTGCGTTCAAAATTCTCGGTGCAGCAACAATTGGTTTCTCGGTCCGCAAATTCCTCGCCGACAACAATTACAGAGTGTAAATTCAGTCAAATTATAAGGACTCTCTCTTCTGCGTCCACTTTGAGGGCTTGCATCGACACAAAGTGCGGGGGTGAGTGTTCTCTGTCAAGTTGTTCCGATATACTAAGATTCATGCTCTTTCTCTTTCGGAGACGACACACAGACAATATCGTGATTAACGTACCCCTTGAATGTTTAGCAGCAATCCTTCCGCTGCAGCAATTCGTCGAGGGTCCATTTGTTGCATAGTAGGAACGGCCAATACTATCTCAAGTACATCTGCAGAGGCAATATGCTTGCTGCACAGCTTCATCAGAGAAATGTTTTTGTTAATGTGTTTATGTACTGTAATTGCAGGACTTCAACTTTGGGATATTCACCAAACTCTGGGAAGGAGCTTGTCAGAGATCGTGAGACTTTGGTAAACCCAGATCCCACATCTCGTAGTAACGAAACAGCAATCATTCCCATTGCAGACCTTTTCTGCAACCATCAACTGCATCCAATGTCCTTAGTGATCTCCTCCACTTGGCAAGCAGAGCGAACCCTCAATATCGTCTTGATGCCCCACAGGCGATGAAGTCCAGTCTCCCAATTGCTCTGCCCCTTCTGTACTTATGCTGGGCCACCTTGGCTAGTGCTGCAGCTACCAGCGGATATGGAACAAGTGAGTCCTCGTCACTGTGACAACGCCTCACCTTGACATCAGGCAGGATCTGCTTGCCCAGCCCACGTCTTTCACAAGTGGCAAGCCTTTCAAGTCCTCAGCATGTACATTGTGCTGCAGGCACCCCCGGCAGCGGATCACAGTGCCAGTCAGGCTGCTGCAATCTTGGCCGGACTGTTTTTGAGGGCGCCTGCTCAAGCTTTGTGAGCGATCCTTTTGGCACTGCTCTTATTCAAATTATTTGTACAAGTTGTCAGCGATGGAGGCTGCTCTAGGCACTTGATCAGATGTGGTATTCGTTGCACTCCAGCTGTGCTGCTTGTTTGAAGGCGCATGCATGCCAGCTGCGGTGGTTGCTTACAGGCGCCTGGCTCAAGCTTGCATTGCACGCTGGCGATTGTGATTGTGTGGAGGCAGATACAGAGCTGAGCAAGCTTTGATGCCTGTACAGGCAAACTACTTCAAGAACGATGCAGATTCAGCATTGGCCGAGGATGACTCAGCGTTCGCTGCAAGGGTCGCTAATGCGCCGGTGCCCAGCAGCAGATGCTGCATCGACGCCCGCTCGTACACCCAATATGTACGCCCAGATCTCTGCATGCAAAGCCTTGCACGGGAATAGATATTTTAATTTTGACTCTGCTGGCATGGGAAGAGCAACACATCTCCTGACTTCACAGCGACCTGCAAGTTTACCTGTTGATTTCTAGGTTGAGGTCACTCTACCGGGGAGAAAAGTTGTGTCCTTGCAAGGCAGCAGGAACAGGATCCTGGAGAAACAGGAGGCAGGCACTGCGCAGCACTAGCGTGTCAGGAGCAAAGCAGATAAAGCCCAAGCCTGATATAGTATTGCTGACATTTCTCACAGGGCTGCGCATGCAACTCTGACCTGATGAATGCTGCGAGTGGGAGAGGCGTGTCCAACAATGCAGTCCGAGTGGGTGAGTACACGCACCCCTCTCATGCATGTTGCGAGCTGCATTTGCAGATGCTTGCCGACTCGTGTATATAATATATAATATAATAAGCCCCTCAGCACCGCATTCTCAGCACCGCAATATGCTGCACAGCCCCTTGCGCAGTGATTGCAGTACAGCAGAGCAGAGAGCAGAGCAGTACAGTAAAAAGGGCATGTTGTATGTTATGCTGCAGTCTTGCAAGCTCAAGAAGGGTTTTCAGACCAGGTGCATGCGCTCACGTGAAGGTCCTTTTGCTCAAAATTGGTGTGATTAACAGAATTCAAAAGAGATCTCTGTGCTCTGTGCAGTTGGGCGTGCCACAAGGTTCTCAATCTGCACAAGCAGCAACAATGGAGGCGCCATTCAGGGTGGATGCTAAAAGACCTTGAAAGGCAAGCAAATTTTGGCAGCTTTGGCGAGAACTGCAATTCTGGACTGTGTTCCAGAGGTTTCACTGGGTGGTTCTATCCAGATTCTTTAAAAGACTTCTTCTGCACTGCATTTAGCGTAGTATGAAGTATTGGAGGCGTCATGCATGAAGTCACAGTAAGGTTCAAGTACATATGTTGACCCTGGCAGTCATTCAGAGGGATCATTTTTGTGCGAAGGTGTTCTGTACTGCTGATGCATTATGGCACTGATTTGAAAGGGTATCTAGATATTATTTATGGTGTGAGACGGCTGAAGTTGCATGCATGAGGCGCTCGAAATGGGCATGTACCCTTCAGGGCTAGCAATGGTGCCAGCACTTGCTCAGGAATGCTATTCCCGAACCAAGCTTACAAGCTTTTTAGAAGGTCAGTAGTGCAAGCGAAATGCGGATGTAAGCAGAGTTTACTTTCCAATTCAGGCCGCGCCAGCCGGTCCACCTCATTTTGTTGAGATCATGATCAATATCTCGCATCAAGCCACCTATGGTTGATGCTATGGGTATGCCAGGGTACACAGCTGCTTCATAACGGCCAGAAATCCACTCACGAACAAGTTCATGCGACCAACAACCGTACTTACAGCTCTCAGAGAAGGTTCCATGATGTTGCCAAATCAGGAACGGCATGTGCCCCGTTCGAATTGACAGCCTTGCAAATCTGGATGATGCCGACCTCGCGCATCAATGAATGGAACCGGTCGTAGTAAAAGATACAAAGGACGACTTCCATAGTGGCGAGTTTCTGCAGTCCTAGGTGCGCACCACAAAGAACTCGTCTCCGATCGGTCGTAGGTATCTTTCGGAACATACTTTATGGGAATAGACAAGGCGAGCATTAGAAAGCGTTCAATCTAATCTTTGTTATTGTGACAATGTTCCTATTGGTGTGACTTCCAGCGTCTGCGCCCCAAGTTGTGTAGTGTGCCAACATCCCGCAGCCAATGTCAAGATGCTTGATACGCTGCTTTGCTCCCAGCTTGAGATGACTGCCTGGTGTGATGCAAAGGGTCAAAGGTAATTCCTTTATAGTATAATTGAATATCGCCCATGACCAGTTGTCCTTTCTGCACCAACAAGATTCCTTCTCTGTTTGTTGTGCAGGTCTCAAATCGGTGCCATGGCTTCAATCAGGGCCACGTACTATCTTCTTGGCATTATTATAGTACTTCTCATCAGCGCAGCGACAGCGCAAGACACTGATATCTATGGCAACCCAGTCTCTTCAGATCAGGGATCATACGGTAAGACACCTCTTTATGGGGCCGCTGTGAAGAATCTTTCGATTTGAACTCCAAAGTCACATTCTCATAGGTGAACACCCTGAACTCCAAAGAAGCATATGAGCTATTGCCTCAGATGCAGAATGATATTGAAACCTGTAGCTCTGAGGCATGTTTTTTCAAACAAGACAAGTGATGTGCCCCAAAGCAGCACAAGATCCAATTCCTGAGATGCAGATGGATATTATTTTCCGCACTAATCCTGTGGAGCACAGATTTGCAAATGTGACTAGTGATGTGCCCCATGCAGTTGGTGGATGCAGCAGCCAAGGAGACAGGCTGTTCAATGGCAACTGCGGCAGTTTCGTGAGTCCGTCCAACCTCCTCATTATCTCCTGCCTATTTGATTACTAACTCCACCAGCTTCTATGCCCTGGCAGCAGCTTTTACTTCTTTCGATTGGGCAAGGGAGTCTTTTGAAAAGGTCTCATATTTGATTCACATATGCCTATGCAGGTTGAGTACTTTCGGGCCAGGGCTGACTACGCCATTAGTCAGAGCGACGCTGACTTCAGAACAACAGTGAACTCTTCACCCTACCCATCTGACGGGTGAGCCTCGCTCTGGCAAAAGACGAGGAAGTATTTGGCATCACAAGAGGAAGGGACCCATACATTCAAATGATGTCAGTCTGCTGTCCCAATTGGCCCAGTTGTGCAGAAAAGAGCATGGTGTTGACTCGTTGTTGCTGTGCTTCAGGTGCTGCTATGATGCGCGCAGCTTTGTCCAAGGGGTGGGCTCTAATTTCAAACATTCCAAGCTTTTGCTATGCAGAGCAGTCACAAGCCACACATATGCAGCATATCAACGCATGCCCATTTTGTTTCAGTGTCTGCAACTTGCAACTTTGAAAGCCTGTGCAGTGAAGATTCAAGGAGAGTATCATGTGCTTCGAGGATTTGTTTTGTTCACTCTGAACGGGAAGGGGTGGCTCTGAATATAGATCCAATCAAGGAAGTTCACTGCGCAATCCGTGCAGGGTTGCAGCTGTGACCGAAATCTGCTCTCCCAGGCCGCACAGCGCGGTGTGTCAAACAACGGCATCAGAATCAGTGCGCTTCTCCACCCTGTACTGAAGAATGAGCTCACTTCCAGCTTGCACGCCTGCTTGCTCCAGATATAAACGCTGGTTGACCAGCAGCTGATGAGATGCAGAAGAGGGATGTGCTGTTGCGTGATACCGGTTTCATAGCAATGACTGTTTGTCTACATGGTGTGTACTTGGGCCTATGGGGGACGCTGGTATGGGCTGACAGACTTCTGTAAGTGCAATTGTGCAGTTGCCAGGGCCACCCAATTTTCCAGGTGCACCTCGAGTCAGTTTGGGGGCGGCATTGGGACTGGCGGTTGCTAGGGCGGCTGACAAGGAGGCGCCAGCTGGCGCGTGCATGGGGGTGACTAAGCATTAGTGTCAGCAGTGGTCAGCAGTGTGCTGCTGCATTGATGTGGCGGGCAGTTTTCTGACTGCCACCGTTGAAGTCTAGAGGGGTTCCTCGCAAATATTTTTTTCAGAGCAGACAGAAGTTAAGGCCAAGCCTCCAATGGCCAATATGAGGGGTTTCGCAGTAATTTAAAGTACTATGATCAGTTTGCTGTGCACTCTTTCTGCCATGATTCAGGTGTGAAGTATGCAAGATTTTTTTCTCTGTTGATTTAGCAGCTACTGTCGTTCATGTCTATATTTAGAGTAGTGTCCTCCATTGTGTTGCTCTTGACAATGATAGGAAATTACGGTGATTTCCTTGTAAATGCTTATGAGATTGCAAGAAAGCATTACAGAGTCAGCATTTTGAAATACTCGACACCGGTCCTTGAAATAGTACTTTGCTGTGCAACTTATTCTGCTAGCGCTATGGCTTATGCTTAAAGTATGCAAGAATATTTTTGTCCTGTTGTTGATCACCATCATGAGGAGCTACTGCGGTCCATCAAGAGTCTGTATATACGCTGCTATATACAATACTAGTATAGTGCAGCGATTTCCTTGTGAACACTTTGACAACGCAAGGATTGATTACAACAGCTTGCAATTTTAACACACTCACAAAGTCTGGCACTCACTTTTCACAACTCAATGCCGACCTTCCCATGAATTGACAAGACAGACAGCAACAGCCAACTCACACAATTGGCAAAGACAATGTTGGGTAGCGAGGCAACAAGCTTTGCTCTGCGAACAATACGCACAGCGGTCTGCGCGTGTAGATTCACTTGCATCCTGTTTGAGGTGCGGTCCAAAACCATCTAGAGTTTGTCAGACCTATACTGCGGCAACAGTGCAGACAAGTTCAAAATGAGCAATGTCACATGCAATTTTTCAATATGACACACAGGCCTGACAGGATATAATTGTTGGGGACAGCAATTTCTGTCCCATATAGAATGCAAAGAGGAAGCAGAGAGGGGCCGCAGGGGCTCCATGCCCCTGCTGCCTCTCTGCTGCCACAAACAAAGAGCCGACCTTCACGCATCCATTTATGGACATCAGGAGAGAAGAAATAAAAACGCTGCCTACCGCCAAGCGTCCAAAGAAAACAGTGATGAGCAACCCAGCAGCAACCTCACATTCGGCAGCGCATCTGCAGCTGCATCTTGGGAGCGTGACATATTGCTGCTGCTCTGTGTGACGAGGTATCTGGCACACGATAGTATCCTGCCCTCTAGAAAGTGTAGCTGGCTTGCAGTGTTGTCATGGCTGACACCGTGGTCCAGGATGGCATCTGGCTGGTAAAGTCATGGAGCTGGGTTGTGTTCGCATGGTTGATGGCTGACAGCTCCACCCGAACCTTCCCCTGCCAGTCACCCTGCAGCAGGGAACACAGATCAGAATATCTCCATGCAGAGGCGCTGCTTGCTGCTCATGCCATGCCTGCATTTCAATTTTCCTTAGGACAACAAGAGGAGCTTCAAATCTCCAGGGATTCATGCATGCAGGAGGCCCATTCTTCTGGCTGCCAGGACCAAGACAAAAGAGAAGCTGCAGATCATGCAAAAAGGCATGCATGCAAGGGGAAAGGGGACGGTACCTCTGCGTCAAGCCAGAATGGCCAGGAGTCACTGCCCTCGTTGCCAGAGAAGCGGGTCACGCGCTCCTTGGTCTGCACAGGGATGCGCTAAATCAAGATCTGCATACGTGTGAGATGGTTTTTACACCAATACAGCTAAGACCTAGCAGTGACTCGGTTCTTGTAGCCGCAGCCTCTGCCGAACTCAGTCCAGCATGCTCTTATCATTGGTTGTCATGAGATCCAGATACCAGACAAACAGGGGTGCATCTGCATAGACATGTATCATGTCTTGTAAGAGGCAAGACCTGCGTCTACATCTCAGCTTCAGTGATGTCCATGCTCAGAACATACCTCTGGGTTTTCCTCTGCGAAGGACCAGCCCACGACAGGGCCGGTCACATTGAGCAGCCCCCAGCCAGGCCAGGGCAGCTGCATGAGGAGTGAGAGGCGGCTGACATCGCTGCCGCTGGGAGAAGGCTCGGTGCCGGTCAGAGAGATGCGCATCTGGCCTGGCCTGTACATGCTGCTGTCCAATGGTGGTGCCGGCAAGGCAACGCCGCGCAACAGATTGCCCACCGGGTACATTGCCTGGGCAGACAACAATACTGCTGACATCAGCAGATTTGACCCCTTCTTTGAGTCCACATGTCAAATTGTAAATTTTTTACTTCAATTCTTGCCCTGCCCTGGAGACAACTCGATTGCACAGGAGCAAAGGAGGTGACTGAGTGCAGATGGATAGCAGGTGATGAGGGCTGCACAAGGCGCCAAACAGTGATGTCAGGAACTGTGAAGACGGGGACTTGCAGGGATAGGCGGAGTGGAGATTAGTCACCTGCCAGTCACGGTCATAATTGTCCAGATATGTGCTCTTTTCTGGCAGAGCCATTTCCACAGGCACAACATCCAGCGTTGCCACTGCCCACCTGCTCTCCTGCAGATCGTATTACCACCATCATGCATGCATTATACAGATTACTCGCCTCAGCAAATGCACAACGCGTGTGGCACGCTCCAATGAAGAGCAGGCCTTTAAAATACGGTGTGCAGCCCCATTCTGGACCGTGCCTTTCTGTGTGTCACTTTTATCAGCAGACCCAAAAGCCTAGGCGCAACCAGGACACTACACGTGGGCAACGCACTCTGTAGTGCTATGGCTGACAGTGGGCTTTTAGATTTGCTGGCCACTCAGGAAACACATGCTTCGAATTGCTTCAACCCATGCATCTGCAGGGGGGTGTATACAGTCTGCAAGAACTCAAATTCAAATCAGATTGAATACAAAATAAAACACAGGGAGAGCATGTGGGGCTTACGTGCACGCTCCCATCAGGTGCAAGCAGGTGCAGGTGCTGCAGCATGATGCGCTTGGGGAATGCATCGCTGTAAGGATGATCCGCGCTCGACGCATACACGGCCGCCGCCGCCGACGCCAGCAGCAAGCCCAGGATCACCCTCTGCGCGCACACGCATATCACACTCCTAACTTTGTGACCAATTTGCTGGCCAGTTCCTGCCCAATGCAGAGCAGGCTGGAAGGCTGCCATAGAAGTTCTGCTGCGTCACACCTGTTCTTTAAAGTTGAATGCTTACTGACCATTAATGCCAGTCATGCACGCGCTCTTGACTGGACACGCATGGGTTAAAAGGAGCTGTTTCAGCAACAGAAATCTGGCCACTTGATCGACTTCAGGGCGATCTGCACTTCTGCTGGGCAGCGCATTAAACCTTGAAGACGACCATGTAGCCAAGCTCATTGCATGCCAAATGTGATTAGGACGCGCTCTAGGTTGTATGTCCTGGCGTCAAAAGCTTGTTCACTTGGAGAAGTCACCGGAGCTCTTGCTCTTGAGCAGGACAATCTGAGCAGTGCAGAGAGTCTGGCGATTCATGCAAATGGCCAAGCTTGTTCAAGGCTGTCTACGTTCTTTGCCAAGTATATTGTGCAAGTATCAGGTGCTGTGGGCAAGTGCACATGATTTTCTGATGAACAAAGATATCCTTCAACGCTGCATCATGAGTGAATGGTCTCAGTGCTCACCCAGATGAAGGGGCGGACGCTGTGGGCCAGCCAGGCAGCAAGGTGGCCCATGACAAGGGCAGCCACCAGCCCAAAGAGAATCCCCACCACCACATCAGCCGCCAGGGTGCCCAGAGGGGGCTTGCCAGCCCCGCCGATGGACAGGTGCTCGATGACAAATAGGGGCATCGTCAGCATGGAGGGCGCCACTCCCAACAGCGCTGGCAGCGCTGTGATCACCGCCCATATCAGCTTCTTTGTGGTTGATACCTGCAATTTGGCACACACAAACTTGCTCAGCGCTTTGGATATGCCGTGCCTCGACGCATGTGATCACAAGCATGGAGATCTGCAAGCAAGGTTTTATTTCTAGACAGCGCGTTTGCATCAGTGTGGGCATGTTTTATCGCAGGGCCATGCTGGAGCAGGCAGGGCATTGCATGCCCTCTGTGGGACCTCAAAAGCAACCTTCTTGAATGAGCAATCATCCCATGCCAACAGGCACTTCACTGCAGTGTGGTCCAATGTAAGTCTGTGGTACAAGATATTATTCTTATTCCACGCTTTTCCTGCGAAGAGGCAAGGTGATCCTGCAGACAAGCTGCACTTAAAGGCTGCCACAATCCTCCCCTTTGGACCCGCCAGATCCAAGCAAGACCCAATCAACCGTGAGCACGGTGCTCATTATCAAACAGGCCCCCGCCAGCCGGGGCCAAAGTATATGGCTGCAGAAAAACCTTGCGGGGGATCATCAGGCTGGCAACGCCGGCAAAGGCCCACACGGCGAAAGCAAAGCCGCTCCTCATTCCGGAGAACGTCAGAGCAGCCGCCAGCGCCGCATGCACAAGTGAAGCTCCCATCACGGCTGTGTCCACATTGGACGCTGCTCCTTGGAAAAGCGCAAATGGCAGCAGCAGACCCGCCAGTGCCGCCGGGCCGTACACGGCGTGCGCCAGCGCATTCCTCCCAAAAAATATCATGGGCTTGCCTGTGACATGATTGCTGTCATCAACACGCGCCCAAACAGCTCACAAAGGAATATGCGGTGCTGGCAATAAGTCAATGCGACATTTGTAGCCCTTCATGTGCAAACAAATGTAGAAGTGCATGCCACACTTCCCTCGCGTTTGCATGCCAGGCAAGGTGTGACTCCTCTTGAAGCACCACCTTCCCAAATAAGCAAAGCAAGGGGAAGTACACACTGCATTCTACACCAGACATGGCTAGCCACTCTGCGTGTGCCCTTCCAAGGGGAAATCAACAAGGCTCAAGCCGGACGGCAGGCTATATCACACCCCACATCATGATCAATTCCTTCATCAGGGAGAGATGCGCGCCTGTCAGGAGCACCCTAGCAGCGCCCAGCGCAGCGGGCACAGCAGCGGCTGAGATGGCGGCTGCAGCCCGGAGTGCTGCACCGCGCAGCGCTGGCAGAACTTGAGGTGGCTGGCCCTTGAATGCGCGGGGCAGAATTAGAATTGCCAGCACGACAGCTGGCAATGCCTGGGCGTGCACGAGGCTCCCAAAGTGGAATGGGTACCGGATCTGCATATTCATGACCCCTAGTGAGTAAAATGCCCCCCATCAAGAATTTGCATTATCTTATCCAATCGTCTCCAAAAGGGGTATGTCAGGTCCAGAGCAGAGGAAGGAGAGCCAAAGTGATCCTTTTCATGGACACAGTTCAATACCATGGTTGCCCAGTACATGACAGCAAAATGCTTGCGGCAGACCTGGCCTGGACCTGCGCCTTCATGTACAGCTGGTATCACATGCATAGCGACTTCGTTGGAGTATAAGCATAAAGGGTGCGGGACGCGCACCATTTTGATGCCGAAGAAGTCGAAAAAGACCGAGCCGCCGGCGTCCCACTCAGGCAGGCCCTTTGTCTCCTGCTCCTTGAGCTCCTTGGCAAACTCAACGACGGCGCCCAAAACATTCTCCCCCAGCATCTGAACGCATGATTAGTCCCACGTCAGAAGTCAACACCGGTAAACAAAGCGTCTGTGCATGAGCACTTGAATGAAACGATGCAATCTTTGAATCTGCTGGATTCCAAGGGACATGTAACGAGCTTTGGCAGTGATGTTCTGTATAGTTATGTATAATTCATGCCAAGTCAAGCTGGCCGCCTTGTGCCTGACCTGTTGAACTTGCTTATCTGCAGGCCTGGCCTGCAGAACCACAAGTTCAACCAGGACATGGCACAAGAGAGGAACCCCAAAAGGTGGAAGAAGTGCAGATTCACATGTACGTGAGCGCTCAATCTAGACCACGCAAGGCACCATGGCTGTGTCCCGAAACACCCCAGAAAGCTCTGCTTCTCTAATGCCCTCATGTGCCTATCCTGTGAGCTTCCTGTCCTGCAGCCCTACAGAGAGTCCTGGCCCGAAGAGCAGGATTACACATGCAAGATTAGCACAAGAGGAGAGCCCCTATAATGTGGAGTGGGTGCATGGTGACCTGCATGGCATGGTGGCAGGGTTCTAAGCAATGCAAAGAGCTATCGCAGAGCTGCTCTGCATATCTAAGCTCTCGTCTCGTGCCTGACCTGAGGAGCTTCCTGTTCTGCAGGCTACAGATTCTCATGGTCTGGAGAGCTGGAAATTCAATGGGAAGGCACAAGAGAGGAGCCGCCAGAGCAGAAAATTCAATGGGAAGGCACAAGAGAGGAGCCGCTAGCAGGTGAAAAGAATAAATAAATACCTGGATGGTGCCCTTACGGAGGCGCTCAATGGTGTCGTGGTGGCTGTGGTAGGCGGCTCCATCCAGCACCTGCGCGATGTCGATGCCCGGCAGGGAGCCGTGGTAGTCGGAGGAGAACATGCGGAAGTCCGTGTCCATGGACAGCACCCGCGATTCGAACAAGTCCTGCGCACATGCGAATTGCGATCTCTCAACCAAACGCACGTGTACGCTTTAGCCACTGATTATTCTCGAGTGAACTGGGAATTATTGAAGGGCACACATGTTCATTCAGTAAGGTCAGAATGCACCCATGATAGCCATGCAGGCAATCCCTACTGCATCACAGATGGAGCCTCACCAAAAAATAAGACCTTGGCAATGCTCAACGGCAAGGCGCGCATTCGGCAACCTCGGGGCATATTAGTCAAGGACAGCTGCGGACAGTAAGTGCATGTGGCTAAGAATTGCGTGTTGTCAGCTGGTCTACTGAGCTACTTGAGAGACCATCCGTTGGGTGCTGAACACTCTTCTTTGCGCGCAATTACAGAGGCACGGTCTCACAAATTGCTCAGCCCGATTGATGTCACACTGAAACAGTCTCAGACTATGAAGAGGAGCACACCTGACCAAAGGCCGATCCATGTGGGTACTTTGCCCCACGAGCATACGCCTCCAACGTCCAACTACCTGCCCGCAATAAAGAAGTCACAGGGGCGCAAAGACATCCCATACACAGTGAACATGTGGCATCGCTATTCTTGCAGCTTGGATGACAGGAATCTTGAAAATTCAAGCTTGCAGATGTGTTCGTTTTTGTGCATGGATGATTGGCAAAATACCTGTGTGCTGGAATAGCACGTCGGGGCCAGCAGGGCCAGTGGACTCCAGATTGATGAAGGCTCCGACGCTGGGCGCCCACTTGCTGGTCTTCATGAAGCCATGCGCAGCAGTCAGGATTGTCTCCTCTCCACCATTCAGCAGCAGCAGGAGAGGCACCGCCAGCTGGATGTCTGGGTCTGCCACAATCACACGCGCTACCTCCAGCGCCGTCCCCACGCATGCAGCGCAGTCAGATGCGCCTGAAGAGGAGAAAGTTCATTTGTAGCCTGAAGGTTGAGCGCTGTGACTAATCTATTAGCAGCACAGCATGAGGCAGAGCAGAGCAGAGCAGTAGGCCCTCATGCATGTGCAGATGGCATGCCATGTCAGCATCAGAATAATTCCCAAATTGGCCGGAAATTTTGAATTGTGACTGACTGACTGCCTGAGTGACCATTTTCTCAGGAGAGAGCAAAAACAAATGGCAAAGAGGCACACCTGGGCTCTCGAAGACCGAGTCAAAGTGCGCATTGATCATGACGGCCTTGCTGTGGAGGGCGGCCTTGGGAGCAATGCGCACGATGATGTTGGTCAGGTTGTTGTAGGAATTTGTGATGTGCGTGCCCGCAAACACCATGTTGACGCCGCCTGTTGTATGCTCTCGGTCCACCTGGGGAACAAATACCAATATCATTGCAGCATGGGATATTTGTTGGCTATGCAAGTTCAATCACCCTGTTTTGCTTAATTCTGACATGTGAGATATCTCTGTACAGGCTCTGCAGGAATCAAAGCAGACGCAGTGCATCATCTGTCTTTGGCTCCTGCAGAGGCTTGTAGAGGGGCAGTTAGACATAACCAGAAAATTCTAGGTAAGAATGTCAATTTACGTCTTGCTGGCATGCACAATCAGGCCTGGCATGCAGGGTCTGGATCATCTGAATGCCAGAAGGTAGATGGGCACAACGATGGAGGAGATCTGAGGGCATACCTCAACAGCCAGATCTGGACGAGTCTGCTGTGCCAATTTCTGCAGCAGCTTGGCCTGTTGCTCCACATACAGAGCTGACTCCTCAATCTGAGGAGTGCTGACCTGCAAGGACCAAGTACCCATTTCATGGCATGCATTTAAGTCTTGAACACACTGGACAAGAAGGTGTATTGATATGGTGATATCAAGGGCAATGCAGCTCACAATGCGACGGCCGATGGTGTCACTGAGATAAGCAACTGTCTCCAGTGCTCTGCCCTCTGAGAACCTCTGTGGAGCTGCATCTGAGCCCAGCGGTGTTGGGACCCAGAACAAAGCTCGATACACGCCCACACACTGCGTACAAATAATTGACAAGGGCATCAGATTCTCCTGCAACTCTTCTGCGTCCAGCACATGCACCGAAATGAATATGCAAAACTTGATTTCCACGCACAGTATTGGTTTTATTTTTGTCGTTATGGCTGGATTGTTGAGATTGCAAACAATTTAAGCTTTAAGGTGTGCCTCGAGAATAACAATGGGAGTGCACATGATCGAGGAAAAAGTCTCTCACCAGAATTGCATAGGTCAATCCAATGATGCATAGTTGCTTCAGAGAACCGGTGGCTTGGTGTTTTGGTGCATGCGTTTCTTTCCACTTTGGATTTTTATTGTCCTTTGCAACCCAAGCCTGTGTCCGAAAGTCGCCATCGGTCACCTTGTCCACCCCGAACAAAGCCCTCTTCCGGATTTCCGTCATACTTAGTTAAGCAATCCTTGAATCTAACTTCATGTGGGACAAAAGACGTCTTCACCAATTGCCGGACATTTTCATGGCCGGACATCAGATCCAAGGTTGCTTATGTAAACTTTGCTCATGCACATGATGAGTAAGGCCTTGGACCTGATAGCAATTCCTGACACACAGTGCCACATCTCTGCTTATCTTGAACTTATTGAAAGGTGCAACTTGCCTTTTGCTATCTGGTATCCAGAGGATCTCACCAGCTTCTTTGGATCCTTCCGATGGAAGCATGAAGCACTTTCGCTCAAAAGTTTACAGATAAACTCGGCAACTCTTGTTCGGGCACGTCAGATTGGATTGTTCTATCTTGTTTCATAGTCTCCTTTTGGGGTATGAATCGGAGGTTTCGTAGCGCTCTGCTACTGTGGTGATCTGGAGAGTAGACCTTCCCTTTCGTCTGAATCACACGTTGTCAAAGGCAATCGACATGGACAAGTACGAGAAGGGGGAGAAGCTGGGCCAGGGTCAATTTGGTGTGGTGTACAAGGCTCGGCACAAGGAGGTGAGCCACTTCTGCATGCAGAACAGAGGTGATCTTGTGCAACTTATGTCCCCAATCGATCTCGCAGAACAGAAACTGACCTCGGCATTTTGTGGGTTCAGACGGGTCAGATAGTGGCCATAAAGAAGATCCATCTCGGCAATGCCAAAGAGGTGACATTTCTTCAATGCTCATTCCTGCCTCAGCACGTCATAGATGACATGCCTGTGAAGTCTTGATCCTCTTTTGCATGCAGGGCATCAACATGACGGCTCTACGAGAGATCAAGCTCTTGAGGGAGCTCGAGAGCCCCTACATAGTCCAGCTGCTGGATGTGTTCCCTCACAAGCGGAACCTCAGTCTGGTAATCCCCTGCTCAACCCCCATACTATGCTTACCTCTGTTGTAGGCTTGTGTGAGATCTGCCTAGCATTGCAAGCCTTCTTGGTGCTGTCCCTCCCCACCAGACACTCGCGCAGGAACAGGAACCACAATGCCTCAACTGCCCCTGCAATGCAGGTGTATGAGTTTTTGGACAGCGATCTGGAGTGCTTGATAAGGGACAGGGCAACTATTATAAGTGCTGCCGATGTCAAGAGCTACATGCAGATGCTGCTCAAGGGGCTTGTCTCCTGCCACAAGCACTGGATCCTCCACCGAGACATCAAGCCCAACAACTTCCTTATCTCCATGTCAGGTGCACTCCTGCTGCCCCCTCCTAGCTCATCCCTGACATCATTAATCGGCACCCATCTAATATGTCACTCCTCAAGCTTTGCATGGCAGAAAGCCCCATCCATACAACACATGTCTTCCCTGGTGCATGCAGGCATGTTGCAAGTGTATGCTGTGAGTCCATCAACCCTCAGAAGCAGCTCTGCAGGTGGAACACATCCTCATCCATGGCAAGATGACTGCCTTTCCGGAAACCCTTGCAACGACCCTGAAAATCCCTGGTCCAGGGGAGATGAAGCTGGCGGATTTTGGGCTGGCGCGCATGTTTGGGCACCCCGAGGACGGCCGATTCACGAGCCAAGTGTTCACGCGTTGGTACCGCCCTCCAGAGCTGCTCTTCGGATCCACCTGCTACGGACCTGCCGTCGACATGTGGGCCGCCGGCTGCGTCTTTGCAGGTGGGATTCAAATGCAGATTCATGGCAATGGATCTGACGATGGATTGGATATATTTGGCACTTCACAGCCTTGGAGGATGGCCGGGTAACTTTGCTCTGTGCATGATGTGCATGCTCTGCTGGCTTGCATCTTGCCTTTAGAGCATGCTTGCACAGTTGCAGTCGTGGTCTGGATCTCCACACCAATCTCAAACATGTCGGGAGAATACGACAGACATACGCTTAGCAGATCTTGCCAAGCAGCGCTGATGAGGAGATGCTGATACTGTCAATGTGGCACTGCAGCTCTTGGCCTCCAAAGCATTGTCTAAGACAGCGGCATTCTTTTGTGTGCAGAGCTGCTGCTGCGGCGGGCATGGTTCCCGGGCGACAGCGATCTGGATCAGCTGGGGAAGATGTTCCAGGCGCTGGGCACTCCCACAGAGGCCAGTTGGCCCGGCTGCACTTCCCTGCCCCAGTACGTGGACTTCCAGCCCACACCCTCAGCCCCACTTCGCAACACCTTCCGCCAGGTACAAGCACAGCTCTTGTTCTTTATCTCTGAAGAGTTTGCATAGAAATTCATGCTGCGCAGGAGGAAAGTTGCATGATGGCTGCAGGCAAAGCACGAGATGCAGGCACTTCTTGCCACTCACGCTGCAAAGAATCTGATGTAAGACCAGACACACAGGCAATGTTCACCGGTGTGGCCCACCTTTTCAAGACTACTCTTTGTATAGTGCATCATGCAAGAAATGGCCAACTAAGGCGACATTTTAGCTGCCAGCCAATCGGCACGGCTGCCTCAAGGCTTTTAAAGACTCAACGCTGGCCCCAAGGCTGGTCATTCGGCATGGCTGCTTCAAAAGCTTGAAAGAAAGGCGCCAAGGAGGGAATATTCTCTTTTGCAGGCGAGCGAGGATGCACTGGCGCTACTGGCGCAAATGGTGACGCTGGACCCCTCCAGGAGGATCAGTGCAGAGGACGCACTGAGCCACGCGTACTTCAGGAACGCGCCGCAGCCGACGCCGCCGGCGCAGCTGCCCAAGCCGCCGGTCCGCGCACACAACCCCCTCAAGCTCGGGCCCAAGGTGCGCACTTGATTTCTTCATGGCTGCTTCCCCATGCTTCTTGGCATGTCGCCACGCGTAAATCGCACTCCCAACCAAGAACGGCTTGTGGGACAGATTTATGTACTGCCAGCTGTAATTTTTACCTTCTGGACATATTTTTCATACTTGGTCAGCAATCCCACCAAGCACGCAATGTCTATGCACTGCCAGCTGTTTCTACTGCCTCACATTTCGCAGAGCCTAGTGCTGTCAGTGTGCAGCTTGGGGTGACGTCCCTGCATGTTGATCTGTCAATATTCTCATTGTGGTCAAATGCAACGATTGAGGTGTTTCGGATGTTGCACAAACACAGCGCTTCTTGCGCTCCCTCCTGGTTGCGCTGCCCTCTTCACATTGCGTTGATAACATCATGGCATTTGTTGCTATGCTGTCCCCCAAGCGCAATGAAGGGCAGCGCAATGAGCGGGTTGCGCATGACGTGCTGCGTCGGCAACTTTGCCTGTCAAAAAGGACTCACAGTAGTCCTACTATTGTTGTGCGCTGATGCATGTGGGTGGTGGCTGCAGGGCAGCTCCATTCTGCAGGCTGCTCCAGCGGTGCACAGAGGGCCGGCCATGCTCAATGGCAGCAGCAGTGCAGGGGCAGCAGCACTGGATCTAGGGACTAACAGCACCGCTGCTCAGAACGGCAGCACGCCCGCTGACTCGAGCGCCGCAGGGGCATCGACCGAGGGGCCTGCTGCCAAGAGGTGGGCAGAATATGCCTTGCACCCCGTGTCCTGACCACGGCATCAGTGGCATTTGTTATAACACCAAGCTTTCCAGTCCCGAGGGCTTGGTATGTCACGCTGAAGCTGTACGATTGCTTCCCATCTTCATGTTTTTTGCAGTTCCATGTGTATGAACAGGCATGTGATGAGCAGAAAGCATTGCAAAATGTAAGAGTAGAGAATGACTTGAGTTTTGCATGAAAGGCAGCGTGGCGCTGATGGCAACGGTATGACAACTGGGGAATCAGCTGAGAGAGCCCCCAGCACTGCTGCAGAGGGAAATCCAGATCCTGAGCATGGGAGTCCTCCTTCCAACCATGATGCACGAGAGGATGAGCGCAGGGCGCTCAGCGCCATGGGCTTTGAGGCCGGGCCCCGGCCGGTGTTGGATAGCGCAGACCTGGGGTGAGCAGCCCTCTTTCTTACTGGGCAGGTTTCCTGTTGCCCATTTGTAATGTAACGTGCATCGCAGGAACCTCAAATCCTGCAGAGCTCCACAGCATGACAGGCAGGTAGTCGGGGAGATACCTCTTGTTTGCTATTAATACTTCTTGCCGTTGAATAACAGCTGTCCTGGGGTGCCCATCACAGGAATTTGCGCAAGCGGAAGCTGGACTGGGATGCGCCTCTCAATGGAGGGTGATATTGTGTGATCATGGAGCGCCCGGCAGTGCCCAACTGCCATTTTGTGGAGAGTTTTCAAGTTTTGGGCAGCGCGTGGGCTTCTTAGACGGCATTTGGCCAAAAATAATTTCTGTGTGGAGGCACTGGGGTATACCACTGGGGCATACTGCGTAGTCATAAGCTCAACCACACAGAGTGAGCAGATGAAAAACGTGTGGCTGCATGTGCCTGATGAAACTCAACTTGATTGGGGTTATTTGAGCAAGGTATTATCACGAGGGAAACATGACAATTTGGCTTCTTTACAGGCACGCCCGACTCATCACTATTGATATTCTGGCAAGGGCACTTGTAAGACTAACGACACAGCATCAGAGGCCCATGTGACCCCTCATGCATGACAGTGGGCATAACTCATACTTGGCATGCATGGTCAACTGACCTTTGCAGGCCCGTTGACATGGCATGTTTGGAAAGAAACTAGTAAATCGGATCCATTCACCGCGCAGACAACTTGATGCGCTTCCAGACTTCTGCAAGAGAGACGCTGAGCAGGAAAAGACGAGTCCAGGGTCATCACATGCATGCATGCACAGAACAGTATAGTCAGAGTACCTCCCCACTTCACCTCTTGAGTCTAGCACAATGGACCCTCTCTTACTTCAGAGTCCATTTGGTGACCTGGGTCGTTGCCTGAATTCTGCGCACACAGCCATTACTCTATGGCTATGCTCTATGCATATGGAAGTACAGTTGACAGTTGCCTGTCAATTGTAAGCCAATGCAAGCTTCCGCCCTTGTTTAAATGCTCTTATCTACCGTAGTACCCTTATTGTGGTTGCCATGTGATCAGGCCGATCTACAACCTTCACAACACAAAATCCTGCTTTGGCAGATGTGTCCATGCACCTGAACTGAGCACCAGTAGTACTATTAGATACTTGAGATCTAGGAACTCAACCTGCGAGCCAGCAAGGCCTGCAAAGTGCTGGCTGACTCATAACTAGTCATGCCCGACCAATGCAAAGCAATGTTGGGACAAAAGCATGCCCCTGCCAATAGCAAACGCGAACATTCCTGACGTCCTGAGCACTATATGCATCATGGCAACGATATTGACCAATGATGTTTGACGTACAAATCTACTCGAGGTGGTGCAGCGGTCAATACACACTCATGACATTGACCAGGCAAATGTGGCTGCAGTAAATATGAGACCATCAAATGTGATGTCACCATGGAACTCCTTTATTTTGTGTGAGCATCGAATGGCTGCTCCAAAGTCTGCAAACTGCAGCGCATCATCGTCTCTCATTTTCAGATCCAAACGGGCACAAAATCAGCTGCGTGGCAATTCAAATCAGGCCGCACAAGACCTGCACAAAAGCAGCCAGCAGAGCCCACAACACACCGTTGGAGGAACGGAAGGTCCTTCAAAGGTTGCCTGCTGGGAAAAATACTTTGGCACGGCTCAGCCCGGGCGCAATTGCACCCCATGATCTGAATCTCACATCCGGCCGCCGTGCACAATAATACTTCTATTTTCTTTTGCCCAATTTGTCTTTGTAGTGTGTGCTAATATAAATGAAGCTGAGAGGCAGTCATGGCTGGCCGCCTTCGCCCAGGAAGTGGCCAAAGGACAGCGCCAGAGCATGCCTCTCTTTGCAGCACATCCAGAGCCGAAGGTACTGCCGGCCCCGGGCTTTATTATCATTCTTTCTCTCCTATTTGGCATCTCTCTTCCTGTAGTAGGCTTATCTGGGGCTGATGGCCGCTTTTAGCCTAATCAGCAACGGTATCTCTGGCAGCCCGTGGAAACGTTCATATTGATATTGAATCCTCCTTGTCGAGGGGCTGTCTTGAAGTGTTGTGTCTGCTTTAATTCAGACGGCGGCCTGACTGGCTATGTCAGTAGACCCTCTCTCTCCTCACTCCTCGCGTTTCTCAGGGGTTGCCGGCGGCACAGGCGCAGATTCCCTCTTGACTTTGGCAATAAGATCGCTGATGGGCAGCGCCTTGCCGCCAGTCGCCATGCCTTCCAGGACCACCTGCAGGGCAAAACACCAAGAGTCCTCAGCTAGAGAAGTTCTATTAGTCTTGACTTCCTCCTGGTGCAGCAAGCACCTGTGCTGGCCGAGTCACTATAAACTGCAATTTGCAGCACACGATGTGCTTCACGACCGGGCAAGTGCAGATTGAAAGTGCATGAGGAGAACTGAACCCTACAAACCCTGAAATCCGGGGGAAAGAGCCCTTTTATTTAGAAAGCCGGACGTGCCACAACCAGGGGTGGAAGCTGCGCCGCACCTGCCAATCGGCAGCAAACCGAGCGGCGGTGGCCGCCGTGAAGAGCTCGGCGTTGTACTCTAGCCGGCCGGCGATCGCACGGCCGGCGTGGCCCAGAACGAGGTAGAAGTCGTCCATTGCAGTACCCGGGGACAGCTCAAACGCCTCCACGCTGAGACCGTCCATGCCGATGCCAAACTGCGCCTCGGCCTCCAGAAGGTTCAGCTCAACCTGCGCAAGAACAGAAGGTTATGTCAGCGCTAGTCGCCGTGCACCTCCAACATGTCATGCATTACTGGCCCACGTGAAAAGGTTTTATAATGCATGCTATCGCCTTCCCTGACAGTGAAGCTGTGACAGCTTTGTGAAAGGGCTGCAGCGCTCTCAAAATCCAGAATGTTCTATTAACAATCTTAATCGGGGTGTGATTGGTTCAAGCTCAACAGCAAGCCCGTGCCAGGTGACCAGACTTCTAAGCTCATGTAAACTTCATCTCTCCAGATTAACTAATCAACAGATAAGGGATCAACAGATGGAGAGCTGCTGACCTGGAAGAGGGGTTGGTTGTGGGTGCGGCCGAGCGCGGTCATGACAGTGTGCAGCCCTGCATCAGCATTCTGGTAGGCAGACAACGCTGTCGCGCGGATCTGCGCGATCAGATCCCCCACGGTCTCGGCCGCGCCCAGCCGCGCGCGCAGCGGCAGCGTGCTGACGCAGCAGCCCACCATCGCGCGCGTTGCCGGGTGCACGCGGCCGGCAAAGGGCGAGCCCACCTGTGAGCAGATAACAAATTCAGTGTCTCTCCTGGGTATTCACAGACGAGCCAACAAGGGAGTGCACATTCTCTTGGATGTATGGCATCTTTCTCCACTAGACGTAGACACTTCCTCGGATAGGCTGCACACTCTGCAGGGAACAGAGACAGGCTGACAAGAATTCTCAAGAATAGCGAAGTCGCTGCTGCATGATAATCCAGGGATCTCAGGCAGCTTGCTATCCAACCTCTGCAGAGCTGTGCAGCCCAACAGGCACTCCTCGTGACTAGCAGACAACTGCGTGGTAGAGGTTCGCACGACCCACACGCGGCAGGGCCAGATGCAGATTCAAAATTGAAATTCAAATTGGTGACTCACCACGACGTCGTCCTGTCCGCAGCGGGCACCCAGCAGAAGCTGCAGCGCAGACAGCAGCACCATGAACATCGTGGCACCGCTGCGAGCCGCGAACAACTCCAGTGCAACCACAACCCGCTCATCGACGTTCAGCTCCAGCCAGCCGCCGCGGCTGCAGGCCTTGTCATTCCGCGGCGCGTCCGTCGGCAGCCGCAGCTCCTGCACTCCCTCCAGCTCGCCGCGCCAGTATTCCACCTGAAGGAATTCCACACATCTCAGAAATCACCTGTGGCACTTGTACTAAATTCGCTTTGTTGTCTGGAAGTATCAGGTAGAGGTCAGCTCCTCCTAAGGCTGCTGCCATCCAGGGACAGTTGCAGCAAGCTCAAATGCCATTGCTCTGAGAGATGGTAGGCAGCGCTCTTGGCGACAAGAATTGTCCCCAGTGCATCGTGTGTTTGTTGGACGCATGAGCAAGCTCCCAACAGAGGAAGGGGGGTCTTTCTGGAGATAAGGGGCCTAGGAAAAATTAAAGAGTGTATTTTAGGTGCAGGCAAAGGATTGCTGTTTCACCTGGCGCAAAATGGCGGGTGACTGTGCACGCCGTTCCTGCCAGGCAGCAAAGTCCGGGTACTGCAGCCGCACCAGAGGCAGAGACGGCGCGTTGCCCAGCCGCAGCGCATTGTAAGCCTCACTCAGCTCGTCCAGCATTACCTGTTACAGCACAGTATAACTTGAATTCTTAAAATTTGCAATTTTGAACTTTGAGATTTGAAAGTTGAAAATTGGAGGTTGAAGCGTGCTGGACGCCCCTGCAGGCTTCTTGCGCACAGGTTTGAGGCAGTATTTTGTAGTCAAGTAAGGAATGGTCCTGTTGACAAGCACAGATTGCCATCCTGATGCAGCCAACCTGCTTCAAAGTGATAGAACAGGTTTACCAGCAGTCAGAGTGTGATTGCATTGACCCGCTTGCCTCGATAGCCTCCAATTGCCAGCGCAATACTTCCACCGCATCACAGCAACTCTGCAAAATTGTCCCTTGGGAGTACAATAGGCTACATTCAACACACCATTACCCACCCGGCACCACACCTTAGATTAACCCCAGATATTACACAAACAAAATTCAAGGCCCACCTTGAAGGACCAGCCGTCCGCGACGGTGTGGTGCATGACCAGCAGCAGCAGGTGGTCGTCTTGCGCCAGGCGGATTAGTAACGCGCGCACCAGCGGCCCGGCCGCCAAGTCAAAGGGCGTTCCCGCCTCGGCCTGCACCCGCGCCAAAACAGGCTCCGGCAATCCCCCTGCCACCTCCTCCGGGCTGCGCGCAGGATACACTCGCCCCGTCAGCACCATGTCAGCATCGTCAATCTTCAGGTCACCTGATGTGCAATCTTTGGTGCACTTAGCAAGCTCTTCGAACGGACAATCACTGAATCTGCATTGGACATGCTTTAAGCCCACGAACAGCATTACTGAAGCCCAGCACCACTGAGCTGGCTACCATGCTTTACTGCACAATCTGGCATGCAAAGCACTGCAGCCGCGCATGCATGCGCAGCCTTGTTCCAATCTGACAGCTTGACAGAACAGCTCTCATTTAAGGTGCATCCTCAAAGATATGGCCGCAGAGCAGGTGCAAAAGGGTGGCTCACATGCTGCAGTTGGGGATGTAGCGGCCCTTTGGAAGAGAGGCACCGTCCTCAAAGGCAAACGAGACCATGGCATTGCTGGCAGGAGTCACAACCTGTACACACAAAGCCATCAGCTAAATCGAACACCATTGACAGCATTGCTGCTGAAAGATCGGAGTAAGTCCACACACATGTGAGCAACATTGTAAGTGCTAGTGTTCCAGCGTTGCTCCGGTGAATGGAAAGCTATTTGAGGGGCGCAAATTTAACTTGGATTGTTCTAAAGAGTAGCCACCATTCCTGCAATTTTTGGGCGCCACAGTTGATGTCAGCAGTTTTTGATTGCCTTCAATTCAGATCTGTTGAGATGGGACGACTTCCTCTGTTGCAAAAGGCGCATGCAAGCATTGACATGCTGCTGTTGTGTGACAGATCAGGCCAAGATCACCAACAACGCCGCTGTGAGAGTCCTGGTCGTCATCTGCATCTTTGTGTTGGGGTGAGCAGTGCATCAAGTGTGTTTTTGCTCTTACACTTGGCTAAGAACTATGACATTCTTGAAATGTTGTTTGAGCCTTTTCCCTGTGTACATCCGCAGGTTTGCATGGTCATGGGGTCCTCTTGGATGGCATACATGATGTGGCGGGCTATTCAGCTCTGCGTGTATAAATAATCACAAAAATAATCTCTTAAAACCCAGAAACATGAACCAATTTTACTTAATAAAGAGACGCGATATTTGTAAGAAATATCATTGGCTCGAGGCTTGCCTGCAGGACGGAGCCGTCTGGGCGGGTGAGGAAGCGGGTTCGCAGCGCGTCATGCCGGCACATGACGGCTTGCAGCGCGTTCTGCAGCGCGGCTCGGTCCACTCCGCCGCGCAGCCGCAGACCGCCCGGCACATTCGCATCCGCGCCGCTTGGCGCCAACTGAGCAACAACACATACCCCCCTCAGCACCGCATCAAGACACCTCGAGGTCGGCGTCTGATCAATGTCATGTGTGTCATCACCATGAGATTGAAGGTCGCTGTCTTGACGGCCAGACATAGCAACAGATATTGTCTTAACAAGCATCCCTCTCACCAACGATGATACAGGCTGGATTGTGAGGGTCGGTATGGGACAGCGAGGCAGGTGCCACACCTCAAGAATCACATTTTGGGGGTGCATTGCAAAGCTTTTCCAGTGCTTCACTTCTTAAAGGTCAAGGGAAAGAGCAGCACACACCTGTTGGAGCGTGACAAAGTACATCTGGGCGGGCGAGCAGGCGACGCCGGCGGCCTTGTCAGCCGCGGACAGCAGGGGGCTCGGCAGGACGGTGTCCCCTCCGGCCGCCGCTGACTGTGCAGCTTCCGCCAGGGAGGCCAGGCTGGCGCCCGTGTCCAGATCAGGCGATTCGCCGATGGCGTGCATCGCGGGTGTATTCAGCAGGTATAGGATGTGCGCGGCCAGCTCGCGGATGGTCGGGTATTCAAAGACGACGGTCAGCGGCACTGACAGGCTCAGGTGCTCCTCGATCTGCGGCAAAGCATGGACCACTTCAGTCAACATGGGTGTCTCCCAGTTATACAACATCAACTACTTGGAGATGTACATACTGAATTGTTTCTGCAAAGAGCTTAAATGGCAAAAGGCAGATGCCATTCAGCCTCTGTCGACTTCATCAAGATGATGCGCTGTGAGCGCAACATCTGTCACAGTGAATTACACATTAGGGAACATTGAAAGAAAATTTCCCGGTGGGGTGCATGGAAATCTGCCCCGACTCTCTTGAGAACCCACACACACACAAATCAGAAATAAAAAAAGTGTCCGCGATGAGGGGGGATCGAACCTGCACGGCAAACTCGGCGGCGCGCAGTGAGTCTAGGCCGAGCTCCAGCAGGGGCTGGTCGGGGTCGAGCTCGTCGATCCCTGCCGCCTCAGCCGCGGCCGCCAGCATGTACGCCTGCAGCGTCTCCAGCTGCTGATCCTCTGGCAGCGCCAGCAACTGCAGCGCACAAAACATTGCACTCCTCATTATGATAACCTTCGTATGGTGTGTGCTAGCCATCATCCAGCCACACTTGTTTGCTAGAATGCAATGTGATCATTTATTGCTCCTGGGCAGGGGGGGGTCCAATGTAGCATTGTTGCATGACGTGCAAATGCGAGGCAGCCCTTTCCCCTATCTTCTGGCGCTCGCTCCGCCTTGATGTTTGCATTCCTCTTTCTCTAATTTTCGTGCGCTTTTCCTGCCAGGAAGCAAGGAGCATCTGCAGACATGCAGCAGGTGAAGGCTAAAGATTCTACACCTACTTGGACTCGCCAGGTCCAAGCAAGACCCCTGCAACTCTGGGCTCAATAAGTATGCCTGTCAGGGCCATTGCACTCGCAGAGGGGTTGTAACTCTCTTGGCTAAACAAAGCACAGGTGGATTCTCACCTGCTCAGCGAGGAGGTGAGCTGAAGAGGATGGACCCTCGGCGCCCTGATCCGAAGTGGCTGGACTATTTGCCGACGCGAGGAAGGAGTCTTGTCCGCCGTCAGATGCACTGCACAAAAGGCATTTCATCACCACTGTCAGATCTGATCGACACGTGCAACAACCGCTGCTTCAACAGGCTGACTCCGAACGATGCATGCATGCATGGCCCGCAGCGGCAGAGCCTCTGGAGAGGCCAGTTGTAGCTAGGCCTCGATCATGAGCCTTTCCTGGCGACATATCCTGGGAGTTCAATAATATACTTGTAGCTCGAGTTCCCAGTTGCAGGGCTGGCCAGTGAGGCAGGGTCGCGCATGGAAAGCAAAACCAGACATCACGCCAGATCAGGCACGGAGCCAGACCAGGCATGGAGCCAGATCAGGCAAGGAGAGAGGGAACCCCACCTGTCGGAGGCCGACTCAGACATGGAGACGACAGAGGCGGTGGAGTGGTCGCTGTCGCAGCTGCGCATGGGCGATGACAACGCCGCCTTACGGCCACCCTCCCCGGCCGCCGGCCCCGCGCCGAAGGAGCAAGTCAGCACCAGCGAGTTTCCCTGCGCACGCCATGGAACGCCTTCTCACAGGTGCCGCTGGTAGTGATTGCCTTGAACACATTCTGTGTAGCATGCGCGAGTTCTAATCGTATAGGCTTGCATGTGGTGCTCGTTGTTGTCGCAATGCTCAGTCACCATGTACAGACCTGAGATGCTCAGGTGCAGGACAGTGAAGTGGGTGGTAAGGTATTCTGGAGGGGGGAAATGAAGTGAGAATGGTGTACAGATACAGATGTGAAGGCCTAATACGGTATGTAGCGTGCTTTTCATCTTCACATATATGGAAGATTAAAATTGGAGGTCTGGCACTTGACAAAGGAAATGAAGTCAATCAGGCAGATGTGCTTTGGCGTGCCCACAAGATTTACGCATTCCCTTTTCAAGAAAAAAAAAACGACAAAGGAACCAAGAATTGACAAAAAGGACGTATCCTCTTCCAGGGGTGGTCGGGGACTTGAACCTGTGAGGACTCAAGCCCTCAACACATATTTGCAAATTGAAGCCCTACCTTGCCATCCACCCATTTCATGATGTCATATATGCAGATTTAAAGCGTGAAAATCTCAATTCTACACAGCATGATATGATGTGCCCTGCATGCAAGAAAAGCTGGATTGTAGCTTTTTGGCAGCCTCTCGGGAAACTTTGCGCCGACTTGCACAAGTCCCCATGCAGGATGGATACAAACGTGCAGTATAAATATCAGAAGGGGCTTGATTAAGGTGATTACCTGGCTGTATTCCCCAGCAAGGAAGGCTGCTCGGCAGGCCCTGCGTTGCACCTTGCCGCTGGTTGTCTTCTTGATGGCCCCCGGCCGCGCAACCACCACAGCATGGCAGCCCACCGCATGGTTCGCCATCACCTGCAGCAGACTCATCATTCTCAAATGAACACCTTCCTAATAACGAGGGTTGGGATAACCATGTGCCATCAGCAGGATGGCACATGGAAATGTGCCTCGGATTGGATTGCTCCTCTGTTCTTAGCGCATGATGTGCTGGCTGGAGGCTGTCCCAAACAGATAGGATTGTGATTTGCCTAAACACACCCTGCCACAGGGCGAATGGCTCAAGCGGGCAGCTAGAACATTCTGCAAGGCAGACCTCACCCGTGGCAACTTCCCGCTCTATCGATGCAGCTCTCTGGTCAGTTTCTTGCCCTCACTCAGACACAAAGCACTTCAAGTTTGAGAAACGCACCGTGGCGCGAATGAATGCTGCTAGCTCGTCGACTTGTTGCGCGGTCGGTTTGGCACCGCGGGCGATTTCGGCGATGATGGTGAGGGCTTCCTCCTCCACCGCCATTCCCCCTGATGTCACCGTCACATCCACAGGGAACGCCGCCAGACCACCCGGCCGGATCTGCGCAGATGTTCAAACACTGTCAGCAGGGGCCGTTCCTGTGCTAGCCCCGAATGTCCTAGACAACAAAACACAGCCCTTCATCACAAGATTGCAGTGGACCTGTCACCCTCTAACACCCCAACAACAATATTCAGACTTTCGATCAAATTTCACAGCCATGAAAATCCTCCATTGCTCTACATATTTTACTTGTCAGCGTGATTGCTCTCTCAAAGACGCAGCGTCAAGTCAAGCGGGTGAGTACAACGTATAATCCAGAAGGCACTACTCAGCTTGGTTTTAGCAGCACTGGTGTGCATAACAACGCTCATCAAAATTGCCCCAACACAGCATCTTTGCGAGCTGGAAATTCTCATGAGCATCAATCAGGGAGGATAGAAGAGGAAGGGAGGCAACGCCGCGCACCAGGGGATGGTGAGTTGTGCGAAGGCAGTCCTCAATGTCGTTGGGGTAAATGTTGCGCCCGCGCACAATCATCATGTCCTTCAGCCGCCCTGTCACATACAGCTCCCCCCGCCACACGAAGCCCATGTCCCCCGTCCGCAGATACACTCTGCCGCCATTCACCCCCTCTTCTCCCGCCATCCGCGCCTGCGCAGCCGGCCTCCTTCTCATAATCACCAGGCGAAGTGAATTTTCTACAAATAAAAGTAAGGGTATGACCAAGCATGCTGCCATCCGCCTCAGTGCATTGCTGCACTGATGCATGCACACCGTCTTTTGCAGGCGGGTGGCAACACCGCAGGCAAAGTTGTAGGTGTTATACCCAGCACATCTGCAGTGCAAAAATCTCACTAAGCTTCATACAAGCACCTGAGCACTGCCAATTTGACAGCTTACGACTTGGGAAAATTGAACCCGAATATTCGGATTGTGAAGTGGCAGAGGGCGCAGCAGCAAGCAGTGCCGCACTTTGGGCACTCTCTGCATGTGGCTGCAGACCACCTGAAAACTTTCACAATACGTATGCTTGCGCAATGTGCCGGGGACTACGCAGCTAGAGAACATATTTTAAGCAAAAAAGAAAACAGTCCGTGCATGCATCACTTGCCGCGAAAAAAGAGAACTGAACGCGCACCTGGAAGACCTGCGCGTTGAGGTCAGGCTTGTTGAAGTAGCCGGCGGTGACGCACGGCGACGAAAGCCAGACCTCGCCGACGCAGCCGTCATCGCAAGGGGCGCGAGTGTCGGGGTGGATGACGCGTAAGTCCACGCCGGACATGGGAACTCCACAGGAGAACAGCACACGCGCATCGGCCGCGGCCTGCGCCGGCCGCACGCGCCCGGCCGCCTCCAGGCTGCGGCGATCCACCGTGAGCTGATTTGTGCCCCACGTGGTCGCGCCTGCAGACGCAAATCACTTTAGTACCGGGTTTCTTGCATCGAGCAAGCATTGCATGCGAATCGCGAGGCAGCCCTCTCTGCTTCCATGGCGCTGCATCCCCATTTTCATCTATTTAGGGGGGCATCTCCTCAATGTATGCAGGGGCACCATCTCCCGTGACCAGTGAGGATAGCTTTTGGTGAGCAAACACAAAACAAGTAAGCATGCTCTTCGATAGTATGATCCCCTTGAAGCGGAGGTGGCACTTTAGCAAAGCAGGCTGCTGCAACACAAGCGTTGAAGGAGACAGAGTCTTGAAGGACACACGCACAGGAGGTCAAAGAAGGCAGTCGAGGATAATGCGAGTGCACTGCATTCAAAACATTCCGCTCCAGTTGACAAAGCGATGGGTGAGAGCATTTGGATATGCTGGGCCCGGCAGTAGAGAAACAGGGAGGGCACGCACCGCAGACGTGCTCGGCGAGGCCGTAGGCGGAGCAGAAGACAGAAGGCTTCAGGCCGCAGGGGGCAAAGGCGGTGAAGAATGCCGCCATGGTCTCAGCGCGGATCGGCTCCGCGCCGCTCATCACAAACTGGAGATTGCTCAGATCCCACTGCCGCCGCTGCTGCGGCGTCGACTTCCTGCGATGGAATAACAATTGTCAGCGCTCATGCAAGCACTCAAATCTTATGCTCAGGAATCTACATCCTCCGGAGCAGCGCTGACAAGTTCTGTAGCTACAGCTGAGGCATGGAGCTCCCTACGACTGAACTGCCAGGGCGCTTGTCAGCATTCGAGCGAGCACAGGCGAATTGCACGCGCAAAATCAGTAAATGGAGAGCTCCCGGGCAATTCACCGGATCAACGAGGCGCAGACCTTGTCACAGAACATGACAACGCCAGCGAATGCAGCCAGGTGCAAAAGTAGCGCTTCAAGACAGTGCACTTGATGCTGGCCAGGTCAGCTTCAGACAACGACAAAAAATGCAACACTGACGCACACAACGCATGTGGAGCAATGATGGCACCTGGAAAGCAGGCCGAAAGCAAAGTCCGGCCCGACGGTGTGGCTGGTCTTGTGGCGGGCCATGAAGTCCAGCCAGCGCGTGGGCTTGGCGATGAAGTGCAGCGGGGACATGAGCACGAGCGGGTAGCCCTTCATGCCGCAGCCGAGAACGCCGACCGTGAGGCAGAAGTCGTGGAAGTGCGGCAGCCACAGCAGCATGTGCGTTCCGCTCACCCCGTTGCGCGCAGCCACCTCGCCCTCCTCGGCCTTGAAGAACACCTGGGCAGTTGGCAGCAGCGCACATTAAATACACATCGCATGCATAGCATGACCTTCAGAAAACATGATTCATCATGAACTTTCCTGTTTGACACATGGGCAGGTTCTCCATTGGGCACAACATCCATCACACAGTCCGAGTTGAAAGACAGTTGTCTAGTATTTCTCTTGGGCGCAGCCCAACATGGGGCGACACTGACTGGGCACAAATTTGCGAGCGTGCCATGGCACAAAGGGCCATAGCATTTGGTGTTGGATAGCGATCCTTGAACCTCAAGATTCTGGACATGGTGGGCTCGATTTAGTCATGGCAATCAACCCCAAACTGGCTGCACTGGCTGCACTCTACACGACGCAGTCATAAGTCTGTGCAAGCGCGCGCACCCCCCAGCCAGCCTCGTTGTGCTGAAAGAGGTTGCCGTGGGTGATCATGACCCCCTTGGGCTCCCCAGTCGATCCTGATGTGTACTGCAGGTATGCCACGTTGTCAGGGTCCTCCGGCGGCTCTGTCGGCATGAAGCTCTCTGTCCGCCGCACGTCCAGCCTGCACCCAACACAACTGTCTGTGTCAGCGGGCCCTCAGCCACAGCCAGTCAAGAACATATTGCTGATGCACTCAAATCAGCTGGTGTGCTATAAGGAGGAAGGTGTGCATCAGACGCCGCCTTGGTAGAAATGCTTGAAAAAGGAAAAGGGTTGCAGCGGTTGCATACCCATGACAATTACTGTAGGAGCCTGGCAGGAGCATTTGTAAAAGAGTGCAGAGGCTGCAGGCAAGCCAGGCAGAGGAGCAAGACAGATGAAGGGTGTGCAAGCAGCACAGCTGTCTTGCCATGATGGGCACAGGGGTGAGCTGGCAGACAGGTGTCACGCAGCCCAGGCACGCACACCCCGGCACATGCCGGCACACGCCGGCACATGGCCGCGCAGTGTCATGCCATGCAACAATCCCCAGGTGCTACCTGACTCCTACTTGACATGCGAAAAGACCCCCTTGCTCACCTGGTGTGCTCCCCCTGGGCATACTTGCCGTGGTCTGCAGGCAGCATTGCAGCTGCATCGGTCACGTGCCAGGGGAGGCTGGGCCACTGCGGCTGCTTGCCCATCATCGACTTGAGCATCCCCGTCATCTTCGTGGCCTGCTTCACCTGTGTGCATGCATGCACACAAGCACTCACGTCCGAGCCCAAGTCGCAGCTCTTCTCTCTGCACAACCCGGCAGCCACGAGACAAGCACCCACATGCAGCAGCTGGACCACAGCAAATGAATGAGACCTGTCTGTTGCAGAGCATGCATCAACGTGCATGCCATGCATGCAGAGGCATGGGATGGACTGCAAAAATCTGCCGTGCAGAACAGCAGCCTGTGGCCAGCCGTGGACGTCATTGTGCGAGCTATTAAATCGCAGCTGAGGCTATCTGCAAAAAGTACAACAGCGGGAAAGAATGCTCCGCACCATGGGGAACATGCAGGCATCAGATCAGCAGCCCATGGCAAGACTCACACACGCATTATGCTGGCTTCCAAAACCACAGCTAGGGCTACTATAAAGAGGGCTATAGGCATAGGAAATAAGGGGGATTGAAGGGAAGTTGTAGGGCTGCCCCGCACCATTGAGCTGCCGAACCGCAGCTGAGGCTATCCCACAAAAGGCAAATAAGAAAAGATGAGAAATTCAAATCGCACCATGTGGAAGGTGCGGTCTGTGAGGATGGCGACAGCGCCGCAGTCGTCGACGATGCGGCAGAAGTGTGGCAGCGTGTGCTGCAGCCGCGTCGGGTCGGGCGGGCACACCGGCACCGCCACGATGCGCGCAAACAGGCAGCCCCACATCGCCTTCACAAACTCGAGCCCTGCGTGCACATTAATCACACTCATGAGCGCTGCTGCACATCCTCAAGCCCTGCGCACACATTGTTCACACTCGTGAGCACTGCTGCACATCCTCAAGCCCTGCGCAATCAGTGGTCATGCTTAGAGCACTAGTGAAAAAACATATCCCACGCACTTTTGCCCAAAGAGCCTTGCTTAAGGATGTCCCATGCCAGTCCCTTGACTCACTAACCGCCCATGTATGTCCTGCTCCTAAAAGAGCATTCGCGTGCCTCTCCAAGATTTAACAAGCCAAAGATTGCTCTGTAATTAGACATGATCATCACAATCCTGCAGCACCCTCACAAGGGCAACAGTGAGAGTAAGGAGGAGGCACGTGTGTAAATTGTGCTATTTTGTGCTACTTTCCCCCTTCGTGTGTTGTGTTGAGTGCGCGTGCATAGATTAAGCAGCTCAGAAGCTTCAAATAAGCAATGGGTACACATATCTGAAAGGCACACACCGGGTGGGTACACCAGCACGACTCGGTCGCCGGGGCGCAGGCCGCAGGGGCCGAGCAGGTACGCCGCGACAGACTGGGCCGTGTGATATGCCCCGTAGCAGGTGATCATGTCGGCCACATTGCCCTGCGCGTCCAAATAGCGGTACACCGGCCAGTGCGGGTGCGTCTCAACATTCCTCCGCAGAGCGTCCACTATCCAGTTGCGGCCCTCCGCCGCCGGCGCGCGGCCGGACGTTGACGCCGCCTCTGCGCGGGGCACAAATTTGAATCCAAATTGGAACTGAAGAATGTCCCTAAGCAGGGCTCTGTACATTTAATACTGCCGTGCAGATTGCTTGCTTGACCACCCATTGAATTGTTCACAAAGCGATGTTGCCTGAGCCCTAGGTTAGGGCGAACTGCGAAGTGTGCACAGCGGTCAAAGTCAGCATGGACCAATGAAGCATGAGCCCGGGGATGGCATGGACTGTGCAATGTGCATACTGGTCTTCTGTGCAACCGCAAATTCGATGTTGAAATTGAAAACGGCATTGGCCGAAGATGCACGAGCCCTGGGAAAGCGTGGAGGACTGCAGCAGTCCTCACAATAAACACTTGGTGGGAAATCCCGGCCCCCTTTGGGCAGCTTGACAATACAAGCAACATTGCACATGCGGTGGAAGCTGTGCATAGTGAAGTGATGCAGGCAGCGTAGGGTGGGTGGGCAGAAGACTGAGGGCATGGCGCTCACCTTGAGAGCATGGCGAGTGAGCAGAGACCTTCGCTGCGCCCCTCCGGAAGAGCCTCAAGGCCTGCACAGGAATACCCATCAGCTCACTCCCTGCTCGCTACACACTCCACAGCTAATGCAAAACGGGGAAAGCATGTAGACGCATGGCCAGCACCCCAGGAAGGTGCCACAAAATCCATGGAGGATCGGCTGACCTTGCGTAGTTTTCTCGGCCCCTTGCCAGTGTCTGATGACCCATTGGCCAGGCAGCTGCTGCTGGCTGGAAGCTCTGGCGCTGGACTCATGAAGGGCTCAGCCCAATTGATTCACTAGCGCTGCCCAGTCAAGAATGCTTCTCCGGCCGCTGCATCTGCCTCGTTTTAAGCCTGCATGCAAAGCTGCTTCTCTCCTCTGCCTGCAGTCACAACGTCTCATGCTCAGCGCCTGGTGTACCTTCTCATGGTGCCATACTTTGCATGTGGTGCTCACAACTAGGGCTTCCCTGTTCATGAGAGAATGGACCCATGCATGGCCAGGCCTCTAACCAGAGAAGAACCCTGTCGAAAGTTGACACAATTATCCCTTACATGTTGTCTTAGAAGTGCAACATATAGGTCGATGTCCCTGCGGGGCCCCAGGGAGTGAAGTACAAAAACAGCCTGCTTTTTAAGTGTCCTCAACAAAAGCCCACAACGTCAAAGAAGCCTAGACACAGACGCAATGCACGCGTACTGTTTGCTGATCGGCAACAACAAGCGAATTGGGCAGAAAGGGCATCATCTTCTCCAGGCTGAGCACACAAGCTGCTGCATCAAGGAGGGGATCATCCCGTTTCTTATTTTAGGGCGAGTGCGCAGTGACTGCCTCTGGCCTATGTGAAGTGTGGAAGGCAACCACGACTGAATTCTTATAGCAACTCAACCCGAGAGTCGCCTCGAAAATGAGGTCGCTCGAGATACGACCACCAGCACCAGCTGCCCGGCTTCCAGCTTGCACTTTGTGGGAGGGGGGGGGTGGAAGCCAGGTCATAAACAGCACCGAGATCGTGGTAGAATTGCCTAACGATCAAATCGAAAAGATACACGATGACAGACAGAAATCGGCGGCTGACACTGCCGCGGACATAGGGCTCGTTCCGGCACGAACCAACTGATCCAAGTGGTTATCTCGTCATCAAGTCCCCAGCTTGTAGATGGGCCGATGTGACACTGAAGCGCTTTGGTTGTGGGAAAAAGTGACAGCTTAGGTCGTCCTTCTGGAAAAGCGTCCTCACCTCCGGGAACGGACACCGCCCTAAAGTCCAAAGTCCAGTCCCTCTCAAACGCGAGAAACTGAGCGCTCACAGTACTGCGAGACTGAGGAATCAATCGATCAATTTCTGAGCACAACGATCTCCCTACACGATGCTGACGCTGATCAGAGTGCACTAGCATTTCCGAGACGTCCTCAAGATTCCCTTCCAGTCCACAACGTGGCAAGGGTTCTTATATTGACTGGTTGATATTGCTCCAATGGTCTCAAATCCCCACTCGAATGAGGCAAACCCTGATTCTTTCGAGCTCAAGGCTGGCAAAGCTGCTCGTGCACTTTAGAGCCGTCTGTCGACGACCTTCGAGACTAACATCAATCATTGAACAGCATCCCAGAGCTGATCAGGTACCAAGAAACGCCACCTGCAGGGCTTCCCTTTTCGAGCATAGCTGTCTCAGGCCTCAGGCTGTAGCTATGACCGCGGAAAAGCCTTCCGAGAAGGCGCAAGTCCGCCTTCAAGGCGAATTTGCAACCCAATATGACATCGAGTTTAGAGACTTGCGGTTCTCTGTTCCCTCAAAGAAGGTCGGCAAGCCCCACACATTGATCCTGAAGGGGGTATCAGGCTATTGCCGAAGCTCTCGCTTGACGGCGATCATGGGTGCCAGTGGAGCAGGTGTGCCTGGGCTTTGTTTGGCATTGTTTCAGCCAGTTTCTCATGTTAACTTGCTCCTAATTGAGTGTCGTGCTGGGCATATTTCGGACTAACGCGCTAGGCACATGTCAACTTGAACTGACACGTTTTGTATTCTTTTGCGCAGGAAAGACAACTCTGGTGCGATGTCATTCTGATTTACATCATACTACCTCGCCGGGATTTGCATCTCTGCCCTCTTGTTCATATTGTCTTGCACTAGTATTACTCACTGATCTGGACCCATCTGCTCGACACTTCCCGCCCCAAGATTCCGTTTCTCTGCCTGTCGCAGCTGAACGCTTTGGCTGGCAAAGCACGAGGCAAGGGGACCGTCACGGGGCAGGTCCTGCTCAACGGCACGCCCTTCACAGAACGCGAGTTCAGGCACTGGGGAGTGTATGTCATGCAAGCTGAGCCCCTGTTGGCAACAGCAACGGTGTGTTTCTCCTTCACTTAATATCTGACGCCATCCCTCTGCCTGAATGTATTGCTGTCTCCCAGAATACACTTCTTCAGACCTGTAGCGTCCCCATGCAACAACTTGAGTCTGTTGAAGACCTTCTGGCATGGGCGAAGCAACATCATGTTTGGACTTGAACCTGTAAAGATGGAAGGTGGTTGGCGCAGGTCAAGGAGACCATTATGACCAGTGCTCTCCTGCGGCTGCCGCTGTCAATTCCCAGGAAGGAGAAGGTGCAGAGGGTTAATGACATCATCGCACAGCTGGTGAGGCAGACCATTTTAAACACCCCCGTTTTCTCTGATCCGCCCGCTTCTCCTTGATGAGCCCAGGCCTAAGTCTGTTACACATGAGATCACACTATGTCCAAAAAGCACTATCTAAGGAAGAGACAATAGTGCCCGAGCAGACAATGATGGGAAACGTGTTCAGTTAATAAACACCACCATGCATGCGCACACAGGTGCACTGATCAGAGCGTCCGGGGCTTAGATTTGTCCCAAGTTGTTCACATGTGATCCTTGCAAGATTGGGGGATATTTCAAGGGGATTACAGGGGGAATAATTCTCTCACTGCCCACCGTGCAAGTGCAGGGGCTCCAGCACTGCGCGGGGACGATGGTTGGGGACGAGGGAACCGGCACGGGCGTCCGGGGCATCAGGCAAGCAACTCTGCATCTTTTCTGGCACTACCTGTTTGCATGCGGGCATGCGATCGAGCATGCTTGCGAGCACATTCCTCACAGACACCAGAATTTTTGCGTTATCTTCTGCCTGCTTGCAAGGGATGCTGTCATTGTCACACTTCAGTCTCTTGGCTTTTTGTAGTCTGCATGGTCGAGAAGCTGTGGGACATCTAAACAGCCCTGAGCGTGCTAGCAGGGTGTTGGTTCAACTCCGTCTTAGGGAGTGAGCTCTTGTGTCGAGAAAGGTGCCCTCAAAGAGTCTAATCAAGTTTTTGAGTTGGCCCAGAATGGCTGTGTGATCATCAGCATGATGCCTGATGTAATCTCTCTTTGTGTATCACAGTGGTGGCGAGCGCAAGAGGGTGACTGTTGGAGTGGGCCTCGTGACTCAGCCCCATGTTCTGCTGCTAGATGAGCCCACCTCCGGCCTCGACTCAGAGACTGCTGTGTCCATCGTGGAGCTCATGCGTGAGCTGGCACGCCAGGTCAGCACATTACTCATCCCTTACTGATCAACAACCTGGTCAGCGCATGACACATCGCCTCACAAGAATTTGCATTGGGCCCACTGCTTCCAATCCGGATGTCCCTGTGATCCGCTTCACGGAAGGATAAGCCACTTCA
The DNA here is from genome assembly GCF_000258705.1 of Coccomyxa subellipsoidea C-169. NCBI lineage: Eukaryota > Viridiplantae > Chlorophyta > Trebouxiophyceae > Coccomyxaceae > Coccomyxa > Coccomyxa subellipsoidea. Next base: position 803,694 of record NW_005178021.1, read on the forward strand.
ATACACAATCCCGAAAATGAGACTTAGAGCTGCATGCATGTAAAGCCATCTGCAAGCAGTCTCCCGTCTGTCATGGGTCATCATTCCTGAATGATGCTCCAGCAGAATGCACCTCTAGGACCCTGCTGGTGGCTCCGTGTGCGTTGAATGCCGCCTGGTCGGTGCTTTCAAGCAAAGAGATATTATGCTGGACTGGCATGCCATCTTAGGTGGTGAATTAATAAATATTGTTTCCTGTGCGCAGGGCCGAACGGTTGTGACAACCATCCATCAGCCAAACTCCACAATCACAGACTGCTTCGATGATCTGCTGCTGCTGTCATACGGCCAGCTCATCTACATGGGCAAGTGGGCCAAGTCTGTCGATTACTTCAGCTCCCTAGGCTACAAGTGAGCCCCTGTCACAGCAGCTGGTTTTCCCCCTTGCTGTTGCCTCGCACTCATTTTACATGTCACACACCCTGCTGCTCTGGTCCCAGATGTAGTCAATTACATTGGCGCAGAGCAGATGCAAGATGTTGTTGATGATTGGGATCGATTGGTTTCGTTATGTCTGCTTCAATTTCATTCAGATGCCATAATGTTTGCTCACGTCTGTGTGGCTCTCTTTCCCAAATGCATCTTTTTAATAGCACATGGCCAGGCGCTAGCTCAGAGCTGCTTACATGCAGCAACCGCCTTCAATGTGCCACGCATCTCATTAGTAATGCTGACTGCTCTGCCGCAGGTGTCCGATGTATACCAACCCCTCAGATTACTACATGGGCCTCATGAAGGACGAGGAAGCTTCCCCCAAGCTGGTGGAGGTCTGGGAGAAGGCTGGAGATGAGTGGGTCACCACCCCACGCCTCACAGCGCCCCAGCAGCAAAGCTCCTTTACCAACAGTGCTCAGGTGTGAATTTCACTGGACCCCAAAGCCTGTGTGACCTCTAGGTGGGGCGTCATATCACATGCTATACATCAGGTATGCAAAGACAGGCCTGGCTCCGTCTGAGGGGCACTCAGTCATTTTGACTGTTGAAACACAAGAGATGGGCGGAAAGTCAACCTGCATTAGAGTGAGGTATACCTTTGCCACACTGGCACGCACGCCGCAGCTTCTCTCCATGCTTTGGCCTACAGCAAACCCAGCTGCATGTTTTTCGCCACTGGTGCAGACGATGCATATGTAGAGTATCTGGCAGAGAGCCAAGAAACGGGGCAGGATTAAATGAAAGGCATGCTTTCAGCCGGGTGACTGGGTGCATTGGCAGAGGTATGCCAGGATTTCATGATCACACTGGGTGAGCCATGAGCAATTAATACAATTGTGCTTGGTAGTCATGTCCTGGTGATGGGCATTGCGGACTGGGTAATGATGTTTATTCAGGGGGAGGAGCCTGTGAGCTCAAGTGGGCACGGTGCCCTGGAGAATGGTCACACCAACGGAGTCACCCCTGCAGCGGACATTGAGATGGGGTCGGTCCCTGGGGTGCACGAGAGGGTGAATGGGGAGCCTGCCTCGATTAGCGCAGATAAAAGCTCGGACGAGACATCGAAAACATCCTCAAAATCACCAGGTGATGCCCATTGGATTCCAGTAGCACCTTTTGCGTGTCACCAGGAGATAGCCTCTCAGGCTTCTGAACCAGTGCTTGCGGCTTTAGTCAGCTGCTCCCTCGTTGCACGCTCCACATCATACTTCCCTAGGGAAGAAGAAGATCAGCTTACATTATAGCTGCTCAGCCAGGAGAAAGTCAGCACATCCAGCGTTGTCACCATGATTGAGGTGGCATGCTGGGTGCACATGGGATATCCCTCTAATCTGGTTCTGACCTGAAACAACCAGGTACCCGCGGATGGCAACCAGGTACCCGCGGATGGCATCCTCCAGTAGTTTTGGTATTGACAGGCACGGTCATGCATGCAGGCGGGGAGGGTAAGGGGGTTGCGAAGGGGTCAAAGAGGGGCGTGGTGCGATCGAGGAGCCTGCAGCCGCCGGCGTGGTACCAGGTGTGGGTGCTGGCGATTCGCAATTGCCAGTTCTATGCGCGCAACCCCGAGCTCATGCTCGCCAAGCTCTTCACCTACATCTTCATGGGCGGCTTCATGGGTGCGCGGCCTGTGCTTGCTTAGCAGTATTAGTCAGTAACATCACATGCCATTCCTGCCACGAGACAAGGTGCATGAGCATTCTTGGGCGGTTTCATTGGTGCGCCATAACCCTGATAACATTCCCTCAATAAAAACCTAGAAGCCCCACGTTCGCAAGATGCTTCACTGCTAGAGCTCCCTTTTCAAGGGCAATTTCTGCTGTTTCTCTGCAGCTGCCTGTCCCCTGCTCTGACGCGTGCTGCTCATTTGCGCAATGAAGCCTGCCAAAACATCTTTTCAATTGGTCATTGGGACTTAAGCTTGTGCTTGAATGCGCATGATGCACTTGAACTTGTCTGTCTAATTTGGCTTTGGTCCCCAGCCTGCATGGGCTCTCTGATCTGTCATGAAATTTTTGATCAGAAAGCCCTACGGATCAATCTTAACTCTAAGTTCAATTTCAGATTTGAAATCAAATTTCAAAATATGAAGTCAAATGCTTGAATAATATGCAGGGCTGATGTACCTGCGGCTGCCGCTGGACACTGCAACGGCAGGCTACAACCGGTCGGCAGCGCTGTGGATATCCATGTTTGCATTCACGCTCATGCCCTCCGAGACCGCCTGCTCCGTCTGGAACCAGGAACGCGCCGTGGTGAGGCGTCCCCTCCCCCTTGAATTTTGACTGTGATGCACCTTTGTATGCAAGGCAATGACGCTTCCCAAGCATGGATGTCGGTTTAAAGTAGACAAACAGTAGCTGTGGAAATAGTTACGCGGTTTCTGTCTTTCATGCCTCTGCAATGGACAGGAGAAGGATGCATGTATGGAGGCTCTGGCTGTGCTTGTGCCCTGTCCGTTTGGCACAGCCAAGCGCTGAATTGCCTCTGCTACATCAGCAAGTCTGCCTCCGCCAGTGGTTATGTCGTGGTGACATCAGCGCTTGTGCATGCATGCAGATCACGAAGGAGGTGAAGTCGGGGCAGTACCGGCTGTCTTCTTTCTTCCTGGCCAAGACCGTGGTCAGCGTTCCCTTTGAGACAGTCATCGCCATCATCTTCACTGTCATCATCTACCATATGATCGGCTTCCAGGTGCGCCAGCCAGCGTTCTCAAGACATTTCGGAAAAGTAAAAAAATGTCTAATATTTGAAGGGGAAAAAAGGTACTCTCCCAAGGAACTTAAGGGATTGCTCCACGCTGGCAAGCATGTGAAGGCGTGGCTCCTGGGTCCTGTTATATGCAACTGAAATAAGTGAAACCTCGCTATGCTTTGGAATGAATTTCCATGGTCTGCCCAGTCACTCAAATTCTGGCTCCTGGGGCCTGAGTTTTCAGAGCTGATGAGCTCTGTAATTTGTTTTCTGTGGCCCTGGCTCAATGACATGACATCTTATTTTGAGTGCACCCGCCCGCAGCAGAAGCATGCAATTTTCTGGCAGGATGACCTTGAATATTGGCTGGAAGTGATGGGACTGACTTGTTTGACTGGTCAGGCCAAGCTGGACAAATACCTCATCTTCATGGTCACCCTCATCTTAGTCAACCTCATCTCTGAAATGGTCGGCTTCATCGGCGGTGTCGTCACCAAGGTCAGCAGCCAACCTGCCCTTACCTAATCAACATCAGGAAATTTGGGTGAAACCAAGATCCTTTCTCTGGTAATAAAGCAGCGACCGAGCCTTTTCACAGACTGCTGTGCTGTGTCTTCACCATGCCATTGTGCTTGACTGATGCAAATCTGCATCATTGGAGCCCAAGCAGTTGCTGTGGGGAGCCACCAATTGCATGCAATCCGGCATCTTTACTTGTCTGCAGTGGATCTCCCTGTCTTGTGACATGCACTGGTGGAGCTTTTTGGGTGGCAGCTTGTCCTGTGCATGGGGCAGGGGGTACTATGTCTGACAGCAGAAATAATAAAATATATCAAGATGTAGTACTCCCTGCATGGGCCGTGCCAATAAATGACTTGCATCTGTTCCATGCGTGCAGGAGGTCACCATCGGGCTGATCCTGATATCTGTGGTGACCTATTTCTGCTTTGCCTTCTCTGGCTTCATTGTGCAGCCCATCCCCAAGTACTTTGTCTGGCTGCACAAGATCTCCTACTACTCCCTCGCCTACACCATCCTGGTCAAAAACGAGTTCACCGGCCTCAACATCCTGTGCGCCCCTTTTCTCTATTCCCTCTCAACCTTCATTCTTGCAGATAGTGCTTGTTGAAATTACCTAACGTAATCTCTTAATGTCCTGTCCTGCAAGCAGCTCTGGAACTTCCTGCTGAATGCCATGCATGGGTCCTGTGATAGTGATTCTGGTGTCTGAATGCTTTTCAGATCGTGCTCAAGTGCCAGCTTTAGAGATCCTAGCAGTTTTAAACAGGCACTTCTTTTTATAGCGCACACCAAAATGCCCCTGTACTCTTGAAGCACCATAGAGTTATGGTTCTCTCCAGGGTCAATGCTTGAAACAGATGAGATTTTGCTGAAGGCACCTGTGTGGGGTGTCCTGCAGGAGCCCCCTAGACGCGGTGTGCTCAGCAGAGCTCAACTTCATCCCGCCGCCGCCGGCCAACACTTACACAATCGCCCAGAACATTGGTTTCCTGGCGCTTGTGGCTGTGGGCATCCGAGTGGTGGCTTTCGCGTTTCTCTGGTTCTCTTTTGCCACATTCCGTCTGCCTAAGTTCCTGCAGAAGCCCTGCGCCTCAATCAAGAAAGCCTTTGCTTTCCTGTTCTGCTGAGCATTGAAGGGGAGGATTCTGCCAGAGTGATGGGCTTGATTGCCTTGCTGGGGAAGCACGCCTTCGCGATCTTCTTCGGCTGAGAGTGAGCGGGATATCAAAGCCGACACTGGCAGCAACAAGGCAGGAGTTTGCAAGCAAAGCTGCAAGAATGGGCTTGGTGGCTTTGGAGTGCGAGGAGGCCTTTGCCTTCTTGTTCTGCTGAGCAGAACATTGAAGCTCACAACTGCAGTATCAAGGCAATAGTGCGCGCCAATTGCGTCCCCACAGCTGTGAAAATGGGACAGATTACCCGTCTAGGAATAAATGACGGCGCTACAAGAAATGCTCAATGTCGTCAAGCTATGGCAAGATGGACACCTTTTTTTGTGAAAGCTGAGAACCCTTGACGCTGCCAGGCATGCAGATGTCTCTGGGTCTCTGGAAGTAATACTGAAATTGAAGTGTGTGCTGGTATTTCATCGAAGTGTTGCGTGTGCTGCGAGCAGCCCATTACAGCTGTGCAGCAGCATCAAATCTTGTCTTTGAAGTGTCATGCTGGCTACATAATGTTCCAGACAGTCAATAAGAACAGGCAAATTTTTGCGCAGATCCAGGTTGATGATTTCTAGAAATCAGAAGAATTGTTGAGGTTCTCTTCAAGACATGTCCAATCAGTCTAGAGTATCTCTCTGAGAGTAATACTGGTAGTGGGAGAAAGTCTGTCAGATACAACACCCGTGAAAATTTAGCAAAGAGTGTGCTGCATGCATGCAAGAATTGTGCAGAGCTGTGCCATTATTTACGGCTTGCATTTAAGTTGCTTCAAGACACATTCTCAAAATGCACCTGACCTCAAGGATACTGCTTTTCCATTCAGTGGTATACAGCACATTTTGATGACTTCAGGTTGGGCGTGATAGCTTAGATCTATAGATTACGTCTTTCAATTTGTTGAAAAGTAAAAGACCTGGGAGCATGCAGTTGGTCAACTCTTCCATTATGCGTTCTGCACTGCATCACCTAACCAGTCATGCTCATGTGTTGATAAATCAGCCGAACTGAATCTACAAGGTACTTGACTGTGTCTCGACTACTTTGCATCTGATACTTCAAGAGAGTGTTCTGCTCAGCTTCCGCAGGGGTTCCCCTGGTTGCCAGAAGGGTTGCACACACTTGAAACCAGCGTCGCACGCGCCACTGCAGCCAGCAACATAATAGGGGTCTCAGATCCCACACATCTACTTTCTTGCGCAGGCATTATTATTATTATTATTATTATTATTATTATTATTATTATTACATGGTCGGCAAACCCAAAGCCAGAGGCCATACGGCAACGCAGGGCGTCTGCAGCCACATCTGCGGGGCCTACAGTAGTCTGCAGCCTATCATAAAGCATAAAGCATTATAGGGGCAACAAGAGCCCCGGCATCGTGGATGGCTCTAAGATCATTTACATCATGGAAAAGAGCGGCATAGAATTAAGCAGGAAGAGCAGTGAATGGGTGGTGAAGAAAGGGTGGCGCACCGCAATTTATGGACCCTTGGTCCCAATCAATGATGTCTGCACTGTTGATCACTGCCGAATTGCAGGGGCAGCTCTGCAGCAAGACACGACAGAGCATCAGAGGCTTGCCTGAATCAGTAAGACATGGATCATAATATGACACCACGGTGTTGCAAGGAGCCCATGGGACTCGACCACTCACATTGTTGATAAAGTCCAAAGCATCTGAACAGCACCTGCGCATTCACTCCAATTGTCAACATCTATTCAATTTCAGGGCAAGCAGAAAACAATACAGTTTAAACGCTCCAGTGGCAATGCGAAAGTCAGTTCTCCCTCTCTTCGACCTTTGCTGAAAGTAGAGAAAGTGTTTAATGGATTGAGCGACAGGGATCACGCTCACTGTGAGGAAGGCTGCGGTGACTGCTTGACTACATCCTTGAATCCTTGCCCTTGCAAGCTGCATTGCGAGTTGCCCACAAAGTAGTCCACAAAGGCCGCACATGCCCCTCTCCGCAGCTGCTGTCCTTTAGTGACACAGCTGGCTGCACACCATGCAAGTGGGTTAGCGCCAGGGTTAGTTCTTCTGATGCCATCTGGTTGGGCACGAGAGACCTAGGCTGGTGGCTGGGAGCTTCTTTGGTCTCACACTGGGCCACCCGGATGCAAATGGGAAGAAAACGGGGCTGGAAAGCTGTGCAAATGCAGCTTAATGCTTCCAGTGCATCTCCGTTCTTCTCAGGCAAAAGTGGTGTGTAGAAAATGGTTTGAAGAGGGGCACACGTGGAGGAAGGACTCCGCTAAGTCTGCTGTTGCCGCCCCCAATCAGCTGTCCCTCTGCTGCTAAGCCCCAAAGAAGCCCAAGGAGGAGGAAGCACCTCGTGGCCATGATCTATCTGGTCACGATCAGCTCCACAGGTTGTGTTAATGCTTTTCTCACAAGCTGCTCCTCATCTCCTTCAGCCACAGCCCTCTGCAAAGGTGCAGAAGCTTAGCAAACAACACTTAACATTCAATCTCTCGAAGCAGGTTGCAAGAAGCTGCTCTTCGCACATCCCAAATACAATTATTCAATGCCTCAACTTGCACAGCAAGATAAGTGGAAGTCGAAACTCTACAGAGTGATGCCTGGCGATCCCAGCCTAGACATCTCTTAAGGCAACGTATTTCATTGCCTAGTATATGCTTGAAAGAGAGCATGTGAAGGTGCATTCCAACAGAGTACGCTTGAAATGACAAGTGTAGCAAAAGCGTACCTGATCGTCAGATGTTAGGGACGTGTAACGGAACTCTCCTAGCGAAAGGTCGCAATCGCGGTGATCACACGTTCAGATCTTTATCACTTCGTCCAGCTAAGTTTTGTATCTTTGCGCTTTACCCCTGACCTGTACCGGATGTTGCCAGATTCTTGATCTCAAGAGACGTTACCTGGCAACCCCTCGCGGAACCCAATTAGAACATTGGAATTCTATATCGGGACACCTGCCCTTTGGCCCTTTGATCTGCCGCCACCTGGTCCGGGATCCTGGACTTGATCTGTAATCCACCTTGCTAGGTCTCGGATCCAGAATTCTCAATACAGCGTAGGTCACTTTGATGAGAAGGTAGGTCCCCCATGCAGGGCCAATACATGCACATGCATCACCAGACCAGGCCTGCTTACCTATCTGTGAGACCTCAGTGAGACCTCAGTGAGACCTGTATGCTTTCATGCAGGTACTGTGAGGGATCATGCTCATGCCGCAATGGCGGCCAGCTTGCAACCATCCCATGGTTATGATGATCGCCCATAGGACAGTTGTCTATTCACACTGCCATCAGCTGTTACAGGACCGCATTTGATATTGCACCTAGTGCAGCCTGTGGGACAGAGATTTGAACCAATGTTTTCTTAAGCAGGCACATGCCAAGCACTCTGGAAGACTGGGTCAAAAGTGCTCTCCAAACCAGTCAGAAGGGCCTCTGCGGTGGCATTGCAAGCCGCATTGCCACAAGCATCAGGCAGCCCAACCTGTTGACCGTCTACAGATTGACTCAAGATTGGCTCGGAGCCATTAGCTGAGCATAAGAGTATCACAGCGGCCGCCACAGCAGATTTGACGACCTGAGATCAAATCAATTTTGACACAAGCTTCAAGCGTAAGTGAGGTCCCATTCGATTTACCGCACTGGAATCTTGCCCTATGTGCCCTCCCTCCAAAACTGGAATTTATACGGCATCTGTCCTTCTGCAGGATAGATTACACCCCCTCCTTCTAAGATCACTGCCTCCTACACAGTACATTGTACAAGTCCTTCAGCACCCTCAATAAAATATTTCAACCATCCTCTGCTGCTGTTTCAGCATTGCATCTGTCAACCTATGGGCGCAGCTTGAGCGAACGATGCAGCACCAGGAACTGCAGTAGATGTACAGTCTTGAATCCCACCGACTGCACTGGAGCTCACATGTTTGCTGTGCAAGTTAGTGTCCCCTTATCTAGGGGCTCTGCTGGTCTTTATTGCCTTAAAGGAGGTATATATTCGGTTCTTATCTAGGGGCACTGCTTGCGTCCTTCGGGAGCAATCAACCGTCAACAGTGATGAGACGCGGCGTCTGTGCAGCAGGCACCCCAGAGTCACAGGGGTTGTTGATGGGGGAGTTAGCTGCGCAGGATGACAGCTGCACCGCCCGCGCCACTGCACAGCCAAGAGCACAGTCAAACTTGCCCGTAGCACAGGGTCTTAATGATGCCTGGACACACGCCCCAGGCAAAGCTGACTCACTATTGTATTGAGGAAAATGACGGGAAATCGAGGAGAAGAGAAGGCTCTGACAGGGTATTCTGAAGCCAACTGGGCCGCCACACTACAATTCCCATTACATGATCAGATGCTTTCTGGCACCGAATTAAGAGGTGAAGGCATGTAGCAACTTTACGAAGCAGAGCGGCACAGAGATTGACATACCCACGGCAAGGGTCTTTGCTGTGAAGCCTCGCTGTGCCGCCACGTATGACACAAACATGCTGTTGCAGGAGCAACCCTGCGCCACCAAACCCGTCAGCGCTCACCCTGGATGCTGCAAAGTGAAGCCACATAAACCTTGCCAGGTGTCGCCTTTGTGACTGTTTGACCACCTCATCTGGCATGCACTGCCCAATAGAGGGCAGTACAAGACAAGCATGAGAGATTGATGTCAGCTTCTGCTACAAGAAGAGCTAGGTGCGCAATGTTTTGCCTATGTCGGAGTGCCCACCTTGTTCACAAATGCTGTGGCATCTGAACAGCACCTGCAGTGCAGCACCAACCATGTCAGCTTCCCAAACTCTAGCATTGACCAGTGCACAATTAAACCAGTCAGCATCCTCTAGGGATGAGCCTGGGTACAGGAAAAATTTGGTCCTGAGAATCAAGAAATGTGTGGAAGGATGACTCACTGTGCACTTGGTGAGGGCGTCTGTCTGATGTATTGCTGGAGGGCGGAGTTTGGCTTGTCATAGTAGTACTCGTTGCTGTCTTTTACATACTGCACAAAGCCGGAGCAGGCCTCGTTTATGAGAGCATCTCCCAGATCAGCACAGCCTGCACCACCACGTTCATCTGTTAGCTCGCTGACTCCTTTGGCAAGTAACTGCACGACGATAGATACAGACAACAATGAAAGTTAGCCGTGCCGTTCTTTGACTGGCTTGAAGAGCAGTAAAAAGGAGTTCAAAGACGCTCACCTCTGCCGAATTGTGCATGGGCGTGATGCAGCACCAGCAGAGTGGAGAGTGCGAAGAAGGCTAATTTCATGATCTACCACTGCTGGTGCGATTTGGCCAACAACCTGCAGGGAAGAAGCAATTGCTAAGGTTTTCACATTGTGGTGTAATCTATCGTTTTGGAGGCCTATTTGGCTACCATGCTGACGCCACTGCACTAAGTGTACCAATGGCTGGTACTGCAGGACGATGGCCAGACCCACATCATTGCCGAGCCTCCCGCAGACATTCTGAACCTTCACTTGATTAAACAACCAAATGATCATTTGATAGATAGCTGATCGCAAGCGTCAGTGATTTAACGCAAAGTTCGCGTGAGACTTCGTCATCCGAGTAGTTGTCAGGATGTCCCGACGGCACACCCTCTTGTCTTCTACAGCCCATCACAGGAGCAATCGTAAATGCGTGTACTGCTGTATGTTGTCGTTGGGTACGAGTTACACTACATCTAGGTTCCGGAGTAACGTCAGGCGAAAGGTTGGACTTCACACCTGGTGTTTCGCCACAAGACGATGATCAGCCCACACAACGCGCACTAATGGCAATGCACTGAATTTTCCTCGCGGAAGGCAAGTCTGGCATACAACGGAGATGTGTTGGAGGTCATCTGTCAAGATGTGACGAGGGGTCCGTCGCTAACAGGCTGTCGGAAAGTTCGATGTCCACCTGTCAGTCGAGGGTTCTCATATCTAGGGGTGGTGAAGGAGGGTGTGCAGCAGTAGGCTGGCGGCTTCTATGATTTCTCAGTCTGGTGTGAGAGTACCCCTTGTTGCTAAAGCCAGTCGTCTGCCGTACAGGCTGTCTATACAGCATGGCGGATCAGGTGAGCTCGCACGCTTCCTTTTAGCCTGAAGGAGCTTCGTTCATCCGAATTGGAGATGGTTATAGAATATTTACTTTTGCAATTATGATTCCTAGACTGAATAATATGTTTTGATTACACAGACGGAGAGGGCGTTCCAGAAGCAACTGGGAGTGAACATCGGGTGAGCAGCAGCGCTTTGCATCTCCTTACTTTCAGCCTTCTGAAGGAGTTTCGGGGGGCACAGCGCATGATCCTGCGATGTCTTGAGTAGACAATGCCAAAACAGCACCGAGCCGCAAAGCCTTGGCACATTCTCATCAGGATCAAGCAGCAACTGAGCAGTCAGAACTGTTCAGCTGCTCTGATTCGTCTTGAGCTCTGCCCAAGCTTTGCAAATCTGGTTGGGATGTCACTCAAAGAATATTCTCTGCGCGTGCAGGTTCAAGAAGGCAGCTAAGAAGATTCCAGGAAAGTTTGGCCAGAGGTACTGGAAGAACGTTGGCCTGGGTTTCAAGACCCCCAAGGAGGCCATTGAGGGTAAGTCCCACCACTTACCTCTGCACGGGGCGCAGCAGCTTTTTTATCAAAGCAGTTGTTAAGGATCTAATTCTTGCTATGGAAGAGCATTATCAGGCTAAGCACTGCTGAAGTCCTGAGGCAATTTTTTATGGCTGTGCAGGCACCTACATTGACAAGAAGTGCCCATTCACTGGCAATGTGTCCATCCGTGGCCGCATCCTTTCAGGTGAGCTGTGCCTCGCTTGGTGTACTGGGAGCTTCGTTTCGTGAAGCCAGAATGCCGATCACCTTTTCTTTGGTTGTAAGCCCAGCAGTCGTAACCCATTGGCTGCTGCCGATGTGCAATAAATCTGTAAGAACTGCTCTCTTCGCTGTAACCCATCGCTCACTTTGATGCCTTTGTTACAGGCATTGTCAGGTCTACAAAGATGAACAGGACGATCATCGTGAGGAGGAACTATGCCCACTACATCAAGAAGTATGCTCGGTGCGTGGGAGAAGTATGCTCACTGCGGCCTTTCTTGAGTATCCATGCGGGGCTGGAACCTTACTTCAGCCTCCTCCTTGATAGCTTGAAACCAACACGTCAAAAATTCGATGGACATATTCTGCATGGAAGGACTGAGACAGACTGTGGGTCAGATTGGCTGCCAAATTGACGTTATCTGCCATGCATGTGCAGGTATGAGAAGAGGCACACCAACATCGCAGTGCACCTCTCGCCCTGCTTCAGAGTGCACGACGGCGACACAGTCATCTTTGGACAGTGCAGGTGCTTACCGCTCTCCACATGAGATTTTCGAAAAAGTTCTTGATTCTGTGAAAAGAGACTGGCACATGATGTTTTGCACCTGCTTGAGAGGCCACCACTGTTGGCCCTAGTGCACTCCTGGCAGCCTCTGCAGGGCAGGATGCACCACCAATGTAATGTATGTGGATTCCTCTGAACTGTAGGGGTGTTCTATCAGGTTGATCTGCCCGATTTGGGCTCACACTCATGGCCACAGCTTAGATGACTCCTTAGTGTTGAATGGTATAATGTGATGTGGCGACAAGGGGACTGCTGTGCTGATGTTTGTTGTGGTGTTTGCAGGCCGCTGTCAAAGACTGTGCGCTTCAATGTGCTGCGTGTCATCCCCGCCGGATCTTCCTCCAAGAAGGGATTCACCGGTTTCTGAGCGGCTGGCTCCGCGCTAACGCAGAAGGTTCACAGCAGCACTTTGATATCTCCCAGCCAAGGGCTGCTTCTGCTTGTGTTGGATCCCTGGAGGGACTGAGGCGACCAGCATGCTTGCAGGCAGAATTGTAGCAAAAAGTGCATGTGTGTGTTAGTGCTATGTGGGACAGAAGGGCCTGCTGTGCACAGATTTACTTTGAACTGTGTACCCTCGTCATATTGCCGGAGTTCAGTGCTTTGTAAAGCTGCAACGGGAACGGTCGGACAGGGCGTCGCCAATGCTTACATGCCTGCGATTTTGCATGGCTTGATCATTGCATGAAGTTCATGCATATGCCATGAATAGTACTTAGCAACCTCTCAGGCTGTCATACCTGGCACGATACCAAAAGCCCTTTGTCACATCTGGTGTTGGCACAACCATGCTCGGAGCCCTACCACTTATGAAATAGCCCTTTTTTGACATCTTAGTACAAACACAAGTTTGCGCAAAATACATTGACGGCTCGCTGAGAGCTCTGGCAGTCCAAGTCTGCTGGCATTCACACTCTCCCAATCCGCGAGCATGAGCAACTCTTGGTCAACCACTGCATATATGCTGAAGTCGGCCGCGTCCAGTAGAATTTTCACACCACGTATACTGGCAATATTAGTCAAAAGAAGGAAAAGGTCCACAAGCTTCAGGAACTACTCCTCACATAGTGATTCAAAGCGTGCCGTCATGCATGCAACACAGAGAAGTGCTCTAGCTGTCGCTGCTGCCAAGCTTGTGGCCGGGTCCCTTGCCAATCCAGTTGTCCCGGTGTGCTGCCGCAGTGACGTGGCCGCCAACTGCGCCTGCGTCAGTCACTAAAAGTAGTATCAATACACGCTCGATTCTCACGCCTAAATGCGTTGCAGCAATAAGTACTCTCCATTATTCCCTTCCAGCCTTCCCTGTCTTCGCATTTTCTCCTTCCTTTTGGCACTCGCTCTGCTTTAATGTCAGCGTATACCATTTTCTCTAATTTTCTCGACCAATGGCATTTCAATCCCATGGAAGCAAGGTCATCCCTAACGCAATTACTAGCCCAGGTATTGACAGGCCTGCCTTTTCTCCCAGATCCGCGTCAGTCGTTCAGTCACAATACTCCGGTTCCGGCCAGCTCTGGGCTGATCCAATGTCTGACTCCTGTTCGTAGAGTCCGCACCCAATATATAACATGAATTCTTGAAGAACTTTGGCGACACCAAGATGATCATCCTACCACAAAAGGTGTATGACAGAAGGACACTAGAACAGTCTCAATCTCTATCTCAACACTATTCCAGTCAAAGTCTCGCAACATGGGGAGCGTACTTGAAGCTCTCTGTCCCCACACCATCCCCATGCCGTCCTGCTGCCCCTCCCCGCGAAGCTGCCCAAAATTGGGCCGTGTGCCCGGTTGGGCCCTGCTGCTGCCTGACTGGGCAGCCGGCCTGCCCGCTGGCGGCGCTGCCTGCCCAGAGCCGCCCTGCTGCAGGAACGCTGGCAGCTGGAAGCTTCCTCCCTGCTGGCCCCCCGCTGCCGCCGGGGGATGCCCGTCACCTGCAGACACCAGGAAAGGGACTGATGAGCATGTGTGGCCCCATTCTCTCCCCATCAGCTGGCAGGCTGCATATGCTTACACATACACATGCATCGCTGCCATATGGGCTGATTCATGCGTGGAAATAGGGATAAGGGGTGAGGTCCTGCCCCTCAATCTACTGCAGCCAGCGGCACTCCTGCGCTGTGGCACTTGTCAATGAATGGTCAAGACTACTATAGCCCTTTCACATAACAGCGAGCCTGGGGAGGAAGAGGATGCTCACCCTGCGATTGGTAGAGCTTGTAGGCAACCCAAACAGCATTGCCGATGAGGAATCCCTTCAGCCCCAGGAACAAGGTTGCTGCCAAGAGAACGGCCAGGTGCTTGGACCGGTAGTGAGTACCAAAGATGCTCAGCCCTGGCAGGCCAAACAAGGACTGCTCTGGAGGCTCGGGCGCCAGCGCCACAGGCGACGCACTGAAATCGAAAGCTCCAGCACCTGCAGTGTTAGATCTCCCATCAAAACCTTGAGCCTGCCAGCAACAGGAATAACAAAGCTCTGCACGCACCCACCTGCATGCAGGCCTTTTCAATGCATTGCACGCTGCCCCATCCTGGCTCTAAGAAGCCAAGCGCACCCTGTTGATGTCTCTGTGGCCTTTGGCCATGTGAAGGAATGGGAGCGACGTTGGTGTGTGCTGGCTGCCTTTGGCTCGCCTGACTTGGACTGGCATCGTCTACTCTCACGATCTCTCCATCTACGATCCTAGTTCTTGCAGGGCCCTGCGCAACCGAGGCACATTCAGGTGTATGGCAGTGACAGCAAGATCGTTGCCAATCCTTTTCCTTGTTCTGGCATTTTAATCTGACTTCCTTCGTCTTGGTGCCGCATAAAAAACATAGAATAAAGACATGTACATACCATGATCCTGCACGTTTGTCAAGTCCAAAGTCCACTTTTTACTGCCAGAAACCTTGTCTCAAGATGTCGTGTTGTGAGGTGGTTCCACGATCCAGGCTCTTCTCCGATCTGATCTCTGATTAGTGCACGAGTCCGCGCAGAAGCTAGTGTCAGGAATTGGTCCTCGAGGATCCAAGACTGGACTCGGATCTGGCAAAGAGTCCAGTCAACCCTCCATCCCATGCAAAAGGCTTGGCTTCAACTCAGATGCTATCCAGAAAAGGTCCTGTGCAATCAATTTTGCGCCTTCCACTTTCTTTGTAAGAAACGGTAGGTGTCCTGAAAGTCCCTTGAAGATGTGGCATTGAAACGGCATTGTACCAACATTGCTGGCAGCCCAATTGGAAGTGGATGTACATGCGTGCATTGAGAACCACATGATGGGCACAATCTTTGCTGACATACGGAATGGATATCCCAGCAGAAACAAAACATATGTTACATCAGGAATTCAGCAACTTAAGGGTGGGACACAGCGACTTCCTTATACCAAGCAGGGTTGCTGTGTCATGCCTGTGTAATGCGTTCCAGCAGCAAGCAGGTCTGCATCACTCATCCTTCTGGCACATTTCAGATGCGATTCAAACTATCGGTGCGCTACGACCTACTGCC
The DNA here is from genome assembly GCF_000258705.1 of Coccomyxa subellipsoidea C-169. Taxonomy (NCBI): domain Eukaryota; kingdom Viridiplantae; phylum Chlorophyta; class Trebouxiophyceae; family Coccomyxaceae; genus Coccomyxa; species Coccomyxa subellipsoidea. Next base: position 819,370 of record NW_005178021.1, read on the forward strand.
TAACATAAGATGACTGCGAAAACGTGGTGCAATCCTCGCCATAATTTGACAAGATCCCAGCACTTGTATGTACCGCAGCAAGCTTGGAAGTCTCTGTTAGCGCGACAGCATCAATGCAGCTGCACACTCTCTAGACAAGTCTGCGCGCTTACTTCTTGCCCTATCTGTAAAAAAGTGGTGTGCTCAGGTTGCGGCCTCCCTGGCAGCAGTCAAGCTCCCCCAATACGGCACTTTCTGGGCTGCCTCTAAACTGGGCTGCAAAACTCCTTAGACACAGGCGGTGTACTTCAAAAGAACAAATCGTACTTCCTCCTTGATGACGTCATACAGTCAAGCAAGGCCCAGGCCCGCAGCACCCACAAGACTGCAGCAGCTGCGGCGCCGCTCTCAAGTGGTGTTTGTTATAAGGATTCTGCCTTGCATGGCTGGCACCCCTTCATATAGAACTCCTGTCAGCTGGCCATCAGGCTAGCTGGTGGGCAGACTTCCCAGCATTCCAGGCAAATAAGAGCAAACAAAGGAGCTTGCGAGTCGAGACGCCTCTCTCACTGGAAGACCGGGGCCCGCCACCTCCAAAAGATGAAGTTTCTCAACAGATTGAACAGCTTCTCAGTCTTCCCTGCCCATCTTCTGCCCATACTTTTCTGATAGCAGCCATAATGGCAGAGGGCAGCAAGTCTCCATCAGCCAGTGTTGCGCAAACAAAAACCCTTTGCCAGCTTCAATCGGCTGCTGGGCGACTTGTGCCAATGGACAAAAAAAGGAGCACTGCCTTACCCCACATGGGGAGATGGCAAATGGTGCTCCACATACCCTTCCAAGATCACTTATTCCTCTTGCATTGCGGTTGTGCACAAGATAATCTTGCCTGCTTGCCATTCTTTCTTCACACTTAATTTCTGCCTTGTAGGACTGGGGGGGCAGGCACGCCCCTTGCCAGGGGTTCAAGTTCTGCAGCCGTGTGCCTGCATGCCCCGGCAGGTGACGGGGCAGCCTCCCTGTAACCTCGCTTGAATGGTACTCATTGATGATAAATCTTGCCGGCTGCCGCTCTGATGCTAACGAGCCTGCCAGTTTCCGCCTTCCAAGGGCGCAACACGTCTCATCTGCTGTCTCAGCCGCCCAGCCACTGCTGCCTATTGGATGCCCTTGGATGTCTTGCTGTGGAGGTTGCGCGTTTCTGGGCACAGGCTAGCAATGTTGGTGGGCTCCAGTGCAGCGCCAACCTCCTCAGGTTGGTGGCATCTGCAAGCCAAACGTTATTAAAAACACTTGCACATGCATGTCACTTAGGCACTGTCTTTGGTCATGCCTCGAGCATCACAAGCTGGTGCTTGGTGGCTGCGCACAGACTAACACCAGCATGCGCGTATCGACCGAGTCACATGTGCAGCCACCTGTGCCCGAGCCATCTTGACCCTGCTAATGCAGGCCAACTAGCCACCCAGCAAGCACCCTCAACATCTCACGAGTGATGCTCACTCAATCCACAGGAAATAACACCACAGCATACCTCCTCCTCCATCCTTGGTGCCCCACATGCCACATCCAGCAACAAGAACTGATCCACAAAATCCCTGATGGGTGTCAGCCTGAGCTGCTAAAAGTGAAGGCACCTAATCAGTCGGCCCCATTCCAGCGAAGAAATTGCACGCCCAGGCCCTGATCTCTACGCATCATTTTGTGTCTCCCAAAGGAGGATGTATGGAGAACATATAACGGCTGAGCAGGAGACCAATGGTATCTAATCTATAATTATTAAAGCGTCCGAGGCGGCACCTGGAGGGGGATGTCGAGTTGGGCCGGGTGGGAGACGGCGGAGGCGAGCAGGCGCCAGACGTAAGCCTGCTGCTGCTCCAGGCTGTCCAGCGCGCACCACTCGTAGTAGGGGATGCTGCGCACCACGTGGCCGCGCGCTTCCACCATCAGCTTGCGCGCCACCGTGCGGCCCAGCGGCCGCCGCGAGTTCACGCTGAAGTGCGTCGGCCCGTCCACCTCTATCACCACCTGCGTGCCATTTGTCATGCTTTCAACGGGCAGCTTCTTGGACAATATGTTACAAACCCTACAGCGCCGTGTGATGCCATCTCATCCCTGAGATGGGTTGCACGATAACAGGGCTTGGGCAGAAACACCAGCGAGCCGCATAGTGATACATAAAGGAGTCCAAGATGCATGTTTCAATTAACTCTGTGCCATATCCAAGCATCACCGTTGCAAAGAGACCTTGCGTTCCACTGCACTGTGAGCATCAGCTTCCACAACACAGGGGGGGCGATTTGACACAGCATATACGCAGGGATGCGCAGGTAGGCCTGGTGCATGTCTGCAATCACTTCAAGATTTGTAAAAGGTCCCCACCTTGCCGCCTTCGAGGGCAATGTCGACGCAGAAGAGGCCGTCCGCGGTGACCTCGTTCGTCTTGTGCGCGACGCCGAGCGACCAGAGCACGGCCGACACGTCCTCCTGCAGCTTGCTCGTGCGCGCCAGCGGGTGCACGCCTGCGCGCCACACGCGCTCTGCCCGCCGTGCCAGCCCCTCGGGGAACTTCTCCGACAGCGAGCTGCTCGGCAGCCGCAGCCCTGCGCATGCAGAATAGTGAGGTCATCTCCCTGATGATGTCCTGTAATACTTGTACTCCACTGGACCCCAAGGCACCAGCGTGACCTGCTCAAAATGGAAACACCTAGTAGAAATAAGTAAATTGGTCGTGGCAATCAGGTGTCTGGCCCGCGCAGGAAGATCCCAAGTGATGTGGGTAGTCAAGGAGACGCAGTAGCACCAGGCTGAACAGATGCTGCATCATGTTTTTCTGTGCCTCATAGAATTACCAATGTATGTCCCAGGGGCTGTCTGCGAACCCCCTGATCTTGACAGATGCACCAGCAATATGAAGCAAGAAAATGCAAAACTCACTGCAGTGTTTATGCAGGATAGGGAGTGTGGGTTGCGCACCGGGTGGGTCGAGCAGGACGTAGGCTTGATAGAGCTGGTGGAGGTCGGCGTCGTCAAAGGTGGCCTCCGCCACTGTGTTCAGCTTCTCCAGCAGCGCCACCCTGGCGCCATGTCACCGCCACGTCAGCACATGGCACCAGCATAAGGGCCATCATCTGACTACCTCCTCTTTCCAAGGAGCATCAGGGTGAAGGTAACGGGGGTTCCACACCCGCAGCCGGCCAAGAGCGTGTTTCAGCCAGATAAACAGTGCTCTTGGACCAACCGCACGATTTGAATACCCGTTGCCTGAGCACTGATGAAGGGAGCATGACACTTAGCGAGAAGGCTGCCTGAAGAGCCATGATTTAGGAAACCAATGAGATCTGAGGAACGGTCGACAAAGCAACCGAGACAAGAAGTTTAATTGCTTTTGGTAGGCGCACCAGGTGTCGTGAGAGCAGGCGCGGAGGAGGGCAAGGGACCAGATCATGTTGGCCAACTCCTGGGCCTTGAAGCGGTGCCAGTGGCGCAGGCAGTACAGGCTGATCGCCTGCAGCAACTCAGCGCCCGGGTAGTGGAACAGCCGCGCAAAACACCACACGCTGTTCGTCGTGTCCTGCACACATCCACGGGCATCGGCCTATCTATCCTTTTCAAACAAACTGTGACCTAAATTCCTCAAGACTCCTAATGCATCTCCACGTACCAAGTCAGCACCAATCTCCCCGGGCTCTAGATGCAAAGATTGGCCCAAATTCCTCTAAATGCACATCTTCAGGCACCCAAGTCAGAGCCCATCAATGGCTGAAGCGACGAGAGAGTACGACTGAGCAGGGTTGGATGCCGCAGGCCATGGACTGGGAGCTGAAGGGTTCAACGTCCGTGAAGGTTTGCGCACTCTTGCTGGAGATTGCCGGGAGTAAAAGGAAGTGTGCATTTGGAGTGGGAGGGCACCTGTGGGGAGAACTGCTCAATGCGGCGCGCGATCTGCACTGCGGCCGCGTCCAGCATGCCGCTGCCCGGGTTGTGCTCCAGCGTCGCAAACGCCCACAGCGTGTTGGCGATCTCCTGTTGTGGGTGAACAGCACACCACCGTCAGGAAAATCCCTCAGAGTGGCCCCTCTGTTCCAAAGCAACTACATGATGTCCATATCCCAAAATCCTGCTGAGACTCAGTAGCGCCTATGCCTGGAAGATTCTTCATCGAGTGTTTACCTTGTGGAATCGTAGTACCAGCGGCACTGTCAGGAGCTCAACAAGGGATCACCGAGCACGAAGCATCATCTAGACTTACACGCTGGATGAATTGCTACATCAACCCATGGGATGCCAAGATGCAAGCAGGTGTGCGCACCTGCGAGGTGTACTGGTGCAGCATGCCGGCGGCACGGCGGGCGGCCACGTCGAGCACGCGGTGGCCCGGGTTGTAGGCCAGCTTGGAGTAGGACCACAGGCTGTTGCTGATGGCCTGCACCCACACCCCATGCACCGCATTCAACCATGCTCACTGCCCCTCTTACAACTGCTATGCTTCATCTTCGGCCCCGGCTGGCGGTATATTACTGAACACCTTGCCCACGGTTGAATGGGTGTTGCTTGAATCTGGCGAGTCCAACAAGGGGTAGGATCGGGCGGCGGATTTCTTTTCTCTGATTGTTCGCAGGACGTACCTCGCCTTTTGGCAGGAAGAGCATGTAATAATGATATAATACTTCACCTTCATTGACGTACATGCAGCCTCACGGCCCTTGGCATGTGCAGCTAGGCACTCTAGGCAGCAGTGTGGTGCTCCACAGGTAATGGTCTTTATTGGTTATGTAACAAAGGGCAGGTTGGTCATGTAAGTAAGGGCAGAATGGACTTTAATTATGAGCAAAAGCAGGGGTCACCTGTGGCCTGAAGTGGGCGATGTTGTCCACCATCTGGCCTGCAGCTGCGTCCAGCAGGATGGCGCCCGGATCGTGGCCTAGAGTCGCAAATGCCCTGCCCACACAAATACATCTACTCAGCTATCATACTCCCCCATCAGGACATCTGACATGCTCAGGCCAATTATGTTCATTATCAGAATATACCTAGGCTCCCAGCTGCATGGTCTGCGCACTGGCTCAGGAGCGACTGCACCTTTCCATTCAAACTCACCGTCCCTGCCAGGTGTGTTAATAGTGGACACAGCTTGTATGGTGGATGGGCAAGAGCTGAGCGCATACCAGAGGGTGTTGGCGATCTCCTGCGGCTTGAAGTGGGGCATCGTGCGCGCGGCGGTGGCGGCCGCAGCGTCCATGAGAGTGTTGCCGGGGTGGTGCCGCAGCGTCGCAAACGCCCACGTGGCATTGCTGATGTCTTGCGGCACGCACCGCGGCAGGTCCGTCAGCAGCTGCAGGGCGGCTGCCGCCAGGAAGGGCTCGCATGGGACGTAGGCCAGCTTTGCGTATGCCCTGCGCGCCGCACAAGACAGCTTTTGAGGGGCTTGCACTGGTGAAACAGTGGTGCTTGCAATAGTCCATATTTGCAAGATGGGCGGTCCACCACAATATCACCGAAACAATTGCACTGACATCTACTCAAGAGGGGGTCACTTCCAGAAGTGGCAGGGCGTCATGATCTCCTGGAAATGAACTGAGGGGGTTGGCATGAGAAAAATGACAGTGAGGTATGGCATGTGGTGGGGAGGCTCACCAGAGGGCATTGCTGGTGGCCTGTGGTCGGAAGGTGCGCACAATGCCGGCTGCATGGTGCCCCAGGCGGTCCAGCAAGTCCCCGCTCGGATGGTAGCCCAGCGTCGCAAACGCTGCACGTCACAGCTACGCAAGTCAGTCCCTGGACCAAGAAGTCTCTTGCATGGGAAGGGCCTTGAACTCTGCGCTACGAGAAGCACGCGACCAGCCTTGGGTGCCTGGACATTCAATGTGCACGAGACGTCCGTGACCGCAGATGACTTGTGGGAGCAGGTAAGGACATTGTCCCACCTGTTCCAGGCCAGGGTCATCATCATGGTCCCAGCCTACAGGATCCAGGCCAACACCATGACAATGCCGGACCTGAAACAGAGATGGGACGGTCTTTTTGGGGTGAAAGGGGGTTGGCAGCGCACCCCAGAGGGTGTTGGAGACGGCCTGGGCTTCGAAGCGGGGCACGAGGCGCTGCGAGGCCTCGACCAGGAGCTGGAAGGATGCGCTGCGAAGCACGGGGCTCTGCGGCCCAGCCGTGCCGGGCGGCTGCAGCTTGGCCAGCCGGTGCAGCGCCGTCGCCACGTTCACCTCGTCAAATACCTTGACCCACTCCGCCACCTCGTCCAAGATCTGCACACCACCACACTGCAAGTTACACGCATTGAGAAGATTGTTATCAACCGGGGAATATAGGGGCTTGTTTGGGTGTCCACTTGGGGGCCAGATGGGGCCGGTTCAAGCCGCAAAAAGCATATTCACAGCAGAAACGTGATCAGAACAAGCCTGAAATGCCCCTCGTAGTGTTAGTGCCAGCCTGTCAATCACTGCTGCCACAGATGCATGGCATGCAGATCCAGACAGGCAACATGAAGCCCACTTGAACATGATTTGGACTCGTCACTCTTTTGGTAAATTATGCCAGCTCCAAGACAACAATTGCCAAGCCATGCAGCTTTTTGAGGCTCTGCAGATGATTGACAATTACAAGTGCCATTGTATGCCATGGCTCTCATCTCATCACTCTCATGTACCCTTCCATAGGTACAAAACGTGTGCACTTGTTCTAATTTTGATTAGCAACATCAGAAGTGACATGAGGTTGTGTCAGAATCAAGCACAGCACCTGCTGGTAGTGGCCGGCGGAGGCGAGGCGCTTGGTAATGGCCTTGTTCTGGTTGGAGCCAACAGCCGTCATGCGGCGGTGTCCCGGCTTGGTGTCTATGTAGTGCCCGCGCATGCCCAGAGGCGGCGTGGCCCCGTCCAGGAGGCTCATGCCCCGCACGCTCTTCAGCAGCGGCAGAATGTCCGCAGCCGTCCCCGTGGATGTACTGCTGCTGTGAACACACCCAGAAAATGACATTCAATGTGCGTTGCATCCACATGCATGCTGTAGTGGACAGTAAAACAGTCTCAGCCTCGTGCTCGAGCGTTGGGATAATGCATGAGCATGAAGTGAACAAAGAGATGTATTGAGAAATGACAGCGGCGGTGATGGGCATGGGGTCTGCACCTTGCGGAGGCGGAGTAAGGCAGAGACAGGGCCTCCGTGTTGAAGGGGAGTGGTGCACTGTAGGGCATGGGCGCAGACAGCTGCAGGTTGGTGGCCCACAGGTCGTTGTAGTCCCATCCTCCGAGTTCCCGTGCCATAATGTTCGTAGTGAAGGTGTCCAGGGGGAATGCAGCAAGCCCCAAGTCCACAGACATCGATGGGCTCTGCTGGTGTCCAGCTTTTGGCGGTTCGCTTACCACGGTTGCAACGCCTCAACGCGGAGTCAACGAATGACAGCCGCGTGCGTCTGTGGTGGGGTTAGCCTGGGGCAGCACAGCCAAAACCATTGGGTGAAGGTTCATATGATCAGGGGCACTCGTGCAGGACACGCAACGCTAACAGCCAGCTCCATACCAGCATACAAAATTGTTCTTAGATCCTCCTCAAGGAGTTTTAGGGATATGACTCTTCGTCGAGACAATTCAGGTTTGAATGGGCTTCTGTCAGCCGGCCTAAACACTGTAACCACTGTATTGAGGACAGCATGAGCAATGGATCCACGCCATACTTGACAAGCAATGCAAGACTGCTATATCAGGTACGCATACGCAGTCCTGGCACGTCATGTCCATCCTTAGTAGAGCACTAGCCCAAACCAACGTAGCTTCCACTGCAACCGCTGTAGCTTCGCTCGGCACTTTGAGCGAACTCTGCTCCTCCATCCATCCCTGATTTGCGCATCTCCGCAGTCTACAATGCAAGATACTGCTCTACATCAATATAGAAATACCTTTCTGGATCGAGCGGGATGCAACAGCGCGATGTGGAGGTGCCGAACACGCAGCTCGGGAACGAATCCTGGATAACAAGTCACAGGCCGCTCGAGGGGGTTGTGCAGCAGCTCCAGGAAGTGCCAGAATGTTGTCGTGTCGAATTCAGGACCGAAACTCCCGGAGTGCAGGCAGTTTGAAGAGGTCGAGAAGCCTTCACTCTGAGACTCTCCCAGTGCAGGACGAAATGCTAGACCATGCATACGCTGCAGAAAAGGGCTTGCCTGATACGAACAATAACCAAGCAGGTTTCCAAAGCTGCGTCAAGTCCTGACTTCGAAGATGACTTCGACGATGATTTTGATGGAGCAGAGTCCGGACGAGCCAAGACTCCTCCACCCTGTGGGTCAAAGCCCCTTTACAATACCCCACGAAGGGTGTGTAGAAGATTGTAGCCCAGGAAGTTATAGGCAACGCCGTCGAATTAAAGTGCAGTCGTCCCCCTAGACTAGGGGAGAAGTGGACCATTCTTCCCATGCAGGCTTGGGATAGCCTGAACCCGCACATGCAACATTTCCAAATCATGCGCTTTTGAGCTGTTGGGTGCAGTGCTCTGCAGCTAGTGCGCGTGAATATAGGAGGATGGACTCATCCTTGTCCATGGCTCCTTTGATCTCTTCGCTGTGAAAACAAGGTGCCTGCTGAACACGATTGTACTTTTTGTTTTTGCTCGATGATTGCAGCATGGCGTATAGATAACACTGGGACTAATGCCTTTGCGCAAAACCTCGTCCTGTCTGCTCGATACAGACCTAAGGGATTCACTGACTTACTCGCTTGCAAATTGTGAATAATCGAATTTATTGGTTAAGGGCTTTCGTGCTTTGAAGATCCCGGCTGCAAGGGTGCCAGTGCTGATCGTGTTGACTGGATGGGCATGCTGTCACAGGCGTATATAGAGCCGCTCCATGCCGCCTGTGCTAGGCCTTAGACAGGCCCTCGAAGCTTATGGTAACGGATCTTGCAACTGTGGGAGGCCCTGCAAGCTGGTGCAGTCTAAAAAGGAGAATGGGAACAGGGGCAGGTAGTGCACGCTCAGTGTTTGCATGTTTTCTTTCGTTCGCTTGTATTTTTCAAGGTTGAATCGATTTCTCTCACCCTCTCGGGCCCATTCTCGCTGTATTTATCGTCATGGTACCCACGCCTGCTGTGCAGGCACCATGACTAGGCCTGTTGCTCCCCCCATGCGCGCCCTGGCTGCACATGTGTCCCATGTGTCCCGCCGCATCACCGCAGCATCCCTTTCCCATCCCCCCAGGTTCCCCTGCCTAGCAAGCCCTCCTGTTCAGGCATCCACTTGGACAAGAGCGCACTGCTATTTTGGCGGTGACCACTCCTGCATGCAAACCACAAGCAGGAACTGATGCCTTCAGTGTCCTCGCAGGTGGTTCTGGGCGTGCGCTCAAAGCCCCCCTTGCAAGGGCTTTGTGGGCTGGGCAGATGGCCAGCCAAATATGTCTACCTTTGACCCTCCACCGCCAGGCCAAGTGAATGGCACACCCACTCCTGCCCGCGCAAGCCCTCCTGGAGGCCGACAGGTGCCTGACACAGTACTTTCAGCGCCACTTATGCATTCCTCTGCCGCTCAATGCGCTCGCGAACAGATCACGTTCTTGCAGGCAAGCTAGACGGAATCTTGTCTATTTTGGCAGGGTTGCGTTGATATACCTTGCGAGGTAGTGCCCAGGCTTGTCAAGATAGGTGAGTCTCTGTTGGTTGCACAAACACAGGTTGGTTCTCCCCAGCGGGCGGCGGCAGGGCGGCAGTATCCAACAGCAGCCCATGGCAGTGTGGGGAGTCGGCATCTGCCGGCGTCCATGGGAAGGGGCCAGTACACCGGCTCGCCACCTGGCATGGGCCCCCCATCCGCAGGGAGGGGCGCCATGCAGCAGTACACCTCCAGCCCCCAGACCCCCCAGTACACCAGGGGTTCCCAGCCCGCAGCCAGGACGCCCCAGGTTGGCCCTCTGCAAGCCCCTTGTGTCGCCTGGGTTGCCCTGTCTCAGACTCGCAACCTGTTCCGTGTCTGCGAAGCACTCTCCATGTGCATCACAGGTGAGTTTATTGCGTGTCGTAGCGTGAGTATATGCATCACAGGTAGGCGACAGTTGCCAATTTGGGATTGGCATCAACAGCCACATTGTTTCATGATAGCAGTGCACAATGGCTGATCTGTTCAATTGAATGCAGCTATAATCGATGCAGATGTTGAGAGGCTGGTGCCATGCAGGGTGGTGCAGCAGGACTGTGCTTCCAGCGATTGGACTCTCAGCACTTTGCGGTCAGCTTCCCGTTTGACAGGGACGTGATTGAAAATCTGAAGGACGTGTTCAATTTCCGAGACCGCGAGTGGCACCCAGAAAGCAGGACCTGGCGCTTCCACATGGACAAGTACCAGGACGTGCAGAGCTGGGCCCTGGAACACTACGCCGCAGATGAGATCACCCTTCTTGAGCAGGTGAGTCTTCTGATCAAGCTTTTTGTGTAGGTGATAATGCGTGAGATCTGCATGGGATGGCAGGACCGGGTGCCACAAACATTCCCCAGAGGGTGGTCTGAATCTTCCAAAATGGACATGTACTTGGTGTTGTGGGGAGATCGACTTTGTTCACTAATTGAAGGATGCAAGCGGCCTACATGTACTAAGCAGCCTGTGGGCGCATAAGATCAGGATGGCATTGGGCGCAAAATTTAACCACCTCTTCTGTGTGGTGCGCAGATTTCCCCGGACAGGGAGATTCCACAGCCGCATCTGGAGACAGACTACTTTGTGCAGTCGCACACCAGTCAGTACATCCCAAGAGAGACATGGGAGCGGCTCTATGAGTGCGCACTCATGACAATGCCACTAATCACTGTAGGCACTGTATCTTCACGAGCTTTCTTGCTCTTGGCATGAAGGTGCTGCATCCCATTTTCCTCTGACGCCGCATCTATTGTAGGACTCATCACTACAATTGTGACTGGCAGGTTCCAGAGGGAGGGCGTCAGGTTTGCATTGAAGCACGGCGGCCGAGCGCTCATTGCCGATGACATGGGCCTGGGAAAGACTGTGCAGGTGTGCTCATCTTTAAGATTCTAGATGTCACTCTTTTGGCTGCTATGTGTGCAAGACGACCATCCTGTTGCTGCCTGATACGATGTAGGAATAACAAATTACCCATCTGCCTCTCTATTTCTTCAAGCAAAATGCGTAATGTCACAAAGTTGACTGCTATCTATTCAAGACAACGTGATGCCGAGTACAATGTGGTGATAGCGACTTGCGGAAGAGAGCCGCTGACTGACGCTGCGGTCTCTGCGCAGGCCATCTGCGTGGCGGCGTGTTTCCATGCAGATTGGCCTCTGTTGGTGGTCTGCCCCTCCTCCATGATGCTGACCTGGCTAGAGCTGCTCAGCGACTGGCTCCCGCCCGACCTGCTGCCTGACCCTGCCAACCTGGTAGTCATCACCTCCAGCAAGGTGAGCCCTTTATTTTCTCTGCCTCCTTGGCCACATCCTAGTTGGTGATGGGTCTTACTTTGCGCCGACAGGGTAGTCCTTCTTGCATGAAATCCACCTCGTGCTTTGCCAGCTTGGCCAGACCCATTGTTTGATTGGGGTTGACCTGTCCCACTTTGCCACAATCAAGACCGCTTCTTGCACGAGCTGCAAGGTGCCTAATGAAGCATCCTGCAAGTCCTAGCTGCTTCGAGTGGCGCTGAGCTTGCGCACAGTCAAGCATGCGTAGAAGCCAACAATGGCGCACTAAGGAGGCCTGAAAAACAGTATGCTTGCATCCGAAGCACTCGCCGCTAAGGGCACCTGTAATTCACTGCTGCAGGACGTGGATAAGAAGCTCGACCTGGCGCATGGCCCGCCGACGACGCGCCACATCGTGATAGCATCATACGACTGCGCCCAGAAGCTGCGCGGCTACGAGCGCCACTTTGGCATGGTCATCTGCGACGAGAGCCATGCGCTCAAGAGCCCAGGGTCCAAGCGCACGCAGTTCTTTGAACACTTGACGGCCGCCGGCGGCCCCGTGCGGCGGCTGATCTTCCTCACCGGGACGCCGCTGCTCTCGCGCCCAATTGAGGCCTTCACCCAGGCGCGCGCTCTCCTCATGCTCTGAAGAGCAATGCTGCTGCTACCTGTCATGTGAAGAAGTTGCTCAACGCCCACACCCGAATGTAGGAGATTTGTGATATGAGAAGGGCTGGAATGGCTTTGGGAGAAGTTTTCAGTATGCGTTGTCTTCCATTTGTGTTGTCAGCTGAGCACTCTGGCTAGCATGTTCTGCTTTACCTACGGCGACTTGTATGCCAGGATGCTCGACTGCAGCATCAGATGGATGGCCGCTTGTCTGCGTGTGTAGTGTATCACATGCAATCTGTACTCCTGTTGGGATTTTTGGACCTCTCAAGACAGCACTTTGATGGGGATCTGCACGACTGCGCAGATTGACATGCTGCGGCCGGGGCTGATGGGCAGCTACGACGAGTTTGGCGAGCGCTACTGCGGCGCCAAGGTCCAGGTGGCGCCAGGGAAAATGGACTGGCGGTGCGCGCCATGGCCTCCACACTGAAGCCTTATGTTCCTCTTGACATTTGATACTCCCCCGAATTTGCATTTCCACAATCATGTCATCGAGAAGGAGGGGCTCAAAATTGGCAGTCCTGTGTTGTCTGATATGCAAGCTTCAAGTGCCATAACATTCCTTACAGTGTGCACTGTCCGCCCTTTGCGCATCAGACTGGCAGCACAGATGCACAAAGGTGGCCCATCTTGGGATTTCTTGGCACAGATGCATGCCTGCAAACATCAAAAGACCCTCTTGTTGTAAACTTTACCGTGGGTAAAAACCCATTGGGGGGGCATTTGTCTCAGGGGCGCCCAGAATCTGGAGGAGCTGAATGGGATCCTGCGCGAGCACGTGCTCATCCGGCGCCTGAAGAAGGACGTTCTGCACGAGCTGCCGCAGATGACCCGCTCCCGCCGCACCATCCCGCCCGACCCCGACCTGCTCCCGGTGATGCCTCTTCCTGTTCAGGCTACTCCAACCTTGCACTGACCTGCATACTTGGCAGGCATGGTGCTGCGTGAAGGCCGAGCAGACATGCAGTCGTCAGAAGGGCATCCTGACATATACCAGACACTAGCCCTTGCAGCAGTGCTTGCTTTTGTGCCATGGTCCCTGTATATTTAGAGTCGCTCAAACGGCATTATTCCCCAAGCTTGTGCGGCCTGTGATGAAAACACCCTTCTTCTCAAACTTTCGGCTGACTCTGTGATGAAAGCCGTGGTCATGCTAATCTGAGGCCCCATGCGCTCACTAATCTTCCGCCCCATGTACTCTTCACGATCCCTCCTTGCCTCCTATACACCGCACGTATGCTTCGGATATACCTGATCCTGCCTGCTGTGTGTGTTGGCCTGCAGATGATAGAGGCAGTGAAGAAGGAGATGGCGCAGCTGGATTTGATGGCCGGGCGGCTGAGCGAGCAGGAGTACGACAGCCAGAAGCGGGTGCTGCTGATGCAGTTGTACCGCGCCACCGGGCCCGCCAAGGTCAAGGCCGCCTGCGAGCTCATCGAAAGCGCGCTCAACCAAGGTACATTTGGTCCGAAACCGCGCACTCGGCATGCGTGCTGTCATCTTAAGGGGGTTTTGCCAACAATCTTTATGCTATCTTCGGCGCCCTCTGCATTTTGCTTGCCTTTCAAAGCAGTTTTGCTGCTGTTCTGCGACCCTCCAGATACCAGGTGTTCAAGGTTCTTTCTTCCATGGTGCCCAAGTGAACAGACCGCATGTGGTAAGATCTGCATGTGCTGTTATCTGTCAGGAATATCTCTTGCCTGAGAGAAACTTGGCGGTTCATGCAGAACGAGTGATTATCAGAAAGATGTGCTGTGCGGCGCGCAGGGCGCAAGCTGCTGGTGTTTGCGCACCACAAGGGGGTCCTGGATGCTCTGGAGGCCGCAGTGCTGCGCATGCGAATCGGCGAGGACGGCCGCTCCCACCAGGTGAGTCCATATTCATGAATCGCCTTCTGCAAATTTGTCCTGTCAAGACACCACCGGCATCATGATATCTGCAGTGGGCCACAATGGTCAATCTGTCGAGTTTCTTGAATTGGCCTGTGCTGGATCTACAGATGCAAATAGATCTGGCACAGCCCAGTTCCACGGATTCAGCATGTTGGGCGGATAGGGGGCCCATGCAAAGGCTAGTTTGTTGATTGCTGAGGGTCTGGGCTTTTGAGGAGCATCACTACTCTTCTTCAGTGCAGCTGTGCATGCACTGAAAGGGGTTACCATGTCCTCAGATACTCCACATCTCTGGAGGCCCACAAAGCTTGCCTTCTGGTGGTCAGCCCTTGTGGGCGGCAGGCTCTGCTGCATGCTGTTTGCTGAGCAATGTGTTTGACACGTGGCAGGTGGGCCACATGCGCATAGACGGCCGCAGCACTGCGCAGGCGCGCGGAGACGCCGTGAACGCGTTCCAAAACGACCCCCACTGCCGCGTCGCGCTGCTCAGCATCAGAGCTGCCGGGGTGAGTCCCTCCTCATGGATTGCCTACTGGACCCAGGTCTTGATTTGAGCACATGGCACAATCCTCGGGGTTGCGGCGGGGCCCTTCTGCATGCGCGTAGGCAAGGGGATCATATTCCATGTTGAATCGAGATCCTCCTGGGGCAAAAATGCGACCTTGTGCAATGTGGTGCCACAAGACTGTGCGCCTGGCGGAGAGTGACAACCCGGCTGCCTGGCGAGCTGGCTTCATGTGCTTGTGCGCAACTGTGGGTTATGTGGCTGTGGTTTTGACTACAGGCGGGGATAACCCTGCATGCGGCCAGCACCGTGCTGTTCGTGGAGCTCGCCTGGACACCATCAGAGCTCACGCAGGCCGAGGCACGCGCGCATCGCCTGGGCCAGGTAATTTTGTCTCTTCCACCCATAATCAGATTTGAGTGTGACGCCTCCCACGCCGGCTGAATCTGTCATCTTGGTATTAGACAGTAGATGAGGCGCTGGGCTCTTGAGCGCGCAAGAGTGGCGGGGCAGCACGGCAGAGGAGTAGTGCTCAGCAAGTGCTTCCTCCGGAGAGATCAATACCTCTGAACCTTGGCATCCAGATGAACCTAACTCTGTAGTGTGTCATCAAAGGCTTAGGAGGTGTGATGCCATAATTGATCTCTCAGCTATCTGGCTGTGCAGGAGAAGGAGGTGGATGTCCTTTACCTGCTGGCGCCCGGGTCGGTGGACGACATCATCTGGAGCATGGTCAACAGCAAGCTGCGCGTCGTGGGCAACGCCCTGGACGGCCACCTGGCTGGCACCGCCACAGGCACGCTCCTCCTCATTACCTACACCATTCTATGCTTTGCCTATCATGGGCATGCCCTTAGGAAGTTTCGCCTGGCTAGCATTGTCCAGTGTCATATTTGAAAGAGGTGTTGCTTCTGCGGCTCAGATTTTGCCCCCGAGCATGCGCAAAGAGGATTGCCATCGCTGGTGCACATATATAATTTCTCTCTTTGTAATGTTACCTGCAGACGGCCTGTGTGGCTGCATATTTGACCCCGCACCGATCAATCCCTGTGCAGGCCTGCGCATAACGGACGCGCGGCGTTTTGTCGGCTGGGCGGCCGGGGCCGAGGTGGCGGCTGCACCGTCGGATGACGAGGATGACGCCAAGGCAGGGCTGAGCCAGCCGAGCCAGCCGCAGCTGACGACGCCCCCTGCGCTGCGCGACACCCGCCCAGAGCCCAGCGGCTCCGGCACGCGCAGGTTTTGCCCTTGTCTTTTTTCGGATTTTTCATTGCCTGAGCCAAGGGCTGTTTTTGCATTGCTGCTGGCGCGCATCCAGAGCCCAATGTCTCTGGCACGCCCTTACCTTTCTTTTCTTCTGCGTTCACCTTGTAAGTATTCATGCTTGAACATTTCCGGCGCGGATCCTGAAGCCGATAAGGCTGGTGAAGCTTTGCCAGTGATTGATTCGTGCAGACAGAGGTTGTTCGGGAGGAATGCGTGGGTAATCCAATTTCAAGTTCAAAATTTAAAATGACAGGTCTGGCGCTCGCAGGCAACGGTCGGCGAGCCCCGGCGCAGACGGCGGCGGCCGCGCAGGGCCCAGGCGGCGCAGATTGGACTTTGGCCAGGGCAGCACCTCCCTCCAGGTCCTTCCTCAAATCATTGTTTTTATTGTTAATGCACGCTTTCTCTGCCAGAGGCAAGGTGCGTCTGCAGACAAGCTGCATGCAAAGGCTGCCACAATCCTAAACCTTGGTGGACTCGCCAGATCAATCCCCTCCGAACCCTCAAATTCGCCCACTTCAACTGAGCCTTCTGAACATTACAACATGTTGCTGCCTGCGCGTAAATAATCACAAGCTTGAGTCAGGTATTGTTGGGGCTGCGCAGGCTGACGGGCAGGAGCCGCTGCTGTCGCAAGCCTCAAACAGCATTGCGGGCAGCGTTGCGGGGGGCGGCACCATTGCCACTCAGCAGACCTCCAGAGGTGCACTGAACCTTGCCCAACCACTGTCATCTACTCCTCTGCAATTCATTTTATAATTGAGTTCTATGGGCGAGCTCATCTTCAGGCCGCCTTGTATCATATTGCATGATGCCACTGGGCTGTCAAAGTCTTTCTATGATCTTGGAAGACCTCTCTGAGCAAGAATGGGAGGCTTACCATTCCACTGCACAAGGCAAGTGGTCTCCTTAAAGAGCATGCCCGCATGTCATCATGGTGTGACCTGTGCTGTGCTGCCATGCGCGCAGACCCCTTCTTCAGCGACTCAGACAGCGTGTGGATCCCCTCGGCGCGCGTCGCGAGTTCCCAGGGAGTCGTGCCGGCCGCGGCAACGCAGAGGACACGCTCTCAGCCCAGCCAGCCAGGTCTGCCCTATGCCTGCAACCTCTCCAATCTCTGCACATTCCCATGCTTGTTGTCTGAGCCAAGTTGCCGTGCTCGATTAATCGTCGAACTGACGGAGCAACACCAGCATGGCTTGGCGCTTTGCTCTCATGGGGTCAATCGCAGCGGCATGGCAGTGGCCTGACAAGTATTTTGGTGGGCGCAACAGGTGTGGGGCCGAGCAGCCAGCGGAGCGGTGGCGGCGGCGGCGGCTTGGGAGTGTTTGCCGATGACCACGACGACGAACTCGATGCAGTGCTTGCATCGCCGGAGATGGACGCGCTCCTGTCTCAGCGCTTGTCGCAGCAGCAGCCGTCGCAGCCGGCGCGGTCCGGCCAGGACACCAGAACACCCGGCGCCGGCCGCCGCCGCGGCGGCTGTGTGGAGGCTGCCGAGCAGCCGCCGACTCAGCCGTACGCCTCGGTGCAGCCCCAGTACTCTCCGTACGGGCAGCCGCCGCAGCGGAACGGTCCCCCCGCTTCTGCGGCGGTGGCCACGGGTGGCGACGGGGGAACCATGAGGCAGCGGGGGCAGGCCAGCGCGTGGGATTATCCTACGCAGCCAGCAGCGGAGATCGTGGACTTATGCGGCGAGGACTGCATTGAGATCGAGTGAGCTGGATGCGCATGTGTACGATCATTATAAGTGTCAAGTCTCAGACAGGCTGTGGTGTGGGTCTCGATTTGCGAGGCTTGGGCAGACCGTCACTGCAAGTCAAGATGATAAGCGGAATTCAATTTTTATACAGGTTGAAGTTGGCATTACTTTCCAACTTTGTTGTCTGTTGAGATGCAGAGAGAGGGGCGTTGCCGTTGTGTCAGGTTGTTGAATTGTGGTTGATGCTCAGGATTGATACTCTGTGTTTTTGCTAGAGTGCATGTTCGCGTCAATGGTTGTGCAAGCAACAGTTGCAATGACTATTTGCTCTGTAGGATAGGTCAAAGAAATAGTCGGGTTCTCAGATGCACAGCAATGCAGATTGTATGATAATCGGTGCATTATGTTGCTAAATTCAGTAGTACCCATTTTGAAAACTGCCTGCTAGTAGCCAGTAGCAGGCTGCTACTGTATTCAGCAAAGCATGCTTACGGCACAGTCAAGCCAACTTTATTTTGCCCGGTAAATCTATTGCAGAATTGGGTGTGTGCCACTGAGTAGGCATAGGTGCAAAGTTTGTGCACTGCAAACCGAGAGAACCTGTCCATCATTTTCTCTACCGTTGTAAAGATTATTTGCGCAGTCCGATCTGAATCCATGTCTTGTCAAATAGCTGCGCACAATCTCCCACCGCCTTGCGCCCTATCTGTGCTGGCTGGCCCCCTTCCGCGGCAGGCCTGTCGCAACAACACGACTTCCAATTCAAGGATGCAGCATTGTTGCATGCGCGGATGACCCTCACAAGCAGTTGTGCCTTCTAGTTCTTTTTGTTAGCCTACGCACTTACTGTGCAGACATCCCACAGGCCAGCAGCTCGGGTATGAGCTTAGAAACATTGCCGGCCGAGCAGGTGAAGCTGCAATGGTGTGCACTCTAGTTGCGACTGCCAGTGGCGTGTCGTCCAGACGTCCATGCCAGAATCTGCATGCATCAAGCATCATGCGCGTATGGGTCCGGATGCCCAAGGTTGACAGGGGAGCCTGACTGCTTCTCAACCAATCTTCCCTATTGGGAGTCCCCATATTATGGCCTGATCACAACGGTAGGGCCCTGTCAAGACCGCCCGCACCTGCACCCCTGCCGCTTGCAGGCCGCCCCGGCGCCGCCCATCGCGGCGGCGTCGGCGGCAAGTCTGGATGAGGTGAGCCAGGGGCTGTTAGCGACGTCGTGCTCCCACGCCTGCCTCTTGGCGCGCACCAGATCGCAGCGCCCCTCGGCCGCCGGCATGCGCAGCTCATTCTCCTTGTGCCCCGTCCACAGCAGCTTCTGCACCTGCGGGTGCTGCGCGCTGGGCGCCCCTACAATCAAAGTGCTGTCAAATCTTAGCGATGCTGCACCAAGATGTGAGGGATCATCACATGTGACATCAGATGTGAGGGATCCTACGCCCAGGATGCTAGCAGTTGTGGGAGATCCCACACCCTGCATGCTGTCATGTGTGACCTGTCAGTCCAGCAAGCAAGCAGAAATACCAGCCACAAGCAAGCTAGCACAAGCACAGCGCTGGTCACCTTGGAGGTGACAGAGGACGTGTAAGTAAAAACGAACTTATGTGAGGGTAAATTCTGATATCTAATCTGTATTGCAAAGGACAATGACTGTCACACTGCATGCCGGTCTCATGGACGGTCCTCTTTCAAGTCCGCAGCCCTAGCATAGCCAGAGGGAATTTCTCTATCGGTGTTTTTGCTTTTCCTGCCAGGGGCGAGGTGCGCATGCAGACAAGCTGCAGGTGGATGCTGCCACATAACCTACCGCTTGTTGAACCTGCCGGATCCAAGCATGACCAGATCAATTGTGGGCACGGTGCTTGTTATGTGTACAGCCCCCCGCCAGGTGCGACCAGTAAATTTAGCCACACGCTGCTCAGCTTGAGGAGCAAAGTGTTAAGGAGCCAGGGTGCGTCCTCTCACCATAGGCGAGTTGATTGAGGGTGGTGTAGGCGGGTGGGACGCTCTGGTTTGGCTCAGCATGCCGGAGGATGGTGTCTCGCCCTGAGCAGGCGTGCGTTCTGTCCCAGTCCTTGCGCTCGTACTGCAGCGTCTGCCACTCCTTGCCCTGCGTTCCGACTCGCAATGTTCTTGGCTCATTCTAGGATGCAAACATTAAAGTCCTACTAGCTGTAACGGGTTGTCAAAGGGTCTCTGTATGTTCCACCCGTCACAGTTGCACATGCCGACCATGTGCACGGCCGACATGGGGGAGGACAGCTGCACTCTCACCTGTCTGCTGTAGGTTGATTGAGAAACAGACTCCCCTTCGAATCGAGCCGGAGCGTTTGCTGCTGGCTGCCGCTCTTCCTCCCAGTTCCCGTTTAGGACGCCTTTGCTGCGCAATGGACAGGTTGACTACTTCACGAGACCGCTATACACAGATCTGAACTGCTTCTTTCCACATAGATACCTTACAATTTCTTCTACAGCTTTTCAATACTCCCACACGTCGAGACGGGATTTCTCAGGGAGGTCGGCGAGAGGTGTTGACCACTCTGCACTATTCGAAGGCCTCTTTCAATCAATCTTGGAACCAGCGTTTGGGCTTCAGATAACCTGTATGAATTTATGTGAGGATTATAGGAGCTTTTATCGTGACGCCTCATCTTTGACGTCATGCGAGGGTTCCTTCTTGAAATATAGTTGTTCGATTTTGCAACTGCAAATTCAGGACAAACTGGCACTTCTCTTGCAGCCACTGCTCCAGATGCCACGATACAAGCTTGTCGCAAATTCCCTCCTGATCGACACTGCAGCGTATGATGAGCAATGCACGGCTGTGAGGGTGACTGAGATCAGAGTTCTGCGCTGAGCGTCTACTTGGAAGGGATTACTATCCGGCCTAAACAGGCAACAGTTGTGACGCTGCCGGCTACACACTGATCGAAGCATCCTCGCGAAGTCTGTGTTGCGGGGAGAGCGATGCAGGGATTCCAGCAGGCCGTGAGCCAGAACCCGGCCAGGCTGGGTTCTGGCGACGCTGCGAAGGCCCTCTATGTCGGGAACTTGCATCCCTTCGTTACAGATGCTATGCTGCAGGTGCGCGCAAGTAGTCATTCTTTGCGCAAAGCAACTTTGCACCCCATCTTTGCTCAGTTGCATTGTTGTTGATCGCCAATTTGGGATCTTGTGGGCTGTGTTCTGGGCAGCACTGAGAGCATCTATTTGACTGCAACAGGAAATCTTCTCAACCCTGGGCCAGGTCGGCGAAATCAAGATCATCAAGGACAAGCTGACAGGCCTGAGCGCGGGATATGGTTTCGTGCAATTCCTAGATCATCGGGCCGCTGACATGGCCCTGCAGTCTTTGAACGGGAGGGTGCTCCACGGGCAGGTGCGCCGAGTTCCCCGCCAACCCCTAACTTGTGGCGAGCCTCAAAGAGTAATTCTCAAGTGTAAAAAGGTCTTTGCAACCGTTCTTGGCCTACTGTCAGCGTCCCATGTGCATCCTTGGTTTGAACACAAGGTGTCCTTCACGTGGGCCACTTGAGTGATTGTTCAAGATGGTGACCCGTCGCGTCCATCTTTGGGCCTGGATGACCCACAGCAGTCCTTGGGCATGGAATGGGAATGGTCGAAAAGTGGTCTCGTAGGCGTCGTACACAGACGCCACCTATTGCAACGTAATCGCCTGAGCTTATGGATTGTTTGGGGAGTTTAGTTCCCTAAACATGCTGCAGGCATGGCAGTGTTTGCCCATGAATTTCCTAAACAAGGCATCCCCAGGCCTCCCTGTGGCTGCAGGAGCTCCGAGTAAACTGGGCTTTCCAGAAGGATCAGCGGGAAGACTCAGCTTCCCAGTTCCAGATCTTCGTGGGGGACCTGGCTAGCGACATCAACGATAAGCTGCTGTGTGAGGCCTTTCAGAGCTGCGGCTGCGCAGATGCCCGCGTGATGTGGGACCACAATACAGGGCGCTCAAAGGGCTATGGTTTCGTGTCGTTCAAGTGAGCATCTGCGGCTCACACATTTCTTGTTGCATGGCTCGCAGCCTGACAGAGTTATCAACTTACTCCCACTGTCGCTTTTAGATCACAACCTATCCATCAACATGCTTCACACACATGCTCGCACATGCCCACAGCATGCCTGATCTGCGGCAGGCTGGCATCCAACTACCCTTGCAGCGGCTGTGGAGAATGTCAGAATGCGCATGCGCACAGCTGTTGGAGCGCTTGACTGAGAGAATTTGTGCTTGTGTGACTTCAGGACACGAGCCGACGCAGAGCAGGCGCTGTCACAGATGAGCGGCACGATGCTGGGGTCGAGGAGGATACGATGCGGCTGGGCGCAGCACAAGCAGGAGAACTCGCAGGCCAGCTTCGCCGCTGTCGACCGGGTGTGTGCCCAGCCCCTCCTGTTTCTCTGGCCCTGTCCTCCTGACCAAATTCCCATTTGTTCGGTGAAGATGTAGAAAGACTTGTGGAGGGCGCTCAGTTGAGTGAAGCCCATTGGTGGTGCCACAGCAAATCTAAGAAGCCGATAGCACTGCTGTGCCCAGTGCTCCAGCGGCATTTTTGAAAGTATGCAGATATGGGAAGAAAGCTGATGTAGCTCTGGTGCAGAGAAGTGAATAATCAGTCCTTGAGCCACTCTTTCACGCGCACAGGCGGACCCCGAGAACGCGAACGTGTACGTGGGCAACCTGGCGCCGGACGTGTCAGACGCGGAGCTGCAGACGGCGGTCAGCCAGTTTGGGGCGGTGCTGGACGTCAAGATCTACCGAAAGGGCGGCTACGCGTTCGCGCAGTTTGCCAGCCACGCGGACGCCGTGCGCGCGATCGTGGGGCTGTCGGGGCAGAATCTGGGCGGCAAGGCGCTCAAGTGCAGCTGGGGCCGGCACCAGGCGCGCAAGGGCGGCCCCGGCGGCGCGCAGCTGCCGGTGGACCCGGCCTCCTTCGACTACCTGGCGCTGCAGCAGCAGCAGCTGCAGCAGCAGCTCGCCATGCAGCAGCTCGGCTACGCCCCCGCCGGCTACGCTGCGCAGGTGTGCCCTCTCCCCATGCACCACCCTCATGCAAAACTGGCTGTCTGAACTGCAGCTGGCAGCGTGCGATTGCGCCAGCAGTGTTGAAGGTGTGCGATGGCATTTCAAGATCAATCAGCAGCAGAGCCAGGATTGAAGGCTCCTCAGTGCTGCCCCTCTCCATGCTTCCCAGATGCATGCTCATGACGAGAGACTTTGATACTAGTGATCAGTTACCTCTCTTGCTCTTTATGTTCTCCCTGCTTGTTGGGAAGACAGTGTTGCAGTTGTTAATCGCACACGCAGTCTCTGGGTGTCAGCAAGAGTATTACTCCTTGCCTTTTGTATTTCTCTGGTCATCTGTAAGTAGACATACTGAAGGGAGTATTTTCATGGTCACGCAGGGGATGAACCAGCTGGGCATGCCGGGCGCGCCACCGCCGCCGCACATGGCGGGCCCGCTGACGCCGCAGCAGCAGCTGGCGCAGCAGCAACTGGCGGCCCAGCAGCTGGGAGCGCAGCAATTCATGGCCCCAGGGCAGCAGCAGCAGCTGGACTTCTCAAATATCTACTATGGCGGCGGCATGTACTACCAGTGACAGCGGCCGTGGGCACCCCTGGCTGCGCGGGAGGGCGGCAGATTATGTCTCCCTCCTTTTTGCTCCCTCCCTCCCGCCACGTGCAGCGGGTGCCCTGGCATGCGCCCCTGTGCCGGCCGAGCCCGCGCCAGCGCCGCTAGCCGACCTCTTTTAAACAGCGCCAGGCAGCACCGCAGCAGCCCCCAATGAACCCCCCGGCCCAACGCCAGTCGCGAGACCGGCTGTGGGAGGGGCTCTACAGTACTCCGGGTCCATGCGAGAGGCTGGGTTTGCCTGCAGCTCAACGCCGTTGGAACAACAACAACATATGTGTGTCTTCGTACGCGGGTCTGTTAATGAGTGGGGGGCCGCCACCGATTTTGGCCCCCTTCCGATCTGGCCGGGGTGCAGCTGGAGAGGGGGGTCTTTCCCTTGCATGCCGGGGAACAGGCTCAGTTGATACTGAGCCTGGCAGGACCCAGCAGGCAGACACCAGGAGGGGGCTTGGTTCCCCAGGGCTGGCTCTGCACCCCCCAGAGTCAGCGCTGGAGTGGTGCGGGGCTGCGCAGACAAGTTTGCTGCCGCGAGAGCGGCAGGCCGTCCCTCCCGACAACCCCCACCCAACAGGGAGGCTTCCTGCGCCCTTCATGGGCTCAGTTCTTGCGTGTTTGTGAGCTCCCCGCTTGGCACGGCGGGGTCCGTCAGTTTCTTGTGGGGCGCATGGCTTCTGTGTGTGATGGTGACACCGGTGTTTCCTGGCGGCGGGGCGCGTGTGCGAAAGAGAGCATCGCCCCGCCAGCCAAGTGAAGGCCGGGGAAGGAGTCTGTGCGACTGTGCTTTTCTTATGCGCGATCGTCGCAAAAACAATGCTGCTGCCTTTTCCGAGTCTCTCTGTTTTACCTGCCAAGATCCGCTGTTGCATGGGCCCTCAGAAGCCACAACATGTGGGTGGCCGCTGGGATTGCAGGGCCCTGCGCCGCCCTTGCTTTTGCTGGCGGCACAGAGTGCTCGCCTGGCTGTTTGGAGGCCAGGGGTGGGCCCATGGCAGTGACATACACACGGCCTGGATGTCGCGCATCAAACCCTTGCTTGAACTGATATTGATTGGCAGCCTGGGGGACACCTTTTGCCCCCGCCCAGCCGGGCCTCACAATGGATGTTGCTGCTTTGCGACGTCGCTCTTGGACACGTTAGTCAGCGCCCAGGGGCAACACCCTTTGCGATTTGATGATCTCGACACCGCACAGATTCTTTGGCTTGCAACCTCCTGCATGCCTTCGTAAGATGTGTTGCCAGGGGCTGCTTGCTCTCCCCACCCCCCAGGCGCTTTGGCAGCATGCCTGGGGGGGTTCCCTCCTGTGGGACTCTCTTAGGATTGATGCTTGGTTCTTTGGATAATTTACAAGGAGCCCGGTGCGCGGCCAGACAATGCGCAGGGCAGCTCATCCGCACATTTATCTTGATACAATTTGCTAATTCTCTAGATTGCCGACTGCTCGCTGCCTTTGTGCAGGAAGACTTGATAATCATGATCTAATTGCTTGTACTTTTGCAAGTACCCCCCGGCCCCTAGATTGTGTCCCGGTGACAGAGGCTGGCGCGGGACATCCCTTCCTAGAAGTGCTCTCTTACAAAAATTGCTTCCAGGCTAACCAGCAAGTGTGGGCTGTGGCCCTGGATGGATTTTGTTGCCGTGCAAGGCTATACATGACGGGGTAGAGTGATTTGGACCGGTTATTCCTATCCTGATGAGGCATCGTTGAAGTGGGAGCACTGAACATGTTACTGCAATGGCAACCCGGCTTTTCCATTTTTTTGTGTTGACAAGGCGTGCCGGCCGGTAGCTTTGGGGATTGTTTCTGTACAGTGTGTTTTATGTTGGGCATAGTAGACTTGGGCACACATGCGCATGATCTCCTCAATTGAGGTATTTGAACCTAGTGCCTCTTGCACGACAACTTGACCTTTTTTTACCATTTTGGGGGGTTTGATGGGCAAGGAAGTTAGCAAGGCCATGCCACGTGTCTGTTGTGGGGTGACTTTAATGTGACCTGGGACCGGGATGACTTGTGATCCTTCACCGTGGTTTGTAATACGCTGGTTTCTGGGTGAGGGATCATTGATACTGTCCACTTAATGTGTTACGGGCATACCTGGTGGGCCCTAAGCAGGCTGTGGCAAGTGCTGTCACAGCAGCCCAGTGTATCGTCACATCATATGATCATACATTCTCACTATGGATCAGTGGCACTCAAGAGCTGATCAGGTGGCACAGTGCACACAGAAGCTGCATTGCGCAATCATGCAGTGCATGCACATGTACAGCAGCTGCAAACCATCAAGTCCTTGGCCATGCATGGCAACTCGGAGCTGCGCGAATGCTGCAGTCACTGGTGGCCACGGTGGCAGTAACGGCGTCGCGGTGACTCACCTCGCGGCACAGTCACAGTCCAAGTGCCACTCAGTGAGTCACGGTGACTGGCGTTGTGTTCAGCTACCAGCCATGCATGCTTACTATGATTGTGATAGTGTCCCATGTGGGCCAGATGTCAGGTCGACCTGATCATTGATCATCATGATATCACAGCAGTCTGAGGTCCCATATAGACTCTTAAACCTTCCCCCATGGGAGGAAGCCTTCTGACCTCACAAGTGACCCAGGGGAACAGATGTGGGAATTTTGACGTGGCGCATTTCTTGCGAGAGATTTGCTGCCCAGCGATGAGTCACTGACGGGTTGGGATGACTGAGTTACGGTCCACTTCCAAAATTTTGATTTGGGCGACAGTGTCAGTGCCAAAAGGGGAGCCAGATTGCGAGAGCAGTATTCGTCAGCGTCAGGGTAGAATCTGCTTCCGAAATCAGACTGCAACGGCTCATCCCAAAGTCGAGCGATTCCAAGGCCTATTGCGTATTGGAAGTGCTGGCCATCACTGATGTGAAATAGGCAAGACAGCCACGTGCTGTGTGAAAGGTTGCTGCAAATAAGTCACCAAGCGCCTCTGTGTAAAAGGAAACACCGCGGGGTGAATTCCTGGATCCGATGGCTTCTGACTCAGCTGGTCCATCAACAGTGGCAACAGCAGAGGAGCTTCAAAAGGTGTCTGAAACATATGAGCAGGGTATCCACCATCTACGGGTGAGTAGTGCGGATCCATTTGCAAAGCAGGCACATCGCTCAAGCCCATCCTTGAGCTTTCTTATGAACAGATCCGTTGATGGAGTTGCGACGCATTCCACTTTTGTATTATCTCTGATTTCCGTACATCGCCTCATACTCTGCAGGATGGCAAGATGGACCTCGCCGTGGAACTTCTGGGAGAAGCCTTACAGAATGCTATCAATGCACACGGAGGTCAGTGTTCCTCTGGTAACACCTGAGGTTGCACAGCAATGCTTGTGGATGGAGACCATTCTTGATGAGTCACAGCGGCCATTGCCGCAATCAGGACTGAAAATCTCGTCTTGCGCAGATCTGGCGCCCGAGTGTGCAAGGTTTTATCAGCGCTATGGTGAGGCGCTTTTCCAAAAAGCCCAAGCCGAGACCGACGTATTTGGAGCCTCCCTGCAGAAGACCTCACGAGAAAGGGATCAGGATGAAGATGAGGCCGCAGAGGAGGCTGGAGAAGAGGGCCGTGGCAAAGGTCAAGGTGCGACACCTCCCATGCCTGCCCCTTGACATCAGCATCTGAAGTGTTTATGAACAGCGACAACTATGGGGACCTGCACGATCTGCATTAGGGCAGTTCCTGAAGCACCGGTGACTTGCACAAACAACAAAAGGAGCATGTTTGTCACCATCAATGCAAAAGGCAGTGTGCCTTGTCTGCACGCTGTGCAACGGGACAGCGCGTGATGCACTTGAGGCTGTTGCACAGACAACGAGAAGGAGAATGTGGATGCCAAGGGCAAGGCGCCGATGGCAGAGGAGGACATTGCAGCAGAGGAGGAGGAAGGAGATGCGCAGGAGGATGCTGACGAGGACGAAGATGCAGAGGGGAGCGAGGAAGACGACAGCGATGACATGAAGCTGGCCTGGGAGATGCTAGAGGTCGCGCGCACCATCTGCCCACCAGACCAGCCCCTGCAGCTGGCAGGTGACGGTGTTTACTGCCCTTTCATTCTTCAGCTTTCCCCGCCATGTGCTTTTGTTTGGGGTTGCACAGCTGCCGTGCTCACATGCCACTGTGCAGCCTCGAAAAAACATTTACATGGCTGGAAAAGAGAAGATTCGTTGCCAACAATGCCAGAGACCTGCATGTGGCCAAATTTAAATGAAGCAAGCACAGCAACATCCGCTAATGGGGAAAATTTATGAGGCTGATGGAGGGTTGTGAACGGGGGAGCAGATGTGCTGATGCTACTGGGAGACCTAGGCATGGAGACAGAACGCTTTGAATCGGCCATGACTGACTACGAGCAGGCGCTGGGTCTTCTCAAACGCCACCTACAAGTGCGTACGCAAACAGATCAACTCTGCCACTGTGTCACGTCTGCCAGTGGCCCTTTTATCCAATGTCCCAAATTCTGTGGGCTCACTTCTCGATTGGTTCGGAGCCTGCCTGAGTCACCACTGCTGGGTGTGACGGGGCACGAAAGCACACTTTGCAGTACGCTCTGCGGCACATAGGTCTGACAAATGGCAATGCATGCCCACTGTGAGCAGTTCGACGACCGGCGCATCGCGGAGGCGCATTACAAGCTGTCGCTGACGCTGCACTTCCTGGACAACCCCGAGGACGCGCTCAAGCATGCGCGAGCGGCTGTTGATGTCTGCAACGCCCGCATCGCCAGCCTCACCCCGGCAGCCGCCGCTGCCACCGCGCCGGCCCCTGCCGGGTCAAGTGACGCGCCGGCTGCGCAGGATGCAGCTCTGGCGGTGAGCCGCTCCTCAAAGAAATTGAGTTGTAAGGCGTGTGGGCGGCAGCACACACCAGTTCTTCGCATGTGCTGCTGTATTTAGCTTCAAGCAGTCTAGGCAGCTCCTGGGGCAGAAAAGTACTGGGCTGATTGAAGCCGGAGAGAATGGTTGGGGTCCTGGAGCTTTACATCGATGATGGGGATCCTTTCAGACAGTTGCAGGTAGCTGAGATGGGGTCACCATTGTCTTTTGAGCTGTTGTGGGTGCCCGCAGGCGCAGAGGGAGACAGCTGATCTGAAGGGCGTTTTGGGAGACCTGGCTGCCAAGGTTGAAGAGCTGGAGGGGGCGGTGCGCGAGAATGAGTCCACCAGAAATGCGCTCAAGGCCGCCTTCTCCCGCCTGGCTTCCGCGCAGGTGGGTTGGCTTTTTATTTCCAGAGTGGCGTTCAGTCTCTTTAACCTGGCATGCCAGAGATCATGCGAATGGTAGAGCGGTATATATGCGTAGCAGTCTGTGCTAGAGTGCTTTTTTCAGAGTTGCGAGCTCTATGGATGTGTCTGTCTCCGACTATGAGCAGATCAGAGAATCCCATCGTCATACAAGATTGGACACCAATGAAGGAGCCTCTGCCTTGCACCTTTGTCCAGGCTTTGACAAAGCCTGGGCAAAGGTCTCTGAGGCAGGAATGGCAGTGACAGGTTAAAGCTCTGCGCAGGGCAGCAGCGCCAGGGACAGCGGCGGGTCCAGCTCAGCGGCGGCCGGCGCGCAGCCGTCAGGGGGCGTCATCAACCTGGGGGTTGTTGGCCGCGGCAGCAAGCGCATCAACCTGCAACCCATCTCCGCCACAGCCGCCCCCTCCACTGGTGCGCATCCCCACGTCAATATGCTTTCCAGCAGCCACATTTGAAGTGCCGTGTGCGACTTCATGGGATGCATGTATCTTTGCAACCAATCTATCGCATAGCGGCGCCCCAGATGTGGTGTCAGAATGAGAGCACTGGGACAGTGGCTGCGACATGGCTGCTCAGGCAGCATTCACTGAGGTGTACACAAAGATAGACTGCAGACATTTGACATTGTGGTCGCAAGAGATGAGGGACAGAGCTACCTCGCAACTGAAGATCGTGCAACAACAACACAACAATACTTCGGCTCAGGAATATTCTGCGGCGCAGATGAAGCGGCGCCGAAGCAGAAGCGCTCGCTGGAGGACATGATGGGCTCAAGCGCTGCAACCACCATCGGCTTTGGCGCGCCCATCAGCATACCGGCCGGCTTTGGGGCTGCCGGCCCCTCCGCACCATCGACAGCCGCTCCCTCACTTGCCGGTGAGATTCATTTTCTGCTGTTGTGCTTGCCTGAAGTTTTGGTTTCTCTATCATTTTCGTCGTATGCAACATCAATACTTTGGTGAGACTCTCTTGGTATAGTACTCCACGAGTTGCAATGAAAGAGAACAAGCACAAGCAGCATGCTCCTCTGTGAGTGAGGCATTCAAAGGCAAGCAGGGCCGCTCATGTGTAAGCTGCGTGGAGGGGAACGACCACGTCTGCGATTTCCTGCGGGCTGAGAGGAGGCTGTGGATCGCAGGGAATGTGGCCAAGAAGGCAAAGGCTGAGCTGGAGGAGTGTGTGCAGAACGCACAGAAGGAGCCCAGTGCTGGGGCGGCTGCCGCCGCAAAGCCGGCGGCACTGCCGGCTTTCTTGCAGACTTCATCTTTGGCTGCTTTGTATGGCAGTGGCCAGGAAACCAGCGTAGATGGGAAGGGACAGGCAGACATGCCTGCAAAGAGTGAGGCCAGCTAGGCCTTGAAAGTCAGAGAGAATTAAAAGCTGATTTCGGCTGTAGGCATGCAGTCCACCGCGGCAATAATCTACCGTTTGACTAAGGGTGTCAGCCGCAGAAGGAATGAAAACTTGAAGATGGGAACACTGAAGACTCTTTCGATCTTGCCATGTGTTCAAAACACAGCCGCTGCCGCAGTGGCAGGAATGGTGTCGAATTTAATTGACCTGCCTTTATGTTCCATTTCAAAGTGGTGGTTTGAGAATAGGGTGATACTAGCAAACAATTATAGCCTCTTGAGTATATATCTCCTAAGATCAGATGATATGGATACAATATGTTTTGATCAATCTTGAGGCCTGTACGCAGGGCTTCGAGTTTTAAAATGTCCGATAGCTGAGTCATGACCGATTATGATCAGCGATTGCTTGCAAGCCGGATGTCAAGCTGAGGTCACCTTTGGCAAAGGCATTGTAATTCAGGATTCCACATCATTGTGCGATACACTGGCAACCTGTGAGATCAGGGGGAGTAACTCTAGGAGAACAAGAGTCATCTAGGTCTCTAGTTCTACTAGAGTTACTTCCCCTGGTGGGATTGAATGACAATTGGCTTCCCTAGCTTCCCCTTCAATGGAAGCTGGCCGCAGCAGCTGCGCTGCAGCGCCCCATCCGACTCATAGCAGAAGAAGCTGCAGATTCCCTTTCTTGAGCCTGAATCACGCTGTGGTCCATACGCATATTGAGTCAGTGCGTAATTAACAGTCTGATCTTGAGGGTGCGCACTGACGTTAGTTCGTTGGGTCAACACCACGTCACCATGGCTTCACAGAATACCGCTAAGAAAGAAATTGAGTACTTCACAGTGCCGCCAGAACGCTATATTTCAACTCCCACAGAGGTTCTGACAGATGATTTGCTGGGTACGGCACCCACTTAGTCTCCCACACTGGCAAGGATTGCAACGAAAGGGAGGCACAAATGAAGGGTTGCCATGATGCCTAACAGTGCTTACAGCAGGGTTGGCCCCAAATAACATAGTTGTTAAGAGAATACGAACTGTACCTGTTGAACCTGTAGGGAGCATCACGAAATCCAAAGGAAGCCAAGAAAAAGAGAGCGTGCTCAAGCTGGCCCGCCTTGTAGACAGCATCTCGCAATTCGAGTTTGCAACCATCCGGAGGTGAGCAGGGCAAAGCTTGAAGCGTTTGGTGCTGTGCATCCCCCTCCATTGCTGTTTGTCCCATGCGTCTTGAACATGCTGAGCATCGCCAAGACACACTGCAAAGACAAGTGCCACTGGCGCAGGCGCATCAACCAGAACTTCCTGAAACTGGCAGCTGCTGACAGCGGGAGGCAAGTGCCTGCACGCGTGGGCTCTGGTGAGGCCCTGCGCAATTTGCACCCCAACCACATTGCTCAGCTCACCATGCTCACCACGCTCAGCTCGTTCCTCTTGTTCTCCTCATTCAGCAGGCAAAAGCTTTGCTGTCCAACCAGCACCCGGTCATACAGCATGCTTGGTCATGCATCATGTTACTATAAGATACGCTGAGAGATCTCATCATGCTTTGGTTGTGCAGCGGGCCCAACAGAGGAGGAATTGGACGAGATGGAGATGACGTTCATGGAGGACGTGTGGCAGCTGATGCAGGCTTCCCACTTCCGCCTGCTCAGCAAGGAGGACTGGGAGACCGCACAGGAGGAGCAGTTCACCGTGGGCCCCCACCATCTTTCCAGCACTGCTTATAGGCCCCATCAATGTCCCTTGTGTGTGCATGCAAAGCTAGTGCAATGCTGTGAAGGGGGGCAGCAGTATGCTGTGAGCCTCATCATCTCTCCACCACTACTGATGGGCCCCAATGGTCCAACGAACACGCCTGCCCTGCAGATTACCCTGTCATGCATGCCATGCAAGCGTGACATACGTGATCATTTTCCGGCATGTCACGCGGTTGTGCTGGGGCGATGCTCAAGGGTTGGGTAGGCCCAGCATGTGTGCTGAGACACAGTTTAGAGCAGCAGCTCATAAAGATTGCTCATGCGCACAGTTCAATAGCCCCGTGGAGGTCAACTGGAACTACATGGACGGAGAGTTGCTGCACCGCTTCTGGGCCAGCCATGAGGAGGAGCGCGCCGGCGCGGCATCCATCGCTGACCGCGTCCTTGTCTTCCACCGCGGCATCTCCACCGTGCGCGCCCTTTTCCTGCTCAGTACTGCATTCCCTTTCTGGCTGCTGTGAAAGCTCTGTGCTCATGTTATAGGGAGTTCCTTGCCAGTTTTGATGCCATTGTGTGACCCGCTCCGATGCATGCATGGACTCCTTGCCTGCTCTATTCTCTGCGCTGCCTTTGTAGCTCATAGAAGAGGCCAAGAAAGGGGTGCTTAGCAGCGCACACGTCTGGGTTGCACCTCGAGTGACCAGTCCTGGTCATGCCCATCAAGCCTTCTTCTGATACTATACAAAGGAAACGCTGGTGTGCTGCTGGGTCTTGAGGGTCTGCTGTGTTGCATTGCAGGTGAGGGCTGAGGGGCAGTACATAAACGACAAGATAGACCTGCTGGTGCAGTACCTGTTGGTGGACCCCTTCCAGGCGCTCTACACGCGCATCTTCAAGCGCAAGGCGCGGACCACCTCCTTCCCTGACTCCTGCGACGCGCTCATTTCCTGAAATCTCATGATCCCAGCATGTGACGGACTCGCCCTGCTGAGGAAATACAGATCAAAGGCATAGCATGCAATGTGTCCAGATCGGTGGGATCAAAGTGGTCACATGAGTGCCGAAAGATGTCACCCTGCTGAAGTCTGAAGCCACAGGTATAACAAAACGAAGCAAGGCAGTGTGCAATTAAAAATGTGGTCACTTAAAACCTGGCACTTTGAAAACATGAAGGTACAAGCAACAAACAGGTTCTAGTCTCCAAACAGTCTCGCACAAACAATTGGCCTGGCTGGATTCGCAGGCAAAGCTGCATGTGGCTCTGGAGATGGGGGACTCTACTGGGGACAAAGGCTACAGCCTGGGCAAAGGACCCCCCGCTACAGGCGTCAAGCCCGACAATAGCATTGAGCTGTCGCGCAGCGTTGCCGATGCGCACAAGCCCCACGCGGCGAACAAGGGCGCCAACGGTACAAATGAGGAGGATGCCCGCTTGCAGCACTCCGCCGCACAGGTGTGTGACTCCTTGCCTTTGTTCAATTTGTGCCTGTTGGGATGCACGCCCAACGTCACAGGTCTCCTTGGTCTTTTGCATGTGCATGGCTCAGGGACAACACCATGGTGAGAGCACAATCTGGAATTTGAAATGTGACGTACCCCTGTCATCTTTCAAAGTGTTCCCTGGTCGCCCGCCACATGGCAGCCAGCATTTCAGCTTGATCATATTATTCAATTTGAATTTGAAAGACAATGTGTTTGGCCCCTGCTGAGGTGCGGTGCGCGGCGCAGACGGTGCAGCGGCAGTCGCTGCGGCGGCTGATGCCGGACGCGGCGTCGGTGCTGCGTTGCATGTTTGCGACGCTGCACATCCAGGAGCCGGCCTTCAAGGATGTGGTCGTGCTGTATCGGCGCAAGGTGGCCTCCACTCCCCAGCGCAAGTCCGAGTACGAGCCAATTCGCAGCCACAACCTGGTGCGCCCCCCGCCCCCCTATGACCCTATGCGCTGTCGACCAGGCGCTGCTGACTAGGTGGTGCTTATCAAATTGCCATGCGGTGGGGTTGGCAATAGACCTGTCATTGAGGAGCACCCAATATGCGCATGTTGAAGGACACTGTGAAGTATACTGTGGGTCTGTTGTTTCTGATCTGTATATTTGCTGCAGGTCTGCCTGGCAGGTTTCCAGTAAACAAGCTGATATAATTTCTGCTGATTATAATTTCCTGTATGCATTCTTGGCGGGTAATCTTTCCTTTGTACACTGTGCCTCTGCCGGTGTGCCCCATGATCCCCTGCCTTGCTGACTGCCACGCAACGGGGGCAGAGTCAGGAATCATGTTCCAAGCACCCAGTGCCCCCTGTGAGAAACTTGTATGGACGGGAGGTTCATGAAGGCGGTTTTGACAAGGCATCACATGAATGTAGGTGGCAAGTGAGTGGGGCTGCATGTATGAGCAATTCGGTTGACTTTTTCAATGTACTTCTTATGCAGTAAATTAGTACTGAGTTGTGCCCCCTTTTGCATGCAGGCGCTGGAGCGGCGCAACGTGCACATAAAGCGGTTTGCGGAGATCCCGATGGCTGACGTGGAGATGGTGTTCCCGGACAAGAAGATCTACCTCAAGCCCCTGCTGCTCATCCAGCTCGCCATTGCCATCATCGGCGGCATCATAGCAGCCTTCACCGCCCTCCTCTCGGTGCGTTTGCTCCCAGCCGCATGACTGTTCTTTATGGAACATCAAACAAATGTAGGCATCAGCGTCCTTCCTATCAACACAAAGATGGGTTTTCTGACCTGGTGCATGACTATGGAACACCTGGGCAGCCCTAAGCTGGACAGCTTCCGATCATTGGTGGTGGAGCACGCTGGGGGATGCTTGCGGGCGGGGAAGAGCCGGCAGGGCCGCTAGCAATGGGTAGAAGTTTTGATGCGCATAGGGATAGGTTGCAGTTTGGGCAATCCCAGGAAGGGTGTATTGAAGGGCGCTTTGTGCTGTGGGCGCAGGGCAAGATGAGCGCGCAGGTGCTGCTGACAACACTCAGCGTGGCGGGCGGCCGCGCAATGCAGGTCTACACAAGCGCCAACTTCACTCGCGCCCGGGTGAGGCCTCATTCCTTGGCTCACACATCCCTGCGCCTTGTCAACCATGCATTGCTTGCATGGTTGATTATGCCCTTGCGTTGGTACTCCATCAGCGGATGCTTCAGACTGACATGGTTCAGACCCATGAATGCCACCCGAAGCCCAGCACTATCCAGGCCGCAGCTCGGGTCTCCAAGTGGACGCACACTTGCAGACACACCCGCTGCAGCTGCAATTCTTGAGGTAGACTGCTAGAGAGGAAGAGTTTGAGGTATGATGTGGGTGCTGGTGTGTGTGCAGGTGGTGGACCAGGTGACTCAGCAGCTGTACGAGCAGATGATGGACACGCAGGAGGGCGTTGTGCATCTGTTGCTGGAGCAAATGGCGCAGCAGCGCATCAAGGAGTACCTGCTAGCCTATGCCCTCCTCCTCACCAAAGGTACATGCGCGCACTGTAGCACATGGCAATAGGAGGGAATTAGTCATGTGGCTGTTCTGCCTGTCTTGATGGCTCTTCTTTGGCCAAGGAGGGTAAGAAGGTTGCGGCTGTTAGTTAAAGATTTCTTTGAGACAGAGTCATGCTTTTCATCAACGAGATCTCTCTCGAGGATAAGACTCTGGACATGCATGCAGGCCTTGCATTGCAAGGCCTGCATGCATGTGGTGCCATCGACGCCTTCACCCCATTGAGGGTAGCCTTCATGTTGTAAGGCCGTGCTCGTGCTGCTGTGGACAGCCGTGATGATGGCTGCGCAGCGGATGCGCCGGCGTGCGTGGCTTTGACCATCCTTTTATTTAGGCCTGATACTTCTCTGAGAGAATTCTGCTGGTGGCTAACCAGTGGCTGGCCCTAGCGCTGCAATCACCATGCTGACATCTTGTGTCTTGACTGAAGCCAGTGCGCACTGGCCTGGCTACAGCAATTGCAAAGATGTCAATGTGGCCAAGGGCGACCTGGGCCAAACTGACAGGCCCAGCACCTGAGCATTGTTTGGGATGTTGCCTGCCCTCAGATCAGCCGCCATCCATAAATTTGGTGCATTTGCGAATCATACAAGCTGATTCTTTTCGGCGTGCGCTGGGAAGCTTGAGGGTTCAGCTTTGACTAGTGAGGGTACTACTAGTCTTTGGTAGCACTTGCATGCAAAGGTCACCGCAGAGACTGAAGCATGGTTCTTGTCACCAAGTATTAAATTCTCTTTGTTAGTCATTACAAGCCATGTTCTCACTTTCATGCAGGGCGAGCGCTGAGTCAGCAGGAGTTGGACGAGGAGTGTGAGGCGTTCCTGCAGCAGCGCTACGGCGAGTCGCTGGACTTTGCAATTGAGAACTCGCTGCCCTTCCTGCTGCGCGACGGCCTCATCTCCCGCAACGCCCAGGCGCGTCTGCTCCTGCACATGCTTCACACGACCGGACAGTTCTGCTGCGCGCATGCATGCAACCTTGCCTGCATGCGTGGCTGAAAATGTGGTAGAGGCTGGTTGAGGTGCAGCCTGATGTCAAAGACGACAACACGCATGCATCCGATATTTCCACCGCAATTTGGCTGGCCCAGCAGTCCCGACGAGGCCACATAACGGACTGTCAGCTCACAATTAAGCACTGCTGGGGCGATAAGGGAATGATGACCTTTTCATATATGAGGCGGCAGCTTGTGACATTGGGTTGAGATTGCCTGAGTATGGCGACTAAATTGTGGTGTGTTGGAGAGGTCCTTCCGGCACGGCTGCCCTTTGAATAAAGTAAATTCTTTAGAGTTCTAACTTTGTGGTCTTGTTGCACAGGGGCTGTTGGAGGCGGCGCCCCTGGATGTGGCGTGCAGCCGGCTGGGCAAGAAATGGGACGACTGCTTCGTTGAGGAGGACGATGCAGAGGAGGAAGAGAGTGAAGCCGGCGGTGGCCAGGAGGCTCCCAGCGGCCGCAAGAAGCGGCGCTCTCTCTTCAGCAAACTGCGGCCCAGCCACCGCTCCCTGGTACGGGCACTGCACCCCTATTTGGTGCATCATATCATCATTGGAATATGGTGAAAATGCTTCACATGTGCATGTTTCCCTGTAATTGCAACATGCCAGCAGGGCCTCTATGTGGTCTGCAAAGGTAGCAAAGCCAATGGATGCAGTGAATGGTGCAGCAGCAGAGTCTGTCTTCAGTACCAATTGTACAAATGCCTGCTTGTGGATTGATCAGGAGTTCATCGGCATGGTACCCTTTGCATCACAATCTTTACTCCAAACTCGTCACTTAGCTTGCTTCGTTTTCCTGTTCTCATGCTACACTAGCAGGGCTTTGGTGAGATGCAGACAAGCAGTGGTGTCCAAAAATGGTATGAATGCTGCAGGCTCAGGAGCATGCGCCAGTAAACACAGCACCGGCAGCAGTCCCGAGCGATCCAGTGTCGACAGCAGTGGACAAGAGGGCTGGCGTCATCACAGTGGAAACGCCGCCCCCGGTCGATCCATCCTCTCTCACCCACCGCGCAATTACCCCTGTGAGCCCCTTACTCTCTGCTTCACAGTCTTGCATTTCTGCATGCATCCATGCTCACCAATAGCAGAGGTGCAACACGGGAGAACACAGGCTTATTCTGGGTCAGTCCCGGTGGTGGCATAAGCAGATCATTTGATCCAATGCCACAGTGGCAATCTGGAGCACCTTGGGGAAGCACCCGCTTGAAGGTTCTGCAAGGTGTCAGAGTGACAGCGAGGCTCTTCTATGAAGCTCATTGTCAGATTGAGGAGTGCTGTTGCAGGATGGTGGAAACGCGGCGACTGCAGGGGAGGAAGAGGGCGGAGAAGATTCTAAGCGCAAGAAGATGAAGGAGGGGCTGGCATCGCTCTTTGGCAAGGCTCCCAAGAAGGACCAGTGAGGCTTGCTGCATTCTGAGAGACGTGCACAGGAAACCAGAATCAGCTCAGAAGTTACGGAAAGGGATCATGTCTGAATTTAGAGATTCCTTCATTTGTACGGTCATTGTGATCTGCATGGCAACAGCTGCAGCCGGGCTCTTACTTCGCCTTGAAGAAGACTCTATCGGACACTGCCAGAAATCAATCAATTAACTGGGGCGCCGGCGCAACCAGTCTTGGCATGCTCTAGCAAGCGCCAGCACGTGGTCAGCTGGCATAGTATGCAGCGTCAGATCAAGGTACCGATTGTAGCATATGTGTTCTGGTACTACGTTTAGTACAGGTATGAAAAATTTATTACAGTCACGACTCGATCCAGGTATTTAGAGTTTAACAGTATTTTCAGATCTGTGTATGTCTTGGGATCTCTAGACATCTGCCAATGTGTTGTAGCGTCTGTAACATATCGGGGTGTTCAGCATGCATCCCACAGGATTGAATAGCCAGGGCAATGCATTGCCCAAAGGCTTGCCCAAACGTTGCCCTCTGCCTGCCCAGTTGCCCCTAGGAAGGGCAAGTCCATCTGCTCCGTCTGTCAGTTGAAGTCAGAATCACGTTGAAGATCAAATAGCCAGATATTTTGTCTTGGCTACTCACGAAAGCGAAGCCACTTCCTGTAGAGATCATCCTCGGTGTGGCCCGAAGATCTTCAAGCTGAGTGATCAGGTACGCTCTTGGTTCCTAATTTCCCCGTCATGCTGGGTCCTTAAATTCACCGTTTTGCAGAAGGCTTGATGACACAGAGCTCCATCTGAGATTCCAGTGAAATACATCACAAGACACAAAGACCAGGTTGGAAAAGTGTTTTGCTGGAATAGGTGAACACGTCCGGCAGTCTCAGAGCGAAGAGGAAACTCCGTCACGTTCAACGAGCAGCAAGTCAGGTTGATCCCGCGCCGAAAAATTCCCAGCACGAGAACACCATATCCCCGATGAAGCCACCTCATGGTTCTTCTATGCGAGGGCGTCCTGGTGCGTTTTCCTGGCAACTGATATGCTTCCTGTACAAAAAGGATCAGCTTTGCGTTTATAGCCTATTGAGCTTGGAAGCATCAGTAACAGCCTATTGAGCTGATTATTCAACCTATGAAACCTTCCTTTTGTGCTGGAGACCTGTCTGGTATTGGTCCTGCAGCATGACAGGACCTTGCATCACCTCTTCGTATTGATATTCTCTTGCACTGTCTTCTGTGGCACTTTCCAGTCTGGCCCCTCACCAGCGCTGGCTTGCTGTTTCAGGCCCATCAGAAGAAGACAACGGGGACTACATGTCCCTGCTGGAGCTGGGCCAAGAGCAGGACTTGATGGACATCCCAGACCTGGGACAGTCCCCACAGCCTGACAAGAAAGTGGACGCGGACTTCTTCAACAGCTTCCAGGATGACTTTGATGAGGACGACATGCGACCCACCACTTAGCAAAACTGGAGGAAGAAATTTGCCATTTTGTACCAAGGCCTGCATGGCTCTGATGCAGGTAACATTCTACAGCTTCGTAGGTCTTGCACAGGTTTTTGCATGAAGTGAGGTGAAATGGTCAGAGAAATTGCATAGGATCCTCCAAAGGACAAAGTCATGCTGTGGTGTTGAGGCCGCACTAGATCAGAAGGCCGACAGGGCCAGCAACACGGCATTGCGCAACACACCCACACGCATGCAAGCTGTTTTCACATATTAGCGAGGTGTCAATTGTCTTTAATGTACACTAGTGTACACAAGAACATCTAGATCGGGGCAGCCATGCTATTAAAGGCCGCCTTGATTCAGTCTAAGACTTCAATCATTGAATTCAATGCCCAGTCATATGTGAGGCATGTGCTGGATTACAATCAGTCTTGATTAAGGCCAAGTGCTAGAATGTCTGCTATTTCATGCAGGCATGTCTTTAGACACCAGAGCAGCATCTAGCATCAAGATAGACTCTGGAGCTGCTTGAGGTGTCTACCGCAGGACTGTAATCTTCATCGCCATACATGTTCAGTTGAAGAGATTCATGCAAATGCCAGTAGATCATTTCCAGGTGCTGACAACTGATTGCACGCACATGCCTGGTACCACAAGCAGTGCTTACTGGTCATTTTCATACTGTGCTCCTAGGCTGGAATTTTGTTTTATTGTGGTTGTACGATACTCACCTTGCAAGGCAGCCCTTCCCATAGTCTCTGGAGCTTGCTCTGTCTTGCTGTCTGCATTCCTTCTGCACTATATTCTCTGCTTCATGACTTGAGGTCTTCATCAGGCACCTCAATGCCCAAGATACATTTGCGCATTCAAGAGAGCTGAGGAAAGTACAGAATACAACTTACACAAGAATAAACACACCGGCACGGAAGCATCATGAAAGCAGTCTCATCATACGCTTTCTGCACGATTTTGCACGCTCACTCAAATGAATTAGCAGACTGAAGAGCTTCTTGCAGAAACGTTTCTGTCTCTCTTGTCATGCCACGCCGCGTGATAGCACTCAATCTCCTACTCGAATGTTCCAGGCAATCGCAATATAAGAATCACCCTGTTCGGAGTAGCAGCTATCACTGCTGCCGCTCCTTTGAGCGCCGCCACTTGAGGGAGGAATTTCCCTTCCCATGGGCTAAAAAGGCTGCGAATGCCCAATCGCCCCAGAGGTTTTGAGGGGGATGCACCCCTCACCATGGGCCCGCGCATTACGCATGCTCCTGATAGCCAATCGCCCAAACATCTCCACTGCCGCCGGTTCTTTGCATGCCACTGTTCTGGGGCGATGCTTTTGTCTGCACAAGGCACATGCAGGCCACAGGCCCCAGGTAGCACATCGCCCAAAAAATGCCCCACACTGCCGCCGCTTCTTTGTGTGCCACTAGGTAAGGATGATGCTTCTCTCCCCATGGGCCCGTGCATAGCGGATGCAGGCCAACGCCTTCGCCTGAAAGCGCCCTTTACTGGCGCCGCTTCTTGGCGTGCCACTGGTCGAGCGGGAGCGCCTCGAGCCGGGGCATGATACGGCGGAACCACAGGAAAAGCACCGCGCCGACAATGACAGCGCCATAGGAGAGCGCGTAATAACCATCGCGACTAACCGCGCACTCGCCGCCCGCGCGCGTGCAGGCGTTGCCGGCGCGGCCGGCCGTGCGCGAGTGCGGGCATGCATGCGCGGATAGCGAGGGGTCCGCCCCCACACAGGTGCGCGCCGTCAGCAGATCCACCAGCGCAAACAGCATCAGCTTTGGCAGCACCACACCTGCATTGAGAAAGCCATAATATTGGTATGGGAGCGCAGTCCGATGGCCGCGCGTGTTGCGTGGAGGCATAACATACAAAGAGCACCACCTTTGGCAGCACGACTACTGCCAAAACCCCATCTTACCCCAGTCAGCACTGAGAAGAAGTAGGGCGTTTCAAATGCAGAAATGCAATCACAGCCAGGCACAGATGAGTCAAGATTGGCGAGCCCCTTGCAGAGCGTATGGCCAAGCGTCAATTGCATCGCCAGACATTGAGGCGCTTGATGAACACAACAAGCAACTGAGGTTGCACAGGCTTCCAATAGCGTGTCACTGTGGCACGACTGCCAAGCATGGGAAGACATAAGGAATGCCAAGGACTCAGTTGAGAAGCAGTAGACACTAGTACCAAAACAGCGGCGCACCCATGTTGGCGATGGTGTTGAGGAGGGTGAGGTAGGCGCCGCCCATGTCGGGGTCGCTGATGCGGTTGTAGAAGCTGCCCAGCGCCGTGAACATGAGCGTCGACGTGAACGAGGTAACTAACCCCGCCGCCGCCAGCGCGCCAAACCACCACGGGTGGTCCCCCAGAGAATTCGCCCCCGAGGGGAACTGGTACACCTGCACACATGCGCGCAAAATTAGCCAATCTTACAGTATACGCGAAATTTGTGCTCGCCTCCCGTCTTGTGATACTCGATTTGCTAGCCCCCGCCCAGTCCGCCCAGTACCATGTGATGCCGACGATGAGCGAGCGGCAGGACGTGGCCTGCCCAAATCCAAATTGAGCCCAGGAACAGGGGCTGGGGAGAGCGAAACACCAGCAAAGTTACAGATAGATGAAGATCAGAGAAATGCATACAATCAAGCAAGTGCCCATGCTGCCACATCCGTGAGGTCACCTGGTCCCCGGCGTCCAGGGGAGGCATGCCTGGCAGCAGGGGAAGGTATAAATGACAATGCGAATCAAAAACGGAGGCAAGTGGACGGTGGGGAGGGGCGCACGATGGCAGTGACGACGGCTGCCATGACGAGGCGGGCCTGGTAGCCGAAGAGCCAGGGCTTGAGGGGGCTGCTGCTGGCCGCCCACCGGCCCGCCACCACCGCCGAGACCAGCTCGCACGGAAACTCTATCAGCACCTGCATGCATGCAGCGATGTCAGAACAGGGGAACCGCTGAACAGATTGCGTTGGCCATTTCCCTCGCTATGAGACATGCCTGCCTCCTCACTCCCACTTTCAAGATCCAAAGAAAAGGCGAAAACGCTCTCTTGCCGTGACAGCAACACTTTTGCGTGAGCAAGCAAGTCCTGCACAGAGGGCTCCTGGTTCTCTTGCATGCAAAGACCATGGTGTCTGAATGGAAGATCCTGGAAGAACAACGAGATTGTGGAGATGAGGGCAACTCATTTCATATCTACGCAGGAGACGTTAGAACCCTTGATTCCTTGCAGGAACGCCCAAACATTTACATACATATTTTGAGAGCGCAAAAGCAAACAGAAGAAGGATGCAGAAAAACTGCGGGGCGGCGCACCAGGCCGGCGAGGGCTTCTTTGGAGACCCCCTTCTCCAGCAGCTTGAGCGGCGCGGCCAGCTCGGCGGGCAGCATGCCCAGCCTGAAGGCCAGCAGCACCAGCGCCAGCTTGCGCACCGCCGGCAGCCGCACCACGCTCCACAGCTGCCCGTATGCCTCCCGGATCCCCACCTCACGCTCCTCTCCCTCCCCCTTGCCATGCGCCTCCCCGTCCTCTGCGCGCAGCCAATTAGAAACCCTTTAGCATGGCCGCAGACTGCCCAGGAAGCAATTTCCTCGCATGCTGGGGTATTCAGCAGCATCAGCAGTTCAAACAGATATTGGAGTCTGCCCACAGCCGGTCTGAATTCCGCTTAACCCAGCCACAGACCGTCCAGGAAACAAATCCCTTGCGCGCTTGCATTCCGGGCAAAATCAACAGCAACAGTGGGTCACACAGTGATTGACGTCGATATGTGGCTGAAGAAGGCTGCAGCCTTGCTCTGTCCAGGCCCGTGGCGCACCACACAAATGCGCATCAAAATTGGCGGAGAACCAGGCCTTGTGGTTATTAGGGAGATTAGTCATGCCAAGGAGGCTGTGGCGCACCCATGGCGGGGAAGTTGAACTCCCGCTTGAGCGCGGCGATGAGCAGCGTGGCGGCCGTGTAGGCCCAGCCCCAGGCGCGCAGGTAAATGGCGAGCGTCAGGTGGCCCTCCGGCGCGGGGCTGGCGCGCAGGTACTTGTTGCAGAAGTCGGCGTCGTTCAGCGCCAGGAACACCGTGAAGGAGGAGAAGTAGCCGATATTCATGCCCACCGTCTGGCACGTCGACGCATACCTGCGGTGCATTGGTGCAATGGCTTACAATTGGCTTTCAGAATCCCCTTCCCAACCAA
The DNA here is from genome assembly GCF_000258705.1 of Coccomyxa subellipsoidea C-169. Taxonomy (NCBI): domain Eukaryota; kingdom Viridiplantae; phylum Chlorophyta; class Trebouxiophyceae; family Coccomyxaceae; genus Coccomyxa; species Coccomyxa subellipsoidea. Next base: position 862,303 of record NW_005178021.1, read on the forward strand.
TCTCTTGTCGGGAGGTGTCTCTTCCGCAGTCAATGCGTGGAGACCATTGCACTCTGATGAAAGACTCTTGATGATTTATTTATGCTATTCTGTTGCTGAAACTAGCCAACCAATTGTGCTTGATAGCCCCAAATATCTAAGAATCTGAAGGGTGATGCATGGGAGATCAGGCTTGCATGCAAGCATCCGCAATTCGTAAAAGCACAATGAGCCCGGCAAGATGCCTAAGAAAATGGAATTTTCGGAGTGGCAAGAAGCCCCACCCAATGTGGTGCCTGGAAAGCAGCGTAAGCGCCCAGCCGTCCACAGCAATGTCCTGTGTGGCGGCGAGCAGCACCAGCACAAAGAACAGAGACGTGATAGACACAATATCCGCCTCCTTCAACCGCTGCTCCGCCCAGTCAGCGCTCATCAGCATCAGCGCCGCACTCGCTAGCTGTATCGGCACCTGCATGGCACCATTTCCGAGTTTTGAAGGTTTGCCTGATTGCAAATGACTGCTTGATCGCCAGCCCTCTGACGTCTAACACACCATCTCCTCTGCCCACCCAGCCATCAGTACATCATGGAGGCAGTCAGATATTAAGGGTCAGGGCGAGTCCAAGCAGTCCTGTTGCAGGAAAAGTTCGCACCACCCAGGACTTCCGTCGCCCAAATGTTCTGGAGTACACCGAGTCAACGATGGGGCTCCACAGCAGTTTGAAGGAGTATGGATAGCTGGCCAGGCTGAAGATGCCAATTGCAGTGTAGGATGCATTGGCTTGCAAGAGGAACGGCCTGCGATGCACACAAGCAAATGAAAGCTAGAACCTCAGCTTGAATAGACGCATGCGCTGATGGTGACTGGTGCTATTCATAAACTGACTATGAACTGCAGGGAAGGAGACTGCTTACATGCTGCCCAGTGTAAGACCCAGCGGCACTCCTTGCATAGCATACAGCATCACAAGCAGCGCCATGTTTGGCATCTCTCCTCTCAAGGACACCTGTATGTAGCAGAAAGACACGCTTGACGAGTAGCATGTGAGTGCAGATGCTCCGAGCCCATCGGCTCGGATCTTTGAACATTGCAATTACCATGTGGGGAATGCACATGAACACTGAGACTGTCCTCCCCTCAAGAGGTGTCCTAGCTTCACTCCAATTGCTGAGGCGCACCTTCGGCGTAGGAGTTCGGAGATTGCATTGTCGCCTGCTTAAACCCTCCTCTGCTGCTTCCACCGAAAGATGTGAGAGATCTGCTGTTCTTGTCCTCTTGGCCATTCTATTACGTGCCATCAACCACACTGAGCAGGCAGGTGGGGAGACAGTTGTGAGCTCCCCAGAGCGCCAGGATGCTAGACTTTCCGCGTCCTGACGAAGCCTAAGAGGATCTCTTGCTGTTCACTATAATCCTTTTGTGAATTCTTTTATAATCTCCACGAGACAGGAGTTTAGATGAATGATCAGCCGGCTCCGCTGACGGTAATTCCAAAGACTGCTCGCTAGGCTTGGTTTATCAAGTTGATCTCTTTAAGCTTAATGCATCGAATGCATATTTCCTTAAAGGGACCATTTTTGTGAGGTTCAAGAGTACACCCAAGGTGCAGGCACCGATCTATTAAAACAGTCGAAATTTCGAAAGCAGTTGCTTTAAAGACAAAACTTTACCAGGTTTAACTTGAGGGTATTAAGTTGGATGTATCACTATTGATTATAATATTTCAGCAAGAAGGAAAGGATGACGCCCCATCTGGCATTAACCCCGTTGATGTTTCGGGTGGATGACTCGGACGTCGACGGAGCAGTGAACCTCGGAAAACAAAGCTCGTCAAGCAAAACTGCGATCATTTCGCAGCATTCGGTCATGCAACCGCATGAAGCTGATTGGAAAAATAAGCGACATCGTGGAAGGCTGTTTTTAACATAGGTTCTCAATAAAAGTCTATCTGTTGCAGCTGTACCTAGTACCAATGCTGCAGATAGTCCCAGCGCTGATTCACAGCCACTTCGCACGTTAAAAACGTTTCTGGAGAGTCTCCAGCTAAAATAGGAATGGAGAGCCAGAATAAAACGGATCCTTCCGGAAACGTCTTTAATGGATACCTGACAGAGCAGGTGTTCCTCCAGCACTAATTTGTAATCCATTATCAGCCTCGAACATCTCAAAGAGGACTGAAGGTAACAATTCGCTATAAAAATTTCATTGCCGCATGATCAGGTATCGGAACCAAGCGGTACTAGGAATAAGCAGGAGCTCGACTCACCTCCTTTGAACCTTCTAGACCTACCTCATGTCGTGCTGGTGAGACTCACAATCCTTTACTTTCATCTATGGCATACCATCACGTGCTGATCTGCTCAGCATTGGTGAAGATCATGCACCTGCATGAACTAATTGGCTCCCTACCCACATCGCAGGAGCAGATATTGTCGCACTTGAATGGTGTGCGGGACATGGTTTCCGTTGCAAGCACTTGCACAACAATGGACAGCCTGATATGGAACAAGGACTGGCCCAGTATACAGACCCTGCGGCTTCGGCAGGCTGTCCCCATCGAAACACCTTTATGCTGGATACTGAAGCGCTGCAAATACTTGAATGAGGTTGACGCCAGTGGCTGCGGCCAAGTTTCTGACAACTTGCTGTTTGCGCTCTCAGTGCTGCCCATCAAGGTGCGGTTGCCTAAAAGTAAGTCACATTGTAAATTGATCCTGATGCCTTGGCTAGCTTGGCCTTGCATCCGCATCAGCGGATGCAAGTGTCACGACTGCTAAGAGCTAAAGCCAATTTGTACATTGGCATACAGATGGTGCAGCTGCTTGAGCAAATATAGAAGCGCATTTAGTCAAGGATACGGAGTCTCATCTCTCAAGGAAGTGCCTGCTCTACCTAAGTCGTGGCTTCGTTGTGTTCCCAGATTCTGAGGCTGAACGGATGTTGGCGACTCAGTGGCAGCTTCACAGCGCAAGATGCAATATGGAGGCTGGCCAGACACGGTAGTCTTGAGGTCCTGGACATTCGCAATACTGGCATAATCGTAAACGACCGAATGATGAGCGCTTTGAGCTCTTGCAAGAATCTGCGCGAGCTTCGCGTCCCTGAGATGACGTGCGTTCTCCACCCCTGCACTGCTGACATGCCAGAAATGTATGTCATTGACTTTTAGGATCAGTGTCTTAGGGCACAAAGGTAATTGCATGTACGTGATGGCCTGTCTGCGTGCCTGTAAACGGCGGCGTGATGGCTGCAGAGGCTTCTGGAGCAATGAGGAGAAATCCGGGCCTCGAGGGAATGAGTCGCTGTGGCCGTCCCTCACATGCATGGAGTTTGGCAGATGTTTGCGGCACCTGAGCCCTGTCAATGGAGGGGATACTCATTTTAAGACGCTGAGGAGCGTCAAGATCAGTGATTGTAGGCGTTGCGATTTGTTGCCACTGATAACACCAGCTCTCAGCGAACTATACATCAGCAATCTGCACATCAACAAAACGGATTTTGGCCTTCTGCTGGGCATTGTGGTGAGTCCAGTTGACGGTAGTATTGTTACTTTTTATGTCCCCGCCTAAAACGTGTTGGTTGTGCTTCACATGGAATCCACTCGCAGGCGATGGAGTGCTGCGATCTAGAGAGTCTGGTCTTGTCTGACTGTGCAAACATCTCGGACGCTGGCCTGGAACAATTGGCTGGGAGCTATGCGGTTCAATCTGGCAGGTATATTATTGCTTTCGATTTTAGGTGCTTGAGGTTGTGGACCCCTGCTAAAAATGCTGCATCATTACATGAATTGTAGTAAAGATGGGCTCATTGCCTCCTCCACTGCTTTTCTGCAGGCTGAAGCATATCACACTCTCAAACCTGCAGCAACCCACTAGCAAGGGCTTTGTAAGTCTGCTTCGTCAGCTGGCAGCCTGTAGCCTTCCTGTGCAGGCCTCGAAATTGTAAGATCCTCCCATCTCGCCTGGAGATTCTCATCTGTTCTAATGATGGCTTTCAATGTATGGGTGCCAAACGCTTTCACTGTGCTTGATGCAGGGAACAGGGTGATGGCTCTACTCAGGATGTGAGTCTGGACTTCTCAGGCTGTCCAAACATCGATGACAGCTCATTTGCTACCCTGACGAGGCAGTCTCTTCCTGGCGAAGCTCTTTTGGGCATCCAAGAGCTGCGGCTGTCTGATTGCTGGAGAGTGTCAGATGCGCTGCTCGCCAACCTGGCAGCCAATGGAACTCTTTGCCGACTGCAGGTGCGATGAGCTCTTTTCACATCATTCATGTGCCCCATCACTTCCACATCCTTAGCAAAGTTCTTCTCCACATGGCAGGCCTCACAATTGTGTTGGTTTAGCCTGGATCCCCTTTTTGATTACCTTCCCCACTGTTCTAGCTAAGTAGAATTGGTCAATTGAGAGGTCACAGGCGCTGACTGACACTGCAAATTCAGGTCCTGGACTTGTCCCACATGACTCTGCTAAATCCCGGACGCGGCCGGTCAGACGCAGCCGCGGGCATTGCTCAGGCCCTCTGTGCGGCAGTGTCGGCCGCCGGCAAGCACCTTAGGGACTTGAATCTGGACGATGCGCAAGTCAGCGAGGACGTACTCATGGCCATTGGCCAGAAGTGCAGCCAGCTCGAGTCATTGTCGCTGATTGGGTGCCGGCCCCTGTCAAATGCTGGCTTGGAGTCTGTCGCTGGGGGCTGTCCAGAGCTCACGAAGCTGTCGGTGGGCGGGCCGTCGTTCCACTGGAGGGAGGACAAGGGCCTGGCGGCTTTCAGGGGCCTCAAGCACCTTACCATATCGCGGAGAACCACCCTGTGCACAGACTCCAGCCTCATCAAGGTGCTTCAAGCTCTCACTCTGCTCATGGAGTTTCTGCATGCATCCGGCACCCTGGATGAACCATGATCATGACTGATGCACGCATGCTCATGCATGCATGTATGCTCACTGCACCTTCCAGCAACCAGGACCACTATGAAGCGATGGCTCATGATGTGTAAATATTTTACTGGTAACAGCTTAGCTTCAGTGATTGCTAATCACTGATCAAATTCATTCCTTACGGAGTGATGGGGAACCCAAAGGGCTGGAGCTGGAGGGTTTCAGGCCTTTTGTCGCGTGTGGCAGAACAGTAACAAATGATTGGTTGTTGCATGCTGCTGTGAAGGTGCTGCAGCAGCATCCGGAGCTGGAGAGCTTCCGGCTGTGCATGAGCAGCGCAGTGACAGATCGCGCGCTGGAGGCGCTGCCGGCAAGCAGCCTGCGCAGCCTGTGCCTGGTGGCCTGCGACGCTGTACAGGGCCACAGCATCTCGCGGCTGAGAACCTTAGAGGAACTGCGGCTCAGCAGCTGCACCTGCTTCTCCCAGGACGCCGTCCAGGTCAGCCATTAATCTTGTCCCTGTGATACATGCAGCCCATCTTTGGACATCTGTCATTGCAAGTTGGAATGCATGTGTGGATGCATGCTCTTCTTGATGTCGTCAATGAGATGCCATTGATGGGATGTATGCTGTGTAGATGCACTGCTAAATTTGCTGCACAGTTCAATCAGCGGGACCTGTAGCTCAGGCTGTATGTGATGATTTCTGCATGACATGAGGACTCCTGAGTCAGGGTGTGCTTCAATGTAATGCAGGTGATTGCCTTGTCATGCAAGCGGCTGCAGGTGCTAGAGCTGCCCGCAAGCATGCCAGCTTCATGTGTGCCGGTGCACGCCCATAGCAAAGGGCACCTTTTTGGGCTGCGGATTGAGGGAGGTTGTCCTGTGAATCGGAAAGGTCTGCGAGACCGTGTACGTATGTAGGAAAGCAGCCATGCCAAATTGAATCAAGGAACCTTGGGTGCACGAGTGTCAAACCCTTAATGGAGACTCCTAGCAGGACGGAACTTTCCTTTCCAGATAGTAGCCCTCTTATTACATCTCAAATCGCTACATTATGTTGAAAAGGTGAGTTGTCCATGAATGGCCTTCCTGCTTCTAATCACGCAATCAGAGGATGTATAATGGATTCTTGATGCCAGATGTCCTATTTTGTGTTGCAATTGCTCTGCCTGTCCAAGTGGAGGCACTGTCCAAGTGGAGGCCTTCAAGCACTATGGATGATTCTGTGCCCTCCACTGAGCAATTGTTGCCTCAAGGTTGTTTTGGTGGTCCTGCAGCCTGTAAATCCAGAGGACTCAATGAAGTTGCGCACACGAGTGCTTTGTCAAGCTGCACAGGACATGTCCCATTGGCCAATTGCCATGACAGTGTCATCATGCTGTAAGCAGTCTCACCTCTTGAAAGCGATGGCTATTTCTGTCTTGATCGCTGCAGAATTGGTCACCATTCTCTCCTCCCACGCCGTAGCACGTTTGCCTTGCTCATTCTGTAAGCACACAGGGTTCTGTTGCATGTCACTGACATATATATGTAGCTTGCAGCACTTTAAGTTGAGATGCTCGATTTGTCTTCTGCAAATACCTTCACGTACCAGGCCAGTGTTGAGTAGGTCCTGAGATTTGCTAAGCATCTCCCCGACCTCTGCCTGGGCTTCCTGCAAGAGGCAGGCGGCAAAATCATGTGCAAATTCCAGGCAGGCAAACTTCTCGACTAGAAGTGCTGTGCAATTGAAACATACCTTCTGCTTATTCTTCAAGTCCTTTGCAATCGCATCTTGGTTCATCTTACTATGAGCGTGGAATTCCTCGCAGCTCTGTATGACACCCTGCAACTGTAGGTAACAAGATGGTCAGTGATCTGGTCAACCCCTTCTTGGTGATTGCGGCGATGGATATGGTGCCGGTGACCGACCTTGACGTGCACATGGTTTTTCAAATCATCCATACTGTCTTCTAATCCCCACGCAACCCTTCCTTTTTCAAGTATTCATCTGTCCAAGGTTCTTTTTTTCAGCCGGATCTGTGAACTTTGAGCACTCTACGGTTAGCTCCAGCTCTGCGTCAGATCTCACAATTCATTATATCAATGTTTTTTAAACAAGAGAGAGGCTAAGATGATTCCCTTCAGAAATCCAAGCTTCTTCGAATTCGTGAGCAATGCCTAAATTGGAGCTGGATGCTTGGCATGTGCGCACATGCATGCTCTTTGATGCGCTGCTGGAACTGCAGAGACGAGCAGAATCCACCAAATTTCAGCCGATGCAGTATGACTCTTCTAAAGGAGGAGTGATCGTGCTGTGGGTGGAATGCTCCTGTCTTGGTCTTATACATAACCCTGATGCCGCACGACTCTGACGACATCCAAAGCATTTTTAACAATCTAGATATAAACAGGGACGGGAAACTAGACCGACATGAGCTCAAGGTATTTCTCACCTCTTTCCTGAATGTTTGGGTGTTTTTTGGTCATGGCACTGTCGCGATGTGTCGCCCTAGCCATCTCTTGTGTGCCTCACAGGAAGCTCTGCAAAAGCTGGGATTACCCCCTACAGATCACTATATAAATGATATCTTTCGCCAGTACGATATTGACGGCGATGGAGTCGTCCATGAACGGGAGTTCAGATCTTATGTGCAACGGAAAGAGGCAGCGATGCGCAGGGCATTCAGGTGACACATGTATGCATTAGCATCCTGCCACTGGATTTAGCATGAAAATATCGCCTGAGTGGTCCAAGCCATGCACAGGTCCCTGGACAGAGACCAGAACGGAGCCATCACAAGTGAAGAATTGCAGAAAGCACTGGCACGCTTGGGTGTGCCTGTCACTGAGGCAACAGCTGCCCAGATGGTAGAGCTTGTAGACACTGACCAGAGCTCTGATATCAGCTTTGAGGAATTTAGGCGCTTCGCTCTTCTGCTGCCCTCCTCACAGGTGCCCTCCTAGCAGTCTCCATTGTTGCTCAGAGGCACTCCCAGCCACAGCCAGTGATCACTTCCGGTACCTCATGCTCAGGAGGCCGGACTGTGCAGGTCAGCGGCGCTGGCATTGTGCTTGACTGGATGGATTGTGCATCGTGGGTTGACGGGGTGGAGTACCGCCTAGGGGCAAGGATACCTCCAAGGGAGCCCTTCCAAAGGCTGCTCGCTGGAGGCATCGCTGGTGCCTTCTCTCGTACAGGTGCCTGCCCATACCACAGGGCTGTCAAACTCTTTCCATTGGGTGGTCCCGCATCTCATGCAAGTAGAAGAATGTGCGATTGCTCACATACATTGCAGAGCAAAAAGTGCGAAAGAACAGCGTTCTTGTGGTCTCAACATCATGTGCTCACAGCCAAGGCAGTGACAAAGTGGTTTGTCATGCATGCAGTCACTGCACCATTTGAGAGGCTGAGGACAATGATGATGGCGGATGCGAGCAACTCCAGTATTACGGGTACTGCTCGGCGCATGTGGGCGAGTGGAGGTCTCACGGGCCTGTGGCGCGGCAACCTGATTTCAGTTGTGAAAGTCATGCCACAGAGCGCCATCCAATTTGCGGTATTTGCCACCCGCTTCATGGATTGGCGTTGTGAAGCATGCATATCTGAGATAATGAAACATATTCCTGCTGAGGTCACGCAAGCACTGCCACTCATCAGGAGGAGCTAGGCGCCTCTTACACCTCTTTACGGTGTCCCTTACCGTGGTTTGCTGTTGCAGGTGTACGACACGTTGACAAAGAATGTGCTCAAGCCGTCCCACAGGGATGGGGAGCTGATGGTGCTCAGCAACGCTCAGAGGCTGGCTGCCGGGTGCGTCTCTGGCGCGTCCGCCTGTGTCGTGGTGTTCCCTCTGGAGACACTGCGCACTCAGGCGGCCATGGGACAGCGGCACATGAAAGGCGCCAGAGCTTACTTCAGCCTTGCCGCAGACGTTGTGAGGTGCAACTTCACTTCTCCACAAGGGCACCACGCCACACGGCAATACAGTCAAACGCCTCTGTCACCGCATGCCAGAAATATGTGACATTAGTGAGAGGTGACAATAGAGCATTGGCTGAATGTCCAGCAGCTCTGACGATGCTGCTTGCCGAAGGCCACCACTCATGCTTCTGCTTCCACAGTGCGCTGTACATATAGGCAAATAAGCCAAAATAGTCATTGTAAACGCGAAGTGCTGCCAATTTCGTTCGAGTAGAAAGGCTCTAGCGAGTGGGGGTTTGATACCTTCTTTTTTGCATACAGGGATATTTTCGAAATCCCACATTAGCTCAGGCTCGAGTTCGTTCTGTGTGCTGTGGATAGAGAGGAGCCGATATGCTATGCGCATGGCTGGTTGGTACCAAAGGTGACTCAGCCTGACAAATGTGCATGGTCCTGTAGGTCGCGCGGCTTCACAGGTCTGTATCAGGGGTTTCCCATGGGCTTGGCCAGCAGCATTACCGGTGCCGGCTTTGGGTTCGCCACCTATGAGGCACTGACTGTGGCCTACAGGAAACGAGTCGGGCACTCTCCCTCAGCTGGCGAGCGAGGCGCCCTAGCAGGCATGCTGTTCACGTGTTACTAACTTAATTATGTGATTATCTTCCTTGTCTGCAGCATCACTATGCTGACAGGCCCTTAGTTCTAGATCAGGGTTGCTGCGCTTTCTATGCTCTGCTTTGTCATGGCGAATGTCTAGATGACAGGATGCATCCAGAGCAGCCTTGATACTGTCTTGCATGTGGGTTGCTGCACTTTTCAAGACAGTAAAAGCGGATTTGCAGTGAAAGCAGTGTTTGCACAAGTAAGGTACCTGTGCAATGCAGGGGGCAGTGCATTTGTCACCATGACTTTAGGTATGCCGCTCGAAGTGGTCATGCGGCGGATGCAGGTGTGTGTTAAATAGCATAGCCGGTCCTCTCTGTATCGCTGCAGCAGCCACTTGTCTCACGTTTACTTGGGGCTTTAAGAGGGGTCTGAAGAATCCATGCGTTCGAGATGATGCCGCCCCTCTACTATCTGGGGTTTGTACCTTCATTCAACTCTAGCAAATGCCATTACCGCTTGCGCAGGTGCAAGGCAGTCCTGGATATCCTGTCCAGTATACCAGCACTTTGGACTGTGTCAGGAAGCTGTACGTACAAGAAGGCCTCAGGACCTTTTGGAGGTGATCAACTATTGCCCTACTTGATTTCACTTGCTGCTCATCCCGTACTGTGTCCCAGATCTTGTGGAAGGAAGCATTTCCTGTAATAATTTGTGGTTTTGCAGGGGATCGCTGTCCAGCTACATGAAGGTTGTGCCATCCATTGCAGCTGTGCGCTTCTGTTATGAGACAATCATTCAAGTGATGGGAGTGGGGGGTGTGAGGCGATACAGAACACAAGAACAAGGCTAGTTCTTATGCACCATGTCTGATAGGCATCAAGTCCACTTGAGGTACAATGGTGCGCATATAAACTTTTCTATCTTCATTCATTTCCTTCATTCAGTGTGATTACAGAATATATGCATGTTGGGTGCCAGGCCCTGCCTGGCGCTCTGGGGCACCGTGCCCGTGACGATGCCACCGGCACCCCGGCTGGCATCAGATCCGTTCAGACTTCAGTTGATCTTGTGGTTGCTGAGTGGTTCATGCCATGACTGTCAGTGTTGATATTTAGGTAGCAGGTGGTCTGAGGAGCCAGTTCTTGTGCAGTTGCTGGTGCTCCCATGACAGACCATGGCTAAATTTAGTAACAGTGACGTGAGTGAGGCCAGGGACTTGATCTAGCATGTGTTGACATATTTCTTACAAAGTAAAACATTGAAAGTGATGACATGCTGCCCTTGAGAAAGATAGTTGTACCCTCCTTTGCATCCTTAATTGCCAGAAGACCGTTGATGGTGAGAAGTTCTGCGAGTTCAGAAGTCAAGAGGAAAATGGTGAAGATTGGTACCCACAATGGAAGTTTTCATTGCGATGAAGCACTGGGATGCTTTTTGTTGAAGCGAACAGATCATTTTAAGGACGCCGATATCGTTCGGACTCGTGACGAAGACATCTTGAAGCAACTCGACATTGTGATCGACGTTGGCGGCAAGTACGATCCAGGTGAGCATCTGTCTGGATATCTCCTCAAAGATCTCAATTCACTCTTTGGTTTGTTTACTGCATGCATGTATGGTAAGGTGATGGCAACTGAGCCTTGTGCATTGGTTTGTCAATGCAACCAGTGCTTTCTTGTGACAAGAGTGTTTGTCCTTAGATGCTTGCAGGTTCGATCATCATCAGCGAGGATTTGCTGAGGTGTTTGGCCATGGTGAGGTTCCTTCGTTTGCAAAAATGCCAAGACATGTGCAAGAAGTTCACCTGGGCACACTGACAACATACAAGAATTTCTGTCCTGCAGGATTCCAGACAAAATTATCCAGCGCAGGACTTGTGTATAAGCACTTTGGCCGGGATATCATTGCAAAATTGCTGGAGTCCAGGAAAGATCATGAGCAGGTGCCTCCCTTTCCTCCTGAGCCGTGTCAGCATGAAGCTTGCTGTGTCTGCCCTCCTCTTGAAGGTCTCTTGAAGATCTTTACAAGCCCCTCGGCAAGCTCCACTGCTCTACAGGTGGAGAAGGTATACCTTGCAGTGTACAAGCACTTCATGGAGGCTATCGATGCCATTGACAATGGTAAGTCCTTCCTCCATTCCAACTGCTGTGCTCATCCGCTTCACTGGAAGGCCTTCAGCTGCCAATGCCCTCTTTCAATGGAATGCATGCCGCGCAGGTATCAACCAGTGGGATGTGGATACTCCGCCAAAGTACATGAGCACCACAAACCTGAGCTCGCGCGTGGGAGCTCTGAACCCGCGCTGGAACGAGGACCAGTCATCTGAGAGGACAGATGAGCAGTTCTTGAAGGCCGTGCAGCTCACTGGGTCAGACTTCCTTGATTCTGTGGACTACATCAGCAAGGTGCACACACCTTCCCCACCCTGCAACAGTTCCCTGCACTAGACCCTCCAGAGCGCTACAAGCTATCACAAAGCCGCTGTTACCTTTTTACTTTGCTACTTAGCGTTGAAGCACAGATGCGTGGCAATTCCTCCCCTTACAGCAGTTTCATGACTAGAGTATCAGTAAGGTGGGATCTCATTAGTGTTGTGCATGGCACAGGCGTGGCTGCCGGCGAGGACGTACGTCCAGGAAGCGATAGAGAAGCGGTCAGAGGTAGACAGCAGCGGGGAGATAATCAGGCTGCCGCGTGTGTGCCCTTGGAAGGAGCACCTGTACGACCTGGAGCAGGAGCTCGCCCTGGACAAGCCCCTCAAGTTCTGCATCTACGAGGTGGGGCCCTGCAGCACCTGACACTGCCTGTGCTGCTCACAAATACTGCCCCTCATGGCCTAGCTAGCCCACACTACTGCCACACGCTTAGGCCTTGCACATCAAGTGAACATGAAAACACATAGACAGACGCTTCCGGGCTGCCATCGAGGTCAGGCACCAGCTGAGCATGAGACATGGGGGTGGTGCTGTGCGCACTAAGCCATAGGATTGTAGAAAGCAGCGGGGTAGGGCGGTCTGCAGCACACATAGCAGCAATATAGCAAAAATTGTCACGCAGACCTCGAATCACAGCGCTGTGTCCTTTGATTCTGCACCTGCAGAACCGAGTCTTGAGGGAGCGTGTCAGGCACTGATCACGCGGTGTGAGCGCAGGACGATCGGGCGAAGTCGTGGCGAGTGCAGGCGGTGTCGGTGGCGGCAGGGAGCTTTGAGAACCGCAAGTCGCTGCCGGCAGCATGGATGGGGCTGCGGGACGCTGAGCTGTCGGAGGCTGCAGGCATCCCCGACTGCGTCTTTGTGCACGCCAGCGGTGAGGTTCACCGCGCATGTTGCTCGCCTTATAGGCGGTCATTTGGACAGGGGTGAATCCGGTTCGAGTATGATCGGTGGGGCCATGCATGTGTTATCCTTGGGAAAGTGCAAAATGCTCGGGGGGAGAGGTAAAGTGCTCGCACAGGAATCTGCAGGTGGGGAAGGTCAGCAGCCTCCTGAGGGCGTGAGAAAGGCAACCTGTGGGCAAGTGTCGTGCAGTTGGGGCTTCCATTAGATCTTATATTGATTTTATGCATGCAGGATTCATCGGGGGGACAAAGACTCTGGAAGGTGCCATTAGGATGGCGCAAGCGGGGCTCAAGTTGCCTTGACTGCAGCTGCTATTGAGCGCTGGCAGATGCAGCCTGCCTGTCTGACTCAGAGACTCGAAGACTCTTGACTTAGCTTATTGCAAGTGTCACGGTGACTCACTGTCGGACACTGGCAGTGAATGACCGTGCTGACTGTGGCCCTTAAGCTTCAAGGGCTTCAGTGACCGTATGAAATCTCATATGAAGTTCAACAATGGTGCTGCTGTAGTACCGTACTACATGTGACATCATGTTGATCATGGAAAGAGCATTCGAGTTGGTTAGTCACGTGTTTTGCAGCCTCTGATCAGTGAGCGCACCGGAGCGGATACCCATTTGAATGGAGTGCGCTAGCCTAGGCTAGTGCCATGCGCATGCCCAACGAATATTACTGCAGGTCGCAGCAGTTATGCATGCGCTCGCCGTACGGCACCACCGCTTCCAAAGGAATTCTTTGCCTTGCCTTGCATCTTCCTCTAAAAGCGTCACGGAAGCGACGTCACGGCATCAGCCCCTCGCATGAATCAGTCACCCCGGATGTGGATTCCTAAACAGGCTTCACCCCCGCAATCGGAAAATTCTTTGGTCCAGGGCAGACGCGCTGGGCTCTGAGAGACCCCAAGAACGCCCCACATCCAGAAGATATCCGTTCATCGCACCATTCGCCTCTTCCCTGCTAGCAAGCATTTCAGACCGCTATCACACGATTTCAGCATAGCAGGGGTCTGGCGTCTGGAAATATTCGCCCAGTATCGTCGATGCGTGCGTAGCACAACAGGGAGGAAGAGCATACAGCGCAGCGAGATCTGCATCACAGGGTAAGGCTAAGTGTTAGCAAGTAGCATATCTACCGTTGGGATTCCAGGCTCGATCAGACGAGAAGTGGTGGGACCTCGTGCGTACGAGCAGCACGTCCCAGCACGTCAGGTCAGAACAGAGCGGCAAGAGCAGATTAAAACGATCGCCGGCTGAAGTCGGGCGCTGTCGTACGTGACGGATCTCTTCGTTTAGGATCGCCCAAGGAGATCCAGTGTCTCCATCAATGTTAGCAGCAGAGAAAGCGTTTATCCCATCATCCATCATAGTGCAGCGCTCTTTTATATATTGAGGATTAAAGCTGCTGGGGTGCATGCATGTGTAAGTCTCGTCTTACTATGAGATAGTTCCATCGGGACCAGAACAGCTTTGTTATGGCTCTTTGGGTAACGGTCTCAGGGTGAGGCAAGCACCACCAGTACTGTCTTGTGCAGGCCTTCAGGTGTGGGGACCCTGCTGAGATTTGTTTGGTGGTGTTGGTTGTTTTGTATCAGTATCAGTCTGCGAGCGACATGCTGCCCACGACGTCTAATTTCTTACGGCATTTCCGTGCGCCTCTCGTGTTGGGCTCAATTGTTGACGGCGGCTTTGTTGCGTGCCGCAGATCTTGGTAGGGCAGTGACACTTAGGCACGCGCCTTTTGGCCTGAAGCATCGCATGTTATGGGGAGCAGAATGTCAGTAGTGTATGTGTGCAATGAGATTGCTGTCCCGTTTGACGGGGCGCCTGAAGTAGGCGCATTAGGGTTGAGCATCGGTGAGGGCAACTATGCGTACGACTTATAGTCACGCAACTGTCTTGTTTGTGACCGATCGGGATCGACTTCCGGACAGTGGTTTAGTCAAGGTTGTACTCCGCTGCAGTATCGTTGGAGATTTCTACTTAAGTGTCATCGAGATGCGATGTTTGACAATGGGTGTCTCAGGCATTATTTGATGTTATCTACCGATCGTGACATGGCAGTCATTGCAGATGCACTACTTTTTCTCAAGGATTCTTACTGCTTAGCTTGCAGCGCGTGCCTGATCTTAATGATACATGTGGCTATGCAGGAAATATCTTGTGGGCGGCAGGCCTGGGAGCTCACCCTTGATTTGTTGATCAGCTGCGGGAGCAGAGAAGTGTGCAGTCCAGCATCTACCTGGACAGACCCCCAGCTTGACAGCATCCGCCATGAGTGACAGAGCAGCATGACAGTGAGGCAAGTGTAGGCCACGAAACAGAAGACCGACCCAGGAGCAAAAGCTTGGATATGGAGATGGAGCTCATTCTTCAGTAGCGCCAGCAGTTGACTGACATTCCCATCAGCTCCACTTCATCTGGCAGATACCTCTGCCAGGAAACTTCCCACAGCCATCGCCTGCTGATACATTGCAGCCCAGCACACCATGGCGCTACAGAGACAGTGTCCATCCTCCCCTTCGACAGGGCTCCAATTAGCCGCCATCGCAGTGGCTGTGCTCTGCCCTTGGCTAGCTGTCAGCGTGCCGCTCAGTGATTGGCACAGCGGCATTGCTACAAATTACGGAGGGGCTCAGGACGGCATGAACCCGTATGATCCCAGCTTCGGAACCAAAGAGGTGAGAGCTCACTTTGCACATATGCTACTTTCAGTATGCAGTATGCAGCCTGTTCCCTGACTTTGCAGGCTGTCCTATCTGTCTTGAGCAGGGCTGTTTGAAGTAATTGGCAAGTATTTATTTGCAAGAATTGCTCATGTCCGCGCAATGCGTTACATTGGATCTATTTTGCAGGGAGCTTGTGGGTACGGGATGTTGGACAAGAACAGTTATCCGTTCTGGAGTGTGGCAGCGTTCTCACTGACAAATTCCTTCTCGGTGGCCGGCCCAGCCAAGGCGTGTGGCCAGTGCTATGAAATAAAGTGCGTGGACATCGGAGGGCCGTTTGGGGTGCGAGCACGCCTCAGCTGCTCTGTCTTTTCTGAGAGAACGGCGGTGATGCATTGGGATGTTTGCAAAAGAAGCACGGTTGGCCTATCAGGCACTCATATGCGCTTGTTGTAGTATTTGGCAGCGGTGATGCTTTGTCTGTTTCGCAATATAGCACACACCTCTGTCCCTTTCTGCACTCAAGGGCTTTCCTTTCTGCACTCAAAGACTTGCAGCCTTACCAGGGATTCCACGTGCTCATTTGGGGTGTCTGGGCTGCAGGGGCGCTGCAGTAAGGACTCGAATCAGAGGTCGGTCATCATAACTATCACGGACGTGTGCCCTGAGTGCGCGACGGACCACATAGACATGCAAGCCCTCACCTTCAATAAGGTCCGCCCCTTGCCTCATTTACAGCCATCTGCAGCGTTTTCTTGGACTTCCAAGCTGTGCTTTGTGGCCTTCTGTCAAGGCTTCTTACAGGGTACCATGTGGGCTTCAGAATTTAGTCGAACATTGCCTTTATGGTGTGTGTAGTGCGTTGTGTGTAGATGTATTCAGTTGAATCGTGCCTTCATAAGTGGTATAGGTAGTGCCTTTTTTGTGTAGTTGTCGGTTCCTGGCACAAGGCCGTAGCAGGTGTGCTGAGCTGGTTGCCTGGTGCACAGATTGCTCCGATGGAGGTTGGAAGGATTGACATCATGTACCGGAGAGTGGAGTGCACACCGCCAGAGCCGCTGCTGGTGGACATCAACCACAACAATGGCCCAGGCGCCTGGCTGCGCATCGTGGTGTCGGTGAGTTTCCCTTTCCATGCACCCCGATCGGTCTCTCGAGGAGATAATGCTTGGGTCCAGAACTAGCAACAGGTGGCTCCATGGCCGATGAGAAAAGTTGCCAGATTAAAAATTATGCAGTGTGGGCTCAGGCAAGGTGCTGCGCTGTACTGCTGAGCATAGTCCTGCATAGGACTCCAGCTTGAAATCGGCACATTGAGAAAAAAATGGTCGAAAAAATGATCCAGTGAAGCAGAAAAGGGTGTGTTTTTAGAAAGGAGTGCCAGAGCTGAGGTGTGGTGTGTTGGGGCTGCGCAGAAAGCTGCGGGCTATGGAGGCATCAAGCTGGTGCAGATGAAGGGGTCTGACAGCGATTGGATGGGCATGAATAACAAGTATGGGCAGGCCTGGGAAGTGCCCGTCACCCCGCGCCTGCCCTGGGACTTCCGCATGGTCAGCGATGACTCGCAGGAGGTCCGCCCCTACTCACTCCCTCCAGGGTGCTCTGTCCGTGCTGACATCCTCAAACTGATACCCCAGCAACCTGACCTAGCTCGTGTGTTACAGGCTGTGCATGCGCAGTATGATCCATGCCGTGGCTCGGGCAGCAGGGCAGCAAGGGAAATTTGCTCGGTGTGTTTTTGAATTGTGTGGGGGTTTGCTGTGCAGGTGACTGCTTTGGGATTGATTGACAGCCAGGGAAAGACCGGGGATGTGCCGACGAATGTGCAATTCGCGCTCAAGGGGGGTGCTGTGTCGGTGAGCTTTCTGCCTCTGCTGCTGCATGTGATCTTTCGTACTTGGGGGTCTTGCAGGAATTTTGAAGATGTGGTGCTGCTGGTTTGTGAAAACAGCATGATCAATCCCACCAAGACCTATCATATGAGCGCGCCATCTCATTTGGGCTTGTCTGCTGTGTGCGCAGACGACAAGCACTTACACATCCTCTTCGGCGTCCTCCCCCTTGTCCTCATCAGCGCCCAACGGGTCCTCCTTGGGGTCTCCCGGGTCCGCCCCCTCGCCACCAGGCTCCAGCGGCGGCCAGTGCCCCTGCGTGGACCAGACGCCGGACACTACGTACTCATGCGAACAGCAGAAGAAGTACGGCAAGTGCGACAGCTCCTGGATGATCGTTTCCACCAAGGATTACCCCAACGCCTTCTGCGCGAAGACCTGCGGCCGCTGCCCCTCCACCTGCTGATCTGCCCCCGCTGCAGCGGTGGCGCGGCTGTGACCGGGGCGGGGGGGCCGCCCTTCTAAGCCCCCCGCTGCTGCGGCGGTGGCGCCAAGGGGTGGCAAGGGCGGGGGGACCTCTCTTGTGAGATCAGCCCACCAGCTCTGCCCCAAATATCCGGGGACTCTGCTGGCAGCCTGAGGCAAGAGAGCAGAAGAGGCCGTCAGTGCTGTCTGCTGGGGATTCATGTGTGGGGAGCAGCCTTCAGCCCAGTCAGCAAGTTTACAGCTGCTGAGAAGGAATTGCTTCCTCGCTATGCTGCGCCGCGCGTATGGATGCGCGCACTGTCAGACAATGTGGGCTGTGGTGAGAGCTGCGGATGCAGTTTATTGCAAGCACAGGCTCGGCACATGCGCAGGGCTGTGCTGGTACATGCTTATTAGATTCCTGCAGGCCATGGGCATTTGGCTGCAGGCATCGTTTTGAGGCAAATTTGAGTTTCAATGTTTGGCAGCATGCAGGCTCTGAAGTGCAACGCTGCCCTTCTGTATGCAGTCAGAGACTGCCGCTGTTCAGGAACTGTTACAAGAGAGAAGTATGAGGTTTAATACTGCACTGACACATTGCTCCGCACTGCCACTTCATCTACTGTGCTCTCGTTCACCCTCCTACATCCCTCTCAACCTTATTGTTTGCGCTATTGAGGGCCCAAATAAGTGCAATGGGTCCATGCTTGAGGGTCGAGTGACCGAGCTTGCGTTGGAGTCTGTTTGTTTGCTTGTGACGCAAGAAATCTTTGGCCGCGGGGCTAGAATTATTTAATGGAGGGCTGGGTCGCTGCCTGGCTGCTGTAGAGGATGGATTGGGAGATGCCCAAATCGGCATGTGTGTGGGGAGATCTCAAGCAGATCTTCCCATGGGATGTGTGCATGGCTCCAGCAGACCGGGGCAAGGCAGCGGCTCATTCTAGCATTCAAGGGAGAGATGGACTTGCAAGCACCCTTTTTGCGCTTTTCAGTGGAGTTCTGGCGGCACGTAAGTGCCAGAATGTTGTGAGGCTGTTGAGGATGTGAAACGAGGGCAGCTCAGGGTCAGCAGAAGCTGCCTCTGTTTTTTGCGACGCCTGCTGCAACGATGACAGTTGAGAGCAGGTTTTTTCACTTTTGACAAGATGCAATAGGATGTCAGCACGTACTCTTTCACTTGAAATCATACAGGTTATATACTCTTTGACAGCGGGGAGCAGGACAAGCAGCTGTAGGGTAATTGTCATTGCAAAGTGACAATTACGTATTTTTGAGTTGGTATCACTCAAGGACGTCCGACGTGTAGGATTATGTGCATTTATTATGCATACTGCAATGCCATCGGCTTGCAAGCATTGTAGTCTCAAGAATAGTCTTGTGTCTATGGGGTTATAGCCTGCAGCAGTGTATCAAGGTCCTTGATTCAAGGAGGAAGAAAATTGTGTGTCGAGGATTTCAGTGTGCCTTGTTGCGGATTGCCTAGCCTGCAAGTGTGTTTTCGGATTCAGAGGTGTTGTTTTCCTGGGGTATTTTGAGTAAAATTACAATGAGCTGTAATCAGATCACTGATCTGGCAATCTCTGAACACAGCAGTCAAAGCACATGCATAAGCATGTTAAGCACAGCATACATTATGTGTTCCTCAGAATAGAATTGCTATCAACAAAAGCAGTTGATATCACTAGTTTTGGGCACTCGTTCCAAAATGCCCCCGCCGGCAAAATCTTCAAGGAGTCTGGCATTTCACCAGCTTGTTAAGCTAGCCACAATGGCACTCAAGATCTGCGGAAGTATTTTGCTCTGCACACCAGCACATGCTCACAAGCATGCCAGATCTTTAATGGCACATCTCGCTGTACAAGCTTTCAAACCCAGCCAGAACCCCACCGGTGGCCAGCGACCCTTAGTGTCTATCGAATGATCTTTCCACAGTCATGCTGTGCATTACATGGAGTTGAGGACATGAGTATGCACCTACCTTGAAGGTAATATCTTCTGGCAGCGTCTACTTGCCGAATGAGAACGCACTGCGTTGATCCTAATAAACACAGACATGCCAGCACTGCATTATCAGCGCCGCTAACGAAAGCCAGCATTACGATACAAATCAAGAAGATGCAAGACATATGAGGCAAATGCAACTTGCCTCCTGATTGAATCCTGGCACTGCTGGAGAAGAGGCTGGGTCTCGCACGAGTCTCATGGGATAGGCATGCGGGGGAACCATTTTCAATATAGTGGTGGTGTTACAATAAGACCGGTTTATTTTTGCGCTGCTGAGGCGCGGGCAACTTACGGCGGAGGTGGACTCGGTCACAGCCTTGCTGCCTTCAGACACCGTGTGCTTGGCCAGCTTGCCGGGCAGGATGAGGCGCAGAGCGGTCTGTATCTTGCCAGAGGCCACAGTGGGCTTCTTGTTGTAGCGGGCCAGCTGGGCTGTCTCAGTGGCCATCTTCCCAAAGGTGTCAGTGACGAAGGCATTGAGGATGGAGATGGCCCAGGAGGAGATACCGGTGTAGGGGTGGGCCTGCAGCACAGCAGATAGGGTGCCAGCTGCCAAGGACTGCTTGCACTGACACCTGTGATGCTGTCAATCTGCCCTTCTTCTGGGCCGGCTTGTGTGGGGCACAGGCACAAACACACCATGCAAGTAAGTAGCAGTGTCACAGCGTGGTTTCGCAGGAGGCACTGTGGAAGCACCAGCTGGCAGTTGGGATGTTGTGGCCCACCTGCTTCAGGACCTCGCACATGTAGATCTTGAAGGACTCGACCTTGGCCTTGGTCTTCTTCTTGCACCAGTCTTGGCGGTCTTGGTGACCTTTTTGACGGGCTTCTTCTCTGCCTTGGGAGCCCTTGGGAGCCATGCCTGCATCGCCGGATCGCTGAGAGAGGATGGAATAGCTTTGAGGGATACTTCACTGGGAGCTGAAGGCGCTTTAATTTTTTTTCTCTATCTTGTTTGGCCCACCTTCAACCACTCACACGGGCAGCTTTAAAAGATTACAGAAAATTCGTGTTCTCTTCCTGATGGCCGTGTACCCTAGGAATGATCTACCTTTCCCAAAAGTAATGTGGCCTCAGAACATGCTGTCGTTCGTCATCTCAGACGTCAAGGAGTCCCTCTTCCACGAGGTGCTTGGTCCTCTCACTCCAGCAACTGAGACAATGGAAACGTGAAGAGGGGGCAAAGAAGCAATCCAATTGTGAGTCTCCGAGTGGATTACAGACAGCTGCAGCCTCTCAAGGCTGTCTCTGTAAAGGCTGCATTACCTCCTTGTGCGAGCCGTTTCACACTGAAGCCCTCTTCTCCGCCTCCGATTGCGGGAAACCCGCATTATTGCGTTCGACAGAGTGTCTCAAATGAAGCCATAAGTCCCTGGTACCAGGTACATATATGCATCAATGCAACCATGAGCAAGGTACGATCGTGGAGCGACAGACAGCGCGGGTTAGGATTTGCTAGTATGAATATAACGTTCGGGGGTTCGATCCCCGACAGCCCAATGAAAGTCAAAGCCCTTTTTGTTTTTGGTGCCTTTTTTCCCCTTAATGGACCAGCTCTTTTACAAAATTGTGATGGCTGCTCGATCTAGTAAATTGCAGGAGCCTGGCAATGCATTCCAATCGTATAGCTGCAAAGTACTCCTCTTTGCCATCATGACTGCCTTGCACCGTTAAGCAGTCTTTAGAGACATCACACGTTATCACATGCATGCACATGCCGTAAATTTACAAATTTCTGCTCGCCGCCTCTGCCAAGATTGGTGCCTGGGGCGGCAGGAGGGCGCGCCTGATCTGGCCGGGGCTGTGCCAGCTGGCACCAGGCTGGAGCTGCTGCTCACTCAGCTTAAATGACTCTACAATTACCTGTGTCCCTCTTGCACTCCAAATATCTCACACCCCACATGCTGATCCACCCACTTGAAGGTTGTCAACCAACATTCGAGTGCACATGCTGAGACAATGAGATAACCAGTCCATGGCGGAAAATGGCTTGTAATGCATGTGCAGGGAGAGTGGCAGAGCATGGTGAGAGCGCACGATGCAGATGCATGGCATGGCACGTGCTTTGGGCCACGTGTGTGTATTCATTAGGCCACGTGACAAGGAACCCGCCTAGGAGCTAGGGCACCTGGGAATCTGCGCAAACAGCATAAGTGTGCACGTTCGTGAGCAGTCTGTGATCAGTTGAAGTAGTGAAGTGCCTCTGCCTGTGTTGTTCGAAATGTGCACCTCTGAAGAATTTCCGACAGCGTGCAATCACAAAGGCTGTCGTGCAAGCCTTGTAACTGTTATACAATGCAGACATCCCATCCATCTGGGTGCACTGATTCAGCACCCATGGCACACTGGCAGCTCAGCTGGCAACGCAGCAGGTCAGTAAAGCTGCTGGCAACAGCCTGGGCTTCAACTAGAATATCTGATAATACCGTACATGGCTCAAATGCATGAGCAGCCCAGCAAGCAACCTTGGCAGATGTCAGTCGACTGTGGCACTTTGGATCGCAGCGGCGGCTCTGGCAGCAGCGAGCGGCTCTGGCCCGAAGAGTGCTGCAAGGAACTTGGCAGAGGCCTTGAGGTGACGCAGCAGGCCGTGCTTGTAGTCAACATACACGATGCCAAACCGCTTCGTGTACCCATCTGTTACAGGCACCAATAGGAACTTGATGAGCACAAGATATAATGTGCAGCAATGCCAGCAGCAATTGCCACATTAAGCACAAAAGAGACAGATTGCTGAAGAGACATAGAAATTTTTTGCAGGTGACGTTCACCTATGGCAGAGCAAAGGGCATGGGGAGTTTTAAATTTCCACTGACGCTCAGCTGTGCACAAAACAAGCGCATGGTAGGCTGTAAGCATCTGCATGTTGCTTGGCATTCTTGTCTGCATGCGGTGGGTGTGAAGAGGGCTGACAATTTACCCGCCCATTCAAAATTATCAAGAATCGACCAGGCGAAATAGCCGCGGATGTTGACCCCATCCTCTGTCACTGCCTTCATGGCTTCCGCCAGGTACTCCTGCAGGCAAAGCAGCACAGCCCAAGTCCTTCAGGCGGTCCTTCACACCGCCTTCATTTTCCTCACAGCAACACCACACTCTGCACACGAGTGAATGCGATGCCCTGAGGAGCACGTTTGCAAGAGCCTCGTCCTGTTGCAACCCCTGATCTCTGCGGTGGCCCCGAGCCAACACACACATACGCCGCAGGCAGTGAAACTTGCATTCATAGACCAAGGTCTTTACTTGCATTGAGTTCCGCACCAGACCACTTGCTGGAGCGGCCTCACGCATGAGGCGGAGCATGTTGAAGGCAGGTAGCCTTCCCTGACAGCCAAGCAAAACCTCTGGGAGCTAATATTGGGCACCTACCCAACACCAGCACTATGTTGGTCCCTATAGGAAGTGAGGTGCAATGTTGGCACCCATCCTCCCCAAGATGGCCCACAAAGGAAACATCAGCTAAGAGCACAGGAAGCACTGTACCTGGTAGTACTGCAGCCGGAAGGTGTCCTCCAGCACAGCAGGGAACGCCGCGTCGTCCTCGCCGGGGGCATCGCAGCCGTTCTCCGTAACCCAGATTTCTGGCGCCCCGTAACGGCGGTGCACATACGCCAGCAGCCGCCGGAAGCCCCACGGCACTGCCAGCAGCCAGTCTGAGTCGGCCTGCTTCCCGATAGCCTGATCAGGCACGCACAGCCATGCATCCAGTCAGCCACACCCCCGCCTGATCAGGCTCGCTTGCATGGCCACTAAAGCTGTGGCACTTCATGCACAGAAACTCTTCTTCACTGTGCTGCGCAGCTGCTCTTCAAGGCACACAGGACTGATTAACACCAGCCTGTCCACAGGACCAGCAAAGTCATCACACTGCCTTGCCACGATGATATGCCTAAGAATGATTGTCCAAGACTCCAGTACAATGAGAAGCAAAAGCTACAATGACTTCTCAGTTGGTGCAGAGCATCAACAGCTGGAGAAGAAGGCCTCACAGCCGCACCTTGCCATTGCGCTCGGTGTGTGCGGAGAGGCCGGTGGGGACAGCTTCCTCGTCGTGGGAGATGTATCTGGAAGTGTAGTGGTTCAGCGCAAAGTAATCTGCGCTGCCCTTGAGTGAGGCGCGCTGCTCGGGCGTGAACTCTGGCAGGTCAGTGATGCGGGATCGGACGGAGGCAGGATAGTCTCCCAGAAAGATGGGGTCCGCGTAGATGCCCAATATGAAGTCCAGATTGCGCTGCGCTGCCTCCTGCAACAGATTAATGGGGCATGTGAGGAGTATGTCAAATGGATAAAAATGATCTTGTTGCAATGGCGTGTGGGCCTGACCCAGGCAAGGCAAATCAAAAGTAGGCATGTTGCTGCATGGCCCAATGGCAACTGAGCAGCTGGTATTGTCATCAGGAAGACTGCCCTTCCTGAAGACATCAGTGGCAGAGCACAGTAGATGTTTACACGATTTTGAGGTCATGGGAAGGAGGCCTTAAAGAGAGAAGCAGCAGCTTGAACATGAAGGAAGATGCAGCTTGGGAGGGGCACCTTGTCGGCCACGGAGCTGGTCATGGGTTCCGACCACTCGGCATTGAGGTTGATGCTGATGTTGCCCTGGGGTACCAGCGCGCGAAATCGCTCGACAGCCGCCGCATGTGCCAGCAGCACGTTGTGCGTCACCACCCAGGGCTCCCTGGCCGAGTCCCCCTCCGCGCACATGCTCCTGTCAGAGCACCGCCCTGCATTCCCACCAAGTCTTCGAGTTTTCCCCTTGAGAGTATTAGTGTTCATCCTGGGCCTTGAACCAACATGATAGAGTCCCTGCCCAAGCAATCCAATGACAAGGTGGTCTCCTGCGTGGTGCAAGAGATGGCCGTCCGACATGTCACTTGGCCCATGCAGGTTAGTCATTGAATCCCTTGGGATTTCAGTGGTTGGTCTCATCACAAGGTAGCCTTTTTGCCATTGCAGGTTGGATTCAGGTTTGATTAACATGCGCAGAACATGGCAGAGAGCTGCAAGGCACCTGGCGCATGAATGCCCATTCCGTATCCAATCCAGATGAAGCTCCAGGGCTCATTGAAGGTAGTCCAGAAGCTGACCCTGTCCCCAAATGCCTTGAAACACACCTCTGCATAAGCGGCAAAGTCCTTTATGCTCTTGTCGCTCAGCCACCCACCATACTTGTCCTGCACATCCACACATCCTCACATGTTGACGGTCCGCTCAAGTGTTCTTTGGGTACCAGGGAGATTGAAAAGAGCATTGTTATGTGAAGCTGTGTGGCGTGCCTGCAGGGCTTGCGGCAAGTCCCAATGATAGAGCGTAACATGAGGCTCAATGCCGGCAGCCAGCAGAGCGTCAATCAGCTTGCTGTAGAACTGCACCCCTAGCTTGTTCACCTGCGAGGACCAAAATTCTCAATCTCTCACTCTCCCCCCTGCTCATCATATCGTGGCAGTTCTTGCCATCAATCGTAAATCTGCAGGGAACTCAGGGCCCACGGCATCTTCACGACTGCGTATTTTGTCAGACTGCCCAGCATGCCATTGTCCTGGCTTTGCAGCTCCTAGTATAGTATACTGTTGGTAAGTCATATGCGCGCACCCGGCCGGTGCCCTGGGGCAGGATGCGCGGCCAAGAGATGGAGAAGCGAAACACTTTGACGCCCAGGGACTTCATTATGGCGATGTCGGCCTCATAGCGGTGATAAAAATCTACGGCGACGTCCCCAGTGTGCCCTTGCGCTGTCTTGCCTGGTGTGTGCGAGAAGGTGTCCCAGATTGACATGCCCCGGCCGTCCTCCTTGTAAGCTCCCTCCACCTGTTGGCCGAGGGGCCACATGCATGCTTTCCTTGAAGCTTACTTCAGGGAATGATAGAACGCTCATTGGATTGTTCAAAGGCGCCATGTAATAAGGTGGACTGGGAGCTGGCATTCAGACACCTGATATGCTGCTGAGGCCACTCCCCATGGAAATTTGGGTTTCTGTGCACTCATCTTTGTCCTCGAAACCTACATAGAATGCAGCGGATCCAAGAGCGCTTAAATAGCTCACCATGCTCATTATACAACCAAGTGAGACTTGTCCAAGTGTATAGTACAAGCAAGCAAGATCAAGCCACATACCTTTCGCAACACTATGTAAGTGGCCACCAGGACAGCGCAGAGAGTGATTAATTTACATATCAGTGGTACTTTCCGCTGCCTGGAGTTGAAGTTGACCATGCCTGTCATTTCAGGCCGTGGTCAAGGGAGAATTTACATATATTCGCTGATAGGATAACAGCTTAACAGGCGGACCAATCCTCAAACACTTGGGAGCGCAATGTCCATTTTACTGCGGTAGTGTTAGCAAGACATTGTGGCCGTGTACAGAATATGCTCACCCAGTCAGAAAAGGAAATCAAGGCACTCGGGATGTGTGAGCGACTAATCACACTCTGACAGGTTTTCCATGCCATGCAACAGCACGAGCATAACACTAAGTGCCATCGGTCCAAATCAATGCATGGCTCGCTCAATGTTGGCGTACGCCTTCTTAGCGTTGGACACTCAACTCGAGTGCTTCAAAGTTTAAGTGGATGAAGAGAATTAATGACGCCTCTGCGGGAGAAGTGTTATTTCAGCGCCTCAACGTCACTGGTGAGTAAACGTTCAGACAACAATCTTCCATTGTCGCATTGTTTGCCACAAAGTCCAAGGAAAGGCACGTGCCAAAAGGATCACATAACCAGTTTACGGGACATTTACGGTGAGTCTGGAGTTTGGCCGAGATGGAACCAAGGAAGGCAAAAGGGTGCGATCTTGAGGGGCATGGATGCAGCATCGTTGGCAATTGGGCCCTGAAGATATTTTCGTATATTGAGCTCTTGATCGCAGACCATCTTTGCCTGATTTTATCCAGAATACCCTCTGGAGTTCGATGGAAAAGGTTGGGCAATACTGCAAACTTGCACGGAGACATGTGGGCTTTTGGCTGTGTGACACACATTGATAGAGGTGAAAACTCCCTGCAATGTATTTCTGGCAGAAAGAGCTTGCATCCATTAATTTTCAGAACATCAGCAGGATTACCCGTGCCGAAAGAAATTGTCTAAAACTTCCGGTAAACATGGCTTATGCTGGACGATGTGGATATTTAGGATTTCTGATGTCTAACATGCAATACCCTTTTGTCGTATCTGGTCCTGACAACAACCCTTGAAGCGTCTCTCAATGCTGGGAGTACACCGGGTGGATGGAGAATAACCAGTCCTGCGTGGAGTTAGGCTGCAGTTATCTGCGCAAACTGCTGAATTGTTCTGTATAAGCGTTCAAATGTTGGAATTCGACGCCTGAAGGCTTCTCAGCAGCTGATTTGGCTCCCACTTGAAGCAGGGCATGCCAGGATCACCTTCGGAGCACGCAACGGCTGGCAGATCCGTGCCACCACGCACACGCAGCAGCAGAGATCTAGCCAGCCGCAAATTGCGATCAGGCACCACGATTCCTGACTCTGGAGACACTCTTCAAACCTTGGTGGCTGCCCCTGCCACATCAGGGCCGCGGAGGGACCGCGAAGACGGTGCGTGGTTCCCTCCATTTACAGGAATGGGACTTGCCTTGTGGGATCGTGTACTGCTCGACCGCGTCACATTCACCTACAATGCAGTCCTGGCGTGCATGCTCTGCATGCATCAATCAGGACAAGAAAATTGTGAGTGACAGGAGCGCGTTGCGGAGGTTGCCTGGGAAAACTGCCTGTAAGGTACTGCACACAAGTGTCGCGGCTTCTGAGAGTTGATGTATATCTGTGTCCAGGCAAGTGGCCCCATGAGGCGTCAGGAGCTTTGCAGCATGGAAGCGAACATCTGGATGACCGGCATTGGAGGAGCGTGGCGGCATCCACCGAAGACACAGACATGATTGACAAAACAGGTGGGTACATTTGCTTCTTCTCACTGTCCAAACGTGCCGCGTAAGTGCTCCATGCACGCCCAGCACAAGTGCAGCTGGTGATTGATCAGCTCAGCTGCGCCTGATGACAGGCCCAGACGACGAGGCAGCCGCAAATCGGCGGGCGCGGTCCCTGTCAAATCTGGCGTCAACCTCATCTGAGGCGCGGGGGAGGCGCGCCAGCAGCGCGCATGCCAATCCTACATTGGGCCTCTCCAGGCCTGCGATATCATTTGTGAATGGGCTTGCAGCGCCAGGGCAGCCAGCAGCCGAGCAGCAGGGTCACTCGGAAGGGCCCCATCCCACGGACATCGACGCGCCTGCACTGCCAAAGCTGAGGGTGCACCCGGCCTCCGCACCGCCGGTACGAGTGGCCACCACGAGCAATACAGACATCGGCCCTGCAGAGGCTGGGAGCCCCACAGACAGCACAGCAGCGGGAGCAGCGGTTGGGGCCAAGCCGCGGCTCACGCGCTCGGCCGCACATGTCGATCCGGCCCAGAAGGGGGCGAAAGCGGGCGATGCGGCAGCTCCGGATTCCGGTCAGCCCGGCTCGCCCCCAGCGGGGCCTGTGCGGGTGCTGCCTCAGCGCCAGGGCCTGCACACGCCCAGGGGCTCAACTGCAGTAAGCCCGCTGGGGCAGAAGCCGACCGGCGCCAGTCAGGCTCCCGGGGAGGACGGCCTCCCTCCGGGACCGGGGGGACCGTCTTCGCCGCGCGCGCGCAGCTCCAGCGGCCCGCACTCGCCCCGCTCGCCCCGCGTCGTCACCTCTGCCACCGACCGCAAAACCCGCGCAGGTGCGGCTTTCCCCTGCGCCTCTTGCAATCTGGACTCAGCAGACCCTGTCGCTAAATGCTGTTTGTTCATGCAAGGCAATGTATTTGTTCCTGATGCCCAGTGGAGGCTGGGTAGTTTTGGTTGGACGGTAGGGAGGCAGTGCGTGTTGTTTTGGTTGCAGAGCTGACGCTGCTGTCCTGATGCGGTGAGTGCAGATGCAGAGGCGGCCAAGGCGGCAGCTGACCTGGAGGCGCAGGCGAGGGAGCAGGAGCACAAGGAGGAGATCCTGCAGCGGGCGGCGGACATCCGCGCGGCGAGGGACGCGGCGGCGCGGCCGCTGCCGGCTGCGGCCGAGCCCAAACGCACCAAAACACACAGGGACTTCCTCCTCGAAGAGATGGCCTGGCTCGCCAAGGAGTTCCAGAAGTGCGCCAACCCCTCAACCCCTGATTTCCTTGTGTCTACTCACAACAGCAGTCAATGCCTTGTTGTCTGACAAGTGTCCATATTTCAAGTGCGTCCTTTGTCCCTACCGTGAGGTAAATTGAGTATGAGATTGGAGGGTTGGGTTGCACAGAGAGCGGAGCTGGAAGATGAAGCAGGCAAAGAAGTACGTGCGCGCTGTGGTGCGCTCCAATATGGACGTGGAGTCGCGCGCGGTCGTGCGCCAGAGGGAGGCCGAGCTCGCAATCCGCCGCCGGGCTGCATGGATCGGCAAAGAAGTCCGCCTCTTTGTCTCCCGTCACATCTCATTTCCAATGCCACCAATCGCAAATTACACTCATGCAACACCTGCCAATTTATTGACTTGTGCTGTGCTGCTGACATGGATGGCGCATGATGCTTGGGTGGATGCGGTGTGCGCAGGTCATGCAGTTCTGGAAGAAGGCGGAGCGGGTGGTGGCGTACAAACAGCAGAGCGTGGTTGACGCGCGCAAGAAGGAGGCCATGGACAAGCACCTCTCCTTCCTGGTCGGCCAGACCCAGAAGTACTCCAGCCTCCTCGCCCAGCGCCTGGCAGCCAACGACCAAGACCTCCCCGCCCTGCTCTCGCCGCCACCGTCCCGCCCCATACCTGCCAGCAATGCCGCCGCGCCACCGGCGCCTGCCCCGGCTCTGCTCGAGGGCCCCAGCGCGTCTGACCGAAAGCCAGATGCAGCCGCGGCAAAGCTGGCCGCGGCGGCTGGCAACGGTGCGCGGCCGGCAGCGCCGGGATTGCAGGGGCAGTTGGGCGCGCCGGAGAGGAGCAAGGCGGCTGAGACCAGCAGTGCAGCGCTTGCCGAGCCACTGGCTGACGGCAGCGGCGCAGGCGAGGAGGATGAAGAGGAGTTTCAGGTGGAGACAGGGATGGAAGATGATGACGATGACGAAGCCACCCTGGAAGAAGAGGAGGCATGCTTCTTACTACCGTAAAGGATTTCAGTGTTTTGGTCCTCACAGTGGTTATTGATTGTCCTGGGGCTTTCTTATTTTGTGGTGGCATTTGCAGTAGAATGGTTGCTGGCACTTGCCTGGATCTCTACTGTAGTTCCTGTAGTTGGGCAAGGTTGATAAGTCATGGGTAATCTTCAACTTCTGCTGCAAGGAAGTGTGACTGGGCGTGCCTACGTCCCTTCATTGCTGTTCCTCAACATATGGTGGTGTTCTACAGGCTCTGGCGCGCGAGGCAGGCGAGGGTGAGGACGAGGAAGGGGAGCTATCAATGCTGAATGACGAGGCAGACATGCCCCTGGAGCAGCTGCTGGCCCGCTACGGCTTTGTCACAGGCAACGATGCAGCAGAGGCGGCCGAGGACACCCCACCAGCCGCAGGGGTAGGCAGTGCAGGTGTGGCCCCTTCCTTCCCTTTCCATTTCTTTGGCACCACTGCACTATTTCTCTCCTCTAGCACACAGCGCCTGCAATTCTGGCAAAGCATCAATGAACATGCAAGGCCTGAGCTCTTCCGGCGATGAATCTGGTGCAGGAGG
The DNA here is from genome assembly GCF_000258705.1 of Coccomyxa subellipsoidea C-169. Lineage (NCBI taxonomy): Eukaryota > Viridiplantae > Chlorophyta > Trebouxiophyceae > Coccomyxaceae > Coccomyxa > Coccomyxa subellipsoidea. Next base: position 892,653 of record NW_005178021.1, read on the forward strand.
TGGGGATGTGAAAATGGCAGAGAGTTCGAGAGGCATGGGAATTGCTGCGCCGTCTGTAAAGTCAGAGGAGCACACCAGTGAGGCAGAGAGCGGCAGTGAGCATGACCATTCCAGTGCAGACGAGGGGCCGCCAAGCAAACGGCGGCGGACTGATGAGGGCGTAAGAGACTTGGCAAAAATCATGACAGGTGCAATATCCAGCCACCTGAAAGAGCTTAATCCAGCTGTGATCCATTGCTGGTGCAATGCGCAGAGCAGAGATGGCATGTGCAACTGGAAAAGTTCGGCGCCCTTTGTCGCAGCTGTACAGATTGACTTGTGAGGCCTTCATGCAATTCAGGCCATGAGAACGATCCTGCTGATCTCATAGAGTGGTGGTTGATGGGTTCTGTGGTGGTTTCCATTATGCGCTAATTGTCTCAGGGATGGGCGGTCATGTTTCTGCAGGCCAGGAGAGCGAGGCAGCCGGGGATGGAGACTATGCATCTGAGGGCAGCGGGGACGACGATGAGGCCACGTTGGAGGAGGAAGATGCCATGGCTGCCCAGGACGGAGCTGATCGCGCGGTGCGCTATCCTCCTACACACTACAATTGCATGCTGCTGATCCTGAATGCCTTGCATGCCTGGCGGTGACTGCAGCTGAAGACACCCTGTTGTCCTGCCCCATCAGTTATCCGCTTGTCAAAGGGAAATGCTTTCATGGGCTTGGCAGGTGTTAAGTGTTGTGCACACCTGGTCGATTGCAGCTCGAGGCTGCTTGTCAGTCCTGCCTCGGTTGCCAACATGATAATCAAATTGTTTGGGGGTGGATGCTCTGTGGTGGGGCTCTGGACAGAAGCTGAGGTGTTGTGGGCTGCTGGATATACCAGGCGGAGGAGGCGGCAGAGGCGGCAGCACTGGCGGACGAGGCAGACATGCCGCTGGAGCAGCTCCTGGCGCGCTATGGTTATGTCATGGGCAACGATGCAGATGAAGACAGCAATGGCCCCAGTGACATGGACGTCGATGGGGGAAAGGCAGACCAGCCCGCTCAGGCAAGCTCAAAGGAGCCTTCAGACACCGCAGGTGCCAAGGCTACGGCGCCGCCAGGTGCCACGGCCGTCACAGACGCAGGTGAGGCATCACCAGGCACCTTGGAAAGCTATGCATATTGCTGCACCTTTCGCAGTCGAAAGAGGCCTCAGCGCATCAATCGGGATTGCTACCCAGTGGGGTAAACTGAAGAGGCCAGAAAATTTTGAGGGATGGTCACCGCACTCTGGTGGACGCCCTGTCTAGCTTTTTGAACAGTTGTTGACGTGTTGCGCGCGAATGCAGATGAGCCAATGCCGTCGGCCTTCCCGTCAACACTAGCAGTGCCGCCTGAAAGTCAGACCACCGCCGCAGCGCCGTCAGAGGGCATCCCTGTGTCTGCAGCGCCTGAAGAGGCCGCCGGCCCTTCCGCGCCAAGCCTGGCAGCAAAGGAGGACGCCAGTGAGTCGGCCGCCGCCGGCCCCTCCGCGCCAAATCTGGCGGCAAGGGAGCAGGCTAGAGGGAACGCTGCTGAGGACGCGACAGGTGACGAGGCACTGACTGAGCTGGAGAGGGAGGCCCAGGGGGCGGAGCGGCTGGAGGGCGTCGCTCGGCTGGCATCCCAGGTGCAGCCCAAGGGCCACACCCTCGACAGTGCCGGCGTGCACATCCAGGCAAGCCACGCTCTGCCTGGTCTTAAGTCTGCACAGAGTGTTGCATCACGGAAGCAGTCTTTATCTCATCCATGCCTGACGCTCCACTGCTACTCTGGAACGGGTGGAAATGAAAGCGCGCTTGGGACGCAGCATTCTGTTCCAACATGGACTGCCGCAGACAGTGCAAACCTTTTCGAGAACATCTTTCAGCACTATGTGACAATCTAACTATCATTCTCTTGCGCTGACTCTGAGGCAGAGTGTTTCCTTGCACATTTGTTCATGTGTCCTTCTGGAGCCATTAAAGCATTGCTACTACTCATCTCAGAGCTGAGGGGACTGTCGTGACTGACCTGTGCCAGGCAGGAGTGCTCAGCGCGGTGTGTTTGCGTTTGTCGCGCAGGTACCGTTCCTGCTGAAGGGATCACTGAGGGAGTACCAGCACGTGGGGCTGGAGTGGCTGATCACCATCTACACGCGTCGCCTGAACGGCATCCTGGCCGACGAGATGGGCCTCGGCAAAACCATCATGACCATCTCCCTGCTCGCCCACCTTGCCTGCGAAAAGTGCGCTGCCACATTCTCAAAGCACCTGACACTGCACCAGCCAAGGTTCTGCCAGTTATTGTGTCACGAAGAATGTAATCCATGTCCCAGTCTCCTCTCTGCCATTACCCATGCATGAAGCCGTTCGTGTGCATGTGGAATGGGCATCTGCTTAAGAGGGAAATCCTGGAATTCTTAGATTTCCTTCTTGGGAGAACCAGTCAATCGTCAGGGATTGTCCCTTTTGCAAGTTCCCCTGTGATGGCGGATGCCTCTGTTGTCGTCAGAACACTATGCGGGGAGGTGAATTACAGTATGTCTGGAAGTTCAAATCCAGATAAGCCGTCTGTCTTGTAGCATGTCATTCAGACAGGAAGGTAGTCGATATGCCTGGAAGGATATGAGCAGTGAGTGCGCATGCAGGGGCGTGTGGGGCCCGCACCTGATAGTGGTGCCGACGAGCGTGATGCTGAACTGGGAAGTGGAGTGCAAGAAGTGGTGCCCCGCCTTCAAGCTGCTCACCTACTACGGCAGCGCCAAGGAGCGCAAGGCCAAGCGCCAGGGCTGGTCCAAGCCCAATGCCTTCCACATCTGCATCACCTCCTACACCCTCGTTCTCCAGGTCACACCCTGCGCTGTCACCTTGCCAGGCTCATTTTTGCCCGATTTTGAAGGTTGCCTGCCAAATCAGTCCTGAGACAACTGCACATAGATTACTCTCTTCCTGCAGGTCACACGCTGCTTCTACACTGCCAGGCTGATCCTGTTCCATCTTTTCAGAACATGACTCTGGTACCAGATTCTTAGAACTAGCTTATTTTAAACAGCAGGCTTTCAAGCGCCTCTTGATGAAAGTGGTCTTGAGGAGATTCTATCTTTCAATGACTGACTGTGGAGTTTGGCATGCGCATGCACGGTGTAGCTACACATTTCCAAAGGCATGGAAAGCAATTATACCTTGTGAGTTGAGATCTGATGTGTGTCTGGGGTTGACTGGTGCAGGACGCAAAGATGTTCCGGCGGAAGAAGTGGAAGTACCTGATCCTGGACGAGGCACACATGATAAAGAACTGGAAGAGCCAGCGGTGGCAGACGCTGCTCAACTTCAACTCGCAGCGCCGCCTGCTCATCACTGGGACGCCCCTGCAGAACGACCTCATGGAGCTCTGGTCCCTCATGCACTTCCTCATGCCACAGGTGGCCCCCCTTCCTCCCCCTGTCATATTGTAACCCAGCTGGACCTTCAGGCATCAGCTCACCTCTGTGAGACAATCTGTCATGTTCCATGCAATGCATGCACACAGGCAGGCATGCAAAGAGATGCCTGGCTCGGGACATGCCTCAAGTGGCTTGATTTTCATTGATGACCCTCCCAGTGTCGAGGTGCGGGCCTGAACAGTTTGTGCTGACATCGTCATGCTGTGACTCTCGTGCAGGTGTTTGCCAGCCATGCGCAGTTCAAGGACTGGTTCTCCAACCCGCTGACCGGCATGGTGGAGGGGCAAGAGGCAGTCAATAAGGTGTGCTCCCCTTGCATACCCTCACCTTTTGCACATCACACACCTCGCATATCGGATCCTGCAGGCCGTCCGATGACTTCTCACCATGTACTGGTTCCTGCCAGTTATTAGGGCGTCAAGAGCTTTGCCAACCTTACGGAGACGCGATATTCAAATGGGATAGCTTTTCTTGCACAATTGAAAGTGGCAAACAGCTTGATATTGATTGCTCCTAGTTTGCTTGTGATCATACTACTTGCAGACCCTAGGCTGGTGGAGGAAAGTGTTTATACTGAGCACCTTGTCCACGGCTGACTGGGTCTAGGTTGGTTTTAGGAAGTCATACAAGGGGTAGTGTCTGTAGCAGCCTTGATCAGCAACTTCTCTGCAGACGCACCTTGCCTTCTGAGCAGGAACAATATTTAATACAACAATACTGTGCATGCTTGAAACAGGCGCTGGTGGAGCGGCTGCACGGCGTGCTGCGGCCATTCCTGCTGCGGCGGCTGAAGAGCGAGGTGGAGAAGCAGCTGCCGGGCAAGCACGAGCACGTGGTGCGCTGCCGCCTCTCCAAGCGCCAACGCACGCTGTACGAGGACTACATGGCCTCCTCCGACACCGCCTCCACCCTCACCTCCGGCAACTTCCTGGGCATCATCAACGTCCTCATGCAGCTGCGCAAGGTCCGCTGTTCCCTCCGTCCGAGCCCACGCCCACCACTCCTCCCTAAATTGAGACAGTACTTCATGCATGTACCGGCAGCGTACACTAGCACGGTCTTGCCGAGGCACCTACACATGCATGAGGAGCAGGGCTACTTTCACGATGTCTCAAGCAGCACAAAAAGGAGCATGTCAGTTCAATGCTCTGCTTTCAACCCTGTTAGAGCAGCACAAGGGCAGCGCATGCTCACAAAGCACGTGTCCCTCGTTTCACCAAAGCCTCTAACAACTGACATCAACCCACAACTCCGAGTACATTACGTGCTGTTCTGCAGGTGTGCAACCACCCGGACCTGTTCGAGGGGCGGCCCATCGTCTCGGCATTTGACATGGTGGGGGGCCTCAGCGCGCAGCTGCCCTCAGCGGTCGTGCGCGCCAGCGAGGGCTCTGTCTGGGACCATATCGATCTTGGAGAGCTCAACCTGCTGCCCATCCAGCATGAGGCCATGAGCCAGTGGGAGGCCCAGGAGGTTCAGGTGGGCGCTCATGCCCGCCTCTCCCTTTCCCTGGAACTTCCTCTCCCATTTCTTGCACTGATTTGCATGGGATTAGAAGCCATTGCTTGTCAGCAATTGCATGACTAAGGTTGTCCACAGAGCGACGGTGCTGACTTGCCTCCTGTTTGGGCGAGGCACTGACAGACAAGGTGTGGAAAGACCGGGTTGCTGAAGGTGCCGGCAATATGTGTGCAGGTGCTGCAGACGCCAAAGCAGCTGATAGAGGAGCTGAACGCCTCTAAGGCTGAGCAGCGTGGCGACCAGAGCGGCCTCAGCATATCTTTTGTGGTGAGTAATGGCTTTCTGCATGCAAAAGATCTCATTTTTATGTCCTTTTGAGTCATTACCTCCCGCACACACCACATGCTACTCTTCCTAGGCCTTGAGTTGCTGCCACAATTTGCAATATATCCTTCAATACGGAGAATGGGAAAGCTTTGCTGAAGGGACACTCCTATTCCTTCAAGTGCGCAAAGTGACACTGTGCCCCTCTGCTGTCACAGGCCACTTTGGAGGGCGCGCCATCACAGGGCCTGGTGCACGCGGTGGCGGCATCACTGCGCGACCTGCGCCGGCGGCGGGCCGAGGCCGCGGCGCAGCGCCGAGCGCTAATGGCGGCCGTGAACGAGCGCCGCAGCCGCCAAGCGCCGCTTTTTGGGCGTGACCTTGTGGAGGCTGTGCGCGTGGAGCTGCCTGTTCACCAGGTCCATGTCATCAAACAGCAGGTGCGCTGTCGCTCTTATGCAGAATTTTGTGTTCTCCTTTGGGCATGTGACTCTAAACATATTTCCAGATGTATGGGGAGATTCTGGCGGTCATGAGGGCATTTGCAGAAAGTGATGACCGGATTCTGCGGGAGTTGTGACCCACAGAAGCTGGCCATCCATTTGTCAGCTCTTAGAAGTGGGATTGCAACCTGCCATCTGACTAAGTGGCGTCTTTTGAGCAACAGCCAGCTGGTGGTGAAGATCTAATGACTTGATGTCTGGCTTTGCAGAGGGGGCGCCACCTGGACTTTGCGGATGCTGTAGCCGATGCAGTCCAGACGTGCCAGATGCGCGCAGAGCAGCTGGATGACGAGTTGAAGACCTTCATGTTCGTCATCCCCAGGGTGCAGCTCGACCTTATTTTCACATGTTGAGACAAGCTGGCTGCAGCTAAGGAAACTATCATCACACAAAAATTCCAACATGTACCCTGCATTAGCAGACCGTGTCACTTGGCCAAGCACAAAGATTGCGTCCTTGCCTCGCAAACTTTGCAGTGCATGGCAGACTGCAGGGCATGCAGAGCACCATGCCAGTGATCTTCTCACGGGAACAGGCATCAGAAGCTTCAACAGCTTGTGGGAAGTTGCGGATCCTTGTTACTATTGCAAGATTGTGATTGTCCCCTGCCATGCTACAGGCGCGGGCCCCCCCGCCAGAGATATGGTGCAGCCGTCCGGACCCGAGCGCAGTCGCAGAGGCGGCCGCGCGCGCGGCGGCGCTGCAGGCGGAAGTCTTTGCGCGATCAGCGCCCCTGCGCACGGCCATCGTGCGGCAGCAGCTCTTCTTCCCCGACCGGCGGCTGATCCAGTTTGATTGCGGCAAACTGCAGGCACGGCCTCCCATGCCTGAGTACGGCTGTATCCATGCCCCGTGACCTTTCCGCACAGGAAACTGCACACTAATTTTGCGATCGGCCCTTTGCCAGTTGTCCCTTCAAACGACAGTCACCCAATTGTACTCTTTGCAGGCCTGCCCTTCGCAACAACTCTTTTTAGGGAAACGTGGGAAACGCTCCTGGCTAGCACTGTGTCACGTCTGAAAGGTTTCTGACACTTTAATGCAGGAGTTGGCGGAGCTGCTGCGGCGGCTGAAATCTGGCGACCACAGAGCCCTCATCTTCACCCAGATGGCGCGCATGCTTGACATCCTGGAGGTGGGTTACCCTTCCCCGTCACCTCTCACACCGCATTAGCCTTGAGCATCCCACGCTTGCTGATGAGTTTGATCCCTTGCAGTGTGCACTGGTGGTGCACAGCGGAGCAGACACTGAAACGCTTCCCGACACACATTCAAGATGGAAGAGCTTTTGATTAGTGGCTGAACAGAATTCAATCAATGGGACATGCCGAATTGCATCTGTTTGCATCAGCACAATGATGGGCTGACGATGGTGCCTGGCATTGCACATTAGGTGTTTCTGAACCTGCACGGCTACAGCTACCTGCGCCTGGACGGCACAACCAAGCCCGAGCAGCGCCAGATCCTCATGCAGCGCTTCAACACCAACCCCAAGCTCTTCGTCTTCATCCTTTCCACGCGCTCCGGCGGCGTCGGCATGAACCTCACGGGCGCCGACACCGTCATCTTCTACGACTCTGACTGGAACCCAGCCATGGACGCCCAGGCACAGCCCCCTCATCCCCTTACTTGGAAACACTGTCTCGTTGGTGTCTGGATGCTTGAATCCGGTCCTACTGAAACTCTGGATTCCTGAACTATCATCAAACTCTTCAGTTGAGGTCCTTTCATCATAGCATTGCCACAGCAAGCCACTCTTACTGGCAACCTGCATTCAGTTTGGGTTGTGGACAGTGGTGTGTGTCTGAGCATCCGCCTGCATCTTTTGCATGTTTTCATCAAGCAGTGCCCCCAACTGGCTTACAAGAAGGCCTGGATTCCCTCAACATGTTCCTGACACAACTCCTGAATCGACTTACGTTGGCTGGATCTCCAACAGATTGCAGCGGCTGATGTATGTGACAATCTGGTAAAGAGACTGCAGCCTGAATGTGCTCGGCCGGCTGCGCAGGCACAGGACAGGTGCCACCGCATCGGGCAGACGCGTGAGGTGCACATCTACCGACTGGTGAGCGAGCGCACCATCGAGGAGAACATTCTGACCAAGAGCGACCAGAAGCGCCAGCTGGACCATTTAGCCATCCAGTCCGGCGGCTTCAACACCGACTTCCTCCAAAAATTCAACCCCCGCGAAATCCTCGGCCTGCAAGGTGTGCTTCACCCCTCCCAGGCTTTGCAAATGAGCTTCACGAATGAACTGGATGGTTCCCCCGCCCTTGCTTCTTTGCTGGTCTGGGCTGGTTTCATCCATGGTCTAATATGGTATTGAACCACTTCTTATCATGGTCATGCCATTCAAAATTCAAAGTACAATTCCGTCTGAGACGGACCAGATGTAGAGGCCATCTGGGTGTGCTAAATAGCGTAGCCAAGTCTTACAATCAGTGATTGAATGAGTTGTTGTGCACTCTCAGGGGCTCCCACAGCTGCGGCCGGGCCAACGAGCGGGGGCATGTCGGAGGAGGAGGTGCAGGCGGCGCTGCGCAGCGTGGAGGACGAGGGCGATCGAGCCGCCGCGGCCGCGCTCGAGCGCGAGACGGCCGACGAGCTCGCTGAGTTCTCCGCCGAGCCCGCGCCGGCTTTGGCCCCCGATGCGGATGCCGAAGCCGATGAGGACGCCGAGGACGGCGATGACACCAGGTTGCGCTTCTGCATGCATGTTTGGGTGTATCTCCTGGGTGCAATGGTGGTGCCGCCCGATTGAGGGGTGCTTGGAAGAGAAGATATTTATAGCCTCACCTAGGATTCCCACCTTTTGATACAACAATCTTCCTTTGTCACTAAATTCACGTAGAACAGTATACATTTCATCTAAGTATATGTTTGTCATGCTCTCCCCTTTGGACTAGTGGGCTGAAGGAGACTGTTCATGAATGAAATAGGCAGAAGAGAATGGGTGTGAGCACAAGTGCTGTGCCTCATCGTGGTTGCTGTGCGAGTGGCAGGGGGGCGGCGGCCTCCGGCGCGGAGGACGGCGCGGTGGCGGCGGCGTCGGGCGCGGCGAGCCAACCGAGCAGCGAGCTGCCGCTGGTCAAGGCGGAAGAGGTGGATGCAGACGACGACGCGATCATGTCGGATGTGGCGGCGCTCGCGCACGGCGGACAGAGCGCGGACCCCGTCGCCAACCTGGAGAGCGCGCTGCGGCCCATCGAGCGCTACGCAGTCCGCTTCCTAGAGGAGGTGTGCATTGTCCTCCGTGCAAAGGAGCACTTGTCTGGCTTCTTGCCACGGGCAGAAGGTCACGTGCTCTTCACGCAGTTTTTCATACTCCTAGATGCGTGTATCTGAGTGGACTCACCTTTCTCATGTTCGGATCGAAGAAGCCGCTGATTTGATATTGAAGTTTCAAAGGGCATGAGGCTCGTCAGCTTGTTGCTTCGGAATTAAAGGAGCTCCAGTGAAATGGTTAGGATGGTGAGGGAGAGCGAGTTGGGCTGCGCAGGTCGCCCCATCACGGCTGGATGTGGAGGCTGCGGCTGCCGCGGTGGAAGCAGAGCTGGATGCGCAGGAGTGGAACATGCAGGAGATTGAGCGCATCCAGGAAGAGCAGGTTTGATGACGCCCAGCCAACATCCTTATGTCCAATTATGTCCAATAACATAACCACAGTACGCTAAAATGGCCGCACCGCAGCCACTGAAACCTGAAAATCGTAGAGCCTGTCGACCTCAGCAAGATGTGTCAGAATCACAGTCTGTTCCCCGCGAATTAGATGTATTCTAACATCTGTGAGGTGGTGTGTGCAGGAAGCCGAGATAGAGGAGGATGCAGAGGCGACGCGCGCGGTTGACTGGGACAAGGCGGCGGCGGACGCGGCCTACAGGGCGCAGGTTGAGCGCGCCCAGGAACGCCAGCGAATCCTGCAGGAACAACTGGCGCGCGAGGTGAGACCCCATTGTGCTCTCTCTGCTATCAACACTGACTACCGTGCCTACGATGGTCTGGGTGTTACTTAAGTTCTGTTAGTCCAACAATGGCCGGAAATGGGGCAGCCTTTATGTCTGCAGATTTCCTTTGGGCATCAACACCGTGCCCCTTTCTGATGATCTTTGGGCAGGGTGCTGATGGGTGATAGTTCTTTACATTACTTTTTGGCAAAGTTGGACACCTAGCTCTCTTCAGTTTGCCCGGGAACACATGAGGAGTCTGGGAGACAGTTATGGATGCCCATGTCTTCCTTTAGTGCTACATGCTAAGGGCTGTGTGGTGGCTTTAGGAGGCGGCAGCGGCGGCTGCAGCCGAGGCGGCGGCATTGGCGTACGAGGCGCGCGTGGCGGAGACGGGGGCCGCCAGCAGATCGGGCGGGGCCGTTGGTAAGAAGGGCTACAAGAAGGCTCGCATCACTGCCACGCGGTCGATGGATCCTGAGGAGGCCGAGTCTGCCCTGCCCAGCCCCCGACCCACCTTCAGCAGGTTCGGCTCAACTTCAGATCACCTCGCGGTCTTGATGTTCCACATTGATGCCTGATTTTTGAAGTGGGCACCGCATCAAAACTCATGAGGAAGGCAAATTCAGGCACCTCTTGTCGCCCCAAACCTTGAGAGAAGTGAAATCAGTGTCAGTCTTCTTGAGACGTCGCACCAGGGGCTTTTATGCAGCTGAAAGTGCCATTTGTCTGCTGCAGACAGTAGAATTTGCAACTTTTTTTGCCCCCTATCCATTCAAAGGGACCTTCATATTGCTCCTCTTGTTCCCGTACTCGTGCATGCTTGGCATGCGTTCTGACAGCATGCGGAAGAACTGACGGGATGCTCTGCTCGCGCGCCGCACAGGAAGCGTGCGCGGACGGCGCGCGGTCGCGTGGTGGTGCGGCCCAAGTGGCCGGGCGAGGACGACACGGGCGGCAGCAGCCCCGACCCAAGCGAAGCCTACAGCTCCGCAGACGAGGCCAGCCACGCCGGCTGGGGCGGTGCGTGCAGTGTCACATTCCTGCAATTGTTGTTTGCCCTTTGCCAGTCCCTCCTGCTGCCATTCCTTGCAGCTATGTCTATGCGATCAAATTTCTGCACTCACAATTATCAGTGGGAGCCACAGCATCTCGCTCATACAGCCGCATTCCCATTCCCATTGCAAGTCTAGGGCCTTCATTGTATTGGGTGCTGCCACATCAAACTGATACAATGCAAAGCCAAGAGTTGCTGTCAAGCACCTTTATCTTGATGAGCTTCGCCCGTTGAGCGCGACACTGCGAATGTGACTTCAGGGAAGTGTTGTGAAGGTACAGGGTATGGAGAGGGGCAGAAGCGCGTGCGGTACGAGCAGCAGCAGCCGAGCCCTGCTCCGTTGCCGGGGATCAAGGTGGAGGGCGGCGGCAATGGCCGGCCTCGCAGCCGCTTCAGCGAGGCGCCCCCCGCGCGCCTCGGATTCCCACAGCACTTCCAGCGGCCTCCCACCGGTGCGCGCATCCTGGACCTGCTCTCTCCACCATGTGAATATCCTAGGCTCATAAGACCCCTGTCGCCATCCTCACTTCCTCCACATGAGACTCTACAACGCATTTGGCGGCCACAAAAGACACTGCAAATTTCTCCAATGCATTCTGCTCTACATTGTAGAGATGCTGCATTCTCCACCTGGTTGACTGAGCTTTGCATATGAGTTTAGTACACGTTATGTCCATGATGTTTCCTCATAAATTTTGCAAAGAATAAAAAGGTTCTGAAATGCAATACTGTGCCATTTCACAGGGGCAGCCATGCCTCAGCCGGGCCCCTACCGCGGTACACCAGTTGCGGCCCCTGTGTCGCCGCAGCCACACACGCCACGGCCATACAACACTGCGCGCAAGTATGCCACGGTGGGGCAGCTGCGGCCTCCCCAGCACACCTGGATCCCCTGGGACGTGTCAGAGGACGTGGTAAGCTTCTGATCTTCTTCCTTCTGCCCTAGAATGACGCATATGAAGTACATTCAAGGCGCCCCTTTCCTCACGCAGCCCTATGCATGCCCCGTTACTATGAGCTTTATATACTTGGATAGTCCTGTACATACACTGTGACGCAGTCCAACAGGAGTCCGCCCCAAAGACATTGTTGGTGCGCGGTGGGACTGACGTGGATGGCGTTTGGCAGGTGCTGGCAGCGATGGTGGAGGAGGCGGTGCAGGAGGGGGTCAGCAGAGGGAATGGCAACGGAGCGCAGAGCCAGCAGCTGGGGCGAGCCGTCTGGGAGCTCATCAGCACCACCCTGGCAGCCGGCGCTGCCGCCCTCACCGTCAACGCAGCCGCCGCCGCCCGCCAGGCGGTGATCACCCTGTACCCAATCCCATGCATGTCACCACTTTTACCTGAGCATTCAGCAGATCTCCAGACTCAAGAGGTGCCTCTAGAGCCGCCAATCTTGTGTCATCAGCTGGCCTTTCACCAGTTTGGAGCGTGAATTTTGCTCCTGCGTGGTGCATGCTCTGTCAAAGGGGGTGCTGACAATATTAAAGGTTCTACACCATTGTTGGCAAGGCTGGATTGCTGAATCTGGCTCTCCTTGTGCTGCAGTCCAAGTTCCGCTCACCGGAGCAGTGCTGGGAGCGGTACCAGATGCTGCTGGCAGCCCTGCAGGGCAGCCGCGCTGCCGGCATGTTTGTGCCGGCACCTGCCGCCGTGCCGCAAATCCGGCCGACCCCGGTGTCGCCGCTTGTGCCTCAGCCTGCGCCCGCCTATTCCACACCTCTCATCCCTGCATCAGCACCCCAACAGCTGGCACCCCTTGCCGGCCCGATCCCGCAGTCCAGCGCCCCAAGCAGTGCTCTGGCAAATGGGCTGTCCATAAGCAGCCCGGCAATGAGTCTTGGGCAGCCCCAAATGCAGGCGCAGCCCGCGGCTCAGCTGCCTGTGGCTTCAGCAGCGTCTCCAGTTATGGCCAGCAGCAGCCCAGCTGTGCCAGGGGGACAGCAGGGAGCACAGGCATCTGATTCCGCAGCAGGTTCTGCAACTCCACCACCGCGAGATGTGGGCAGTGCGCAGCCTCTGGCCAATGCAGAGACAGGCCCTCGCCCGAGTGCCCCAGCGAGGGAGCAGCCAGCAACAGCAGGTCCAGTGCAGACAGGCAGTTCTGCCGCATGCTTGGAATCCCTCACACAGCAGCTGGTGTGGCTGTCCCGCAGAAATCCAGCCTGCAGCACGGCGGTGAGGTTTTCACTCCCATCTGTACTTGCTGCTCATGTTCAATTTGTTAGTCAATGCTCGAACAGAGTCTCTCTGTAAATGTCGGGTGTGAGTAAATTTTGTGCTTGAAAAATTCAAATTTAAGAACAAATGGCACTAAAGTGCTGGTTTTGGGGCTTGGCTGCAGGGGTTGCAGTCGGTGCTTGCAGCCGCATATATAGAGTCCCCGCCCACGAATGGCACAGCAGCGGCCGCGCAAGAGCTGACGCGCGATCTGCAGGGCCTCCTGGCCGCCGCAGACGCTCCAGTCAATGGAGCAGCGAAGCCAGCGGTGCCGTTTACGGCGGCACGAGGGGCGCCGCGGCAGCAGCCAATGCTGCTCAGCGTTGGCGCGGCGGAGGCGGCGACCGTGAAAGAGGCGGTGCGGCGTGCGGCCGGCCCCTGCTCGCGCGGCATCCTGCGCCACCTGGCTTCGGTTGTGACAGCCGTCAGGACTGGAGGCATCAAGGTGTGGGGCCGTCTTCCTCTTCTCAATGATCATACTCTCTGAGTTCAGCGGGGATTCTCCTGTCTATGGTTTTATTTCTGATCTTGACATGTTCTTTTGTAGTCTTATCATGTCATATTGCTGCGTGTCGGCTTTGGTCTTGGCGTCGCCAATTATTGGCGTGCAGGAGTCATGCCTGCACCGCCAAAGTCTGTATATGCGTGGGTACTTGAGTGACGCGTGGGCCCAACCTGTCGCAGGCTGGCAATGCAGCCCTGACGCAGCTTCTGCAGCTGCCCAAGGCGCCGCAGCCACAGCAGCCGCTGCCTGCATCGCAGCAGCCGCCCACGCAATCGCCTAGACCAGTGGCTTCACCGCAGCTCCAGCCGTTCGCTGGGGCACCCCGCATGCAGCCACCGCAGCAGATGCGCCCCCCGGGTCCCAAGGGGGGCCCATTCCTGCACGGTGCGCCGCCCCCGGCCACTCAGGGAATGTACCCTGGCCACCCTCGCCCGCTGCATCCGTCCATGGGCCACACCGGCCGCCCCCTGCAGCGGCCTGTGATGGGTCATGTCCGGCTGCAACAGCCGGTGCCATCTGCGCAGCTTCGGCCGCCAGGTGTTCAGCGGCCTTTCCAGCAGCAGGCAGCCCCGCGAGGGCCTCCCATGCGGCCGGCGCCATCTGCCGCGGCGGGCGCGCAGCCGGGGCAGGCGCCGCAGTTTGCGGGGGGCCAGATGCCTTCGGCGCTCGTCGCGCAGCTGCAGCAGATTGCTGCCGTTCAGCTGCCGCCTCAGGCTGGGGTGCAGCAGGCTGCCCCGGGGATGCAGCCGCTTGGAGTGAATATGGACGCGCTGCAGCGAATGGCCGCCATGCAACCTGCTGTCCCTGGTAGGCTTTCCTTTCTCAATCCAGCCTCCGCAAACTTTTGAGCACATGTGGTGACTGCCAATGTGAACGCAAGTGTGATCTTCCAATTGACACATCCGTGTTGTTTGGTGCCCATGAGCAATGCAACGGCTGTGGGGACAAAGAGCTAAAAGGCACAGTGTCGTGCGTGCAGGGCAAGTGCCACCAGCACTGGCGCTGCTGCACAGCTTGCTCGCTGCAAGGGCGGGGGCCGGCTTTCACCCTGGCGCACAGGGCGTTCCCTTCCTGCCTGCACAGCCCGGCCTGTCACAGCCACCAGCGCTGGCAGTGGCAATGCGCGCAGGCATGTCAAGCCAGCCCCTGCCGGCCCCTGTAGGTCCTATTGGAGCCCCTTTTGCAGCACCACGACCGCAACACGCGCCTGTGTCGCAGCTTGCCAGCGCAGCTGAGCAGCCGCCTCAGATGCAGCAGCAGCAGCAGTCACAACCGGGAGCTGCTGCTGATGCACAGCGGCAGAATCCTCCTGGCCCACAGAAGCCATCACAGTGAAAGCCACTTCTGTGCAGATCCACTGTTTTGCCCTGGCATCTGATGGGTGTGGCTTCGCATGCATGTGCTGGTATAGTAAAGGATGGATGTGGAATAAATATGCTCAAACACAACTTTGAACGCAACTGTGCAAGCTAGATTGGAATGGAGTCTTATGTCCGAGTTGCCTTTTTGAATCGATGACTCGTGTTGTGGTGATCTTGTGCTCTCTGTTGTCATGCTTATTTCTGCGGAATCTTGGTGGAGCTGCTGCTTCTTTTCTTGAAATAAGAGCGCGCATGTTTGATGAGTCTTGGGAGACTATTGTGATAGCAGATTTGCACCGCACATGTTGATAACAGTGCCAAAGCTCATTTATGTGATGTAACCTGTGAGTGACAATTTCATCAACCACATCCAGAAAAGTTCTCGACACTCTAAAATTGCAAGACACCATGCAGTGCATATAGATGCACTGTACGCACACGCATAAACATTCTCTAATAATTGACATGATGGGCAGGTGCACTGTAAGCTCCTCTGTCCTCCCCTCAGACTGTAATACCTTACACGCTTGCATGTTACTGCTTTTTTAATTACAGCTGTGAAGTTTTGGAAGGTTCCAGAACAATTCCCTTGTTGAGGTTTTCCAGTGCCTGTGTGGGGGGATCTCCCTTCGTGCATTGCCATAGTCAATTCTCTATGGCATGTTCTGCATCATTGAGACAAGAGGGTAGCACCATGCTGAAGTCTCCTGCCCAGTCCTGAGTTCAAGGCAGTTTGGAACTCCCCCAAAAAATTGTTGGGCCTAGCGGTCTGACTGCATGACACCATTGTGTGCCTTGCGAGAATCCATCAGCTTGTTCGCCACAGATGCTTGCTTGCCCGAATCCTTGCCAATCGGATTCCTGTCCTGCACCAGCATGAGCATATCGATCAGAGAAAGAGCAACAGATGCCACTGTGGCTGCAATCTGTGGGCTAAAGCAAACTTTGAGGAATGGTGTAGGCGTCTGCATGAGCAGAGTGTGCTGCACAGATCTTGAGCGTACCGTTGTTTTGAAGCCGGGTTCATTGCGAGCATGCTCCATCTCTTTGACGTGCGCTTTGCGGTCCTCCCTCTCCTGCACGGAGCGGACCTCAT
Organism: Coccomyxa subellipsoidea C-169; assembly: GCF_000258705.1. NCBI lineage: Eukaryota > Viridiplantae > Chlorophyta > Trebouxiophyceae > Coccomyxaceae > Coccomyxa > Coccomyxa subellipsoidea. The sequence continues at coordinate 908,559 of NW_005178021.1, forward strand.
TCCAAGAAGCTAACGAGAAGAGCTTCCAATTGACTCAGGGGCATTTTGACATTTCAATCATATCATAATGCAGCTCTTCAGCTCGCTCCTACCTGAGCTTGTGTTCGCTCCCCGGCCTCGGTGATAGCAGCGCCGTGGTTAGCTGGCACTATGTTGGGGTGATGCCTGCAACAGCCCAAGCATTGTTCAAACCAGCACCAGATGCTGAAAGCATCCTATCAATGTACGTGAAACCCACAACTTAATTATATTAATTTAATTCTATGTAGTGATAGCGTAAGTACACTCTATTAGCACACTAAGTACGAGCTAACCGTAAATCGACAGGAATGGCTCTCACTTTGGTCCGGCATCCAGCTTCTTCCCGTCCGGAACTGGATCCGAAGTCGCTGATGTGCGGGCTCTAATCGTACGTGGGAGGTTGTTATTGCTGCAGGAGCCGCACAATGTGTCACGCTCCTAATCAACTTGCACGTGATGGATGCCGCACTGGGTCAGCAAGAGCAATGCACCCCAATTTGTGAGACACAATTCAGATTGACCCGCTTTGGTCAAACAATTCTACCTGTGAACCAGGTTTGGACCCTTGTGAGACTGAGGCTCAGCCGAATCGCTCCTGTTGCTCTCATCGGATCCTGCCATAGCGACTTGTGACGGGCCTGTACTGGGAGCGGCGTGATGGTCAGTTGTTTGGTTGTGCGTATATCGAACTATGTTGCAATATGACTGAATTCGTGTTGGAGAAGAGAAGATATCGTATCCAGCGACGACGTCAAAAGGACAGCTTCCTGTCGTGCCGAAGCTACGATTCAACTCCAGGGCTTTGGGTCATGTCATTCGTCATTGTGTCGTGAGCTTTGTTCTCTGGAAGAGAAATGGTCGTGACGTGCATGCAAGCGCACAAGTACTTGCTGCGCTCAGGTACCTCCGTCTTGAGGGTTGCAAGGCTTTCGACATATCAGCAGCACCGAGGTATGGATTGATTGATGCCCGATGCGTGGATGTAGAGATCGGGAGCAGGAGACTTCAAGGCGCAGGACATACATCAAACTTGGCGTCGTATTAGTTTTGCTTCTGGTCGCCCTCGCAGGGTTTAGACACAGCACAAGAATGAGCGCATCACTGGAGAAGACAAGCTTCGAGGGCATCCCTGGGTTCGTGGGTGGGCCGAAGAACCGGCCTGGAGTAATCGTGTTGCAGGAATGGTGAGTTGTATATTAGTAGATCGAATGGAAGAGATGAGAAGGATTAAGAATTCTCAGCAGGGAGAGGCAACTCGATGGATCTGAAATGGAGGGTTGATGTCCACCTGCGACAGGTGGGGCGTCACTGACGAGATTAAGGAGCAAGCAGAGCACCTGAGCAAGCTTGGGAATTACCGTGTTTTGATTCCTGATCTCTACAAGGGTTCAATCGGCGTTGATGCTGAGGAAGCATCCCATGTAAATGCCCTCTCTTGCACCACATGCTGACCCTAGTGACTATGAATGCACCTGCTCTTATACTTAATCTGCGAGGATGTCTGCTGGGATGTTAATGCTCCTGCTCCTTGAGCAGCTAATGAACAATTTGGACTTTAAAGCTGCGGTGGAGGAGATCAAAACAGCAGATAAGTGGCTGCGCGAAACAGGATCATCAAAGGTCAGTCTGCACCTGGCCAGACTTCCAATATGCGTGTCAACAAGCCACCAAATGAGCAAATGATCCCCTTGCAGCTTCAAGGAAATTGGGTGTCTTCATGGTGCACAGGTTGGGGCTACTGGCTTCTGCATGGGCGGTGCTTTGACATTCCTGGCTGGCGAGTATGCTGACATTGATGCGGCAGCACCTTTCTATGGCACCCCACCTGCAGAATTGGGACATGTATGCTGCTGCAGTCCCCCGCCATGCACAACCTCTGTCTGACCTTGCAGCTAGCTTCAGTGCCATGAGATCATATTCTCACTGAGGAACCTCTTGTGTGGACGCAGCCAGAGAAAATCAAAGTACCTGTTCAAGCCCATGTTGGAGAGAATGATGCCTTTGAGGTGAATGCAACCTTCCAGTGTGCAGAGCAGACAGTACGGATTGGTTTAAACCTTTTGACCGAATTCAACAACTTGCAGTAATGTGCCCTAATGTACTTGACATATGGGTGTCTCGTAATTGCAGGGCTTTGCTGATGCGAAGACTGTTTCCCGCTTTGTGGAGAAGATCAATACGGCTGGTGGCAGCGCCAAGGTGTTTGTGTACCCAGGGGAAGGCCATGCCTTCATGAATGCCGGCAAGAGCATCAAGGAGAAGATGAAGAGTAAGCACCTGCTGCCTGATCACCAGTTCTGTTCTTCGTTGCACTGAATCACAAGAGCTACCCAGTGCAGCTCAGATTATACGCTTCTGCGTCATGAGAGTGGGCATGCCACTTGCAGCTGGCGGCCTTCCATTCGGGAAGGAGGAGTCCCAGGACGCCGCCTGGGAGAGGGTCCTCAGTTTCTTCAAGGAGCATTTGGGGTGAAGGCACTCCCAAGCGGATATAAGTCCGCTGGTGCATGTCCCTTGTGTATGGTACAAGACAAACATGACTTCACAGGCTTTTAAGATGACAATTCTGGGTCAGCACTGACAGCACTGACTTGAAAGAGTCACCTGCAATGCCACAGAAGCATTGTCGGGAGGTATAACAAGAGTTCGGTATTTGATTTGGACTAAAACAATATTGCAGATATCCCACTAATAAGCAGCCGCTGCGCTACTCGCAAGCCTGAAGGTATCGCATTGTACCTGAAGTTCAGCGTAGTGCTTCCTGACCTCACACTGAAGTCCCACTAGAGTTCATCTGGGGTCATTTGCTGGACTGTTCTCAATTTGTTGTCAGGCTGGCACCACAGTAGCGCTGATGGGTTGGACAGATGTCTGGGTTGATCAATGACTGAATTTCTAAAAAGAGTCCCAGTGCACCGTGTATCAGGAGGCAAAGGTGTTGAGGGTAGTCATGCCACTGCCAGTGGCATGCCAGCCTGAGTCACCCATGCCACGCATGCCATTGAGACACGCCACTCCGGATCGAGAACTCCTTGAAGGACCTCAGAGGCTCTGACATGCATGCCTTGATTGACCAGCAGTCTACAAACATGCTCTCCATCCCACATATCTGGTGATGGGAAATGTATCCTCCCTTCCACTTTGTTTTCGTCTCTGCCTTGCTAGACAAAGAGAGGACAGAATTTCCTGGACCCAATCAGGGTGACTTCCATGTGGCTTCACATCATGCAGCATCAAGCATCCCAGTCCTGAGGCGCTTCTCCAACAGCTCGCAAAGATCCAGAACTTCTCCTGTCGTGTATCCCGAGATCAATCTTTGCCATCGAAGCTAAGAATATAATGCTATAGACTCGATTTGGAACACAAGGTCACATCAATTGTCAGCATTCTTGTTGTGATGAGATAGTAAGAAGTTGAATACAGTTCGTGGTGCCTGCTATTCTATACATCATGAGCTCCTCTAGTGGCAGGATAATTACCAAGCGGCTCGCAGAAGCCTTGAGCGCTCGGCATTTTTCTGTCAGTCGCGTTAGCAGCAAGGTAAGATCCACATGGGTCAACAATTGCCAGTAGAATTTTTCTCAGGTTCCCATCTTTCCACAGGGCACCTCAAGTAACGCTGTCTTCATGTTTGAACTTATTATCCGCTGCTCTCACACATGTAACTTTCCTCAGAGACACTTTGGCATGCTGGACAGGGAAAGCACATTCCACCACCTCCTGCACCAGCATATGGGCCTGGATCTAATCCTGCGACTGGAACGACACCAGTAAAGCCATCGGGGTCGCAAGCAACTCTCGCGCCAGCCAAATCGGCACCAAATCCACCTGCAGGATCCGGAGGTGTACCCTCAACTGCTCCCAAGCAAGGAGGTCCACCACCACCATCATCCACCACTGAACCTGCAGCTTTGCAGCAAGGCAAGGGGCCAAGTGTGCCCAGTCAGCCAGCACCATCTGTATTACAGCCTCGGAGCTCAGGCCCAGCAGGGAAGGACCCTGCAAATGTGCCCGCAAGCGCCAAACCAACTCAGCCAGCCCCAGTCACGCCAGCACCATTATCGCCAAAACCTGCGCCGGCTGCGGTGAAGGAACAGCCAAGGCAGCCCACAGCATCGCCAGCTCCTGCTGCTCCCCCACAGCAGCCAATCCCGGCAGCAGAGATCCAGGCCACGCAGCCGCCGGGGGCCCAGGCAGTGAAGATCACCGGCCCTGCACCGCCGCCGGCAGCCTCTGCGGGCGGCGTGGGGCAGGACAGGGCAAAGCAGGCCTACTTCACCGGCGGCACGGCAGCGCGCAGCAGCGGAGACCACCGCAAGCCGCCGCAGGGCAATGCATGGCTCATCAGCAAGTCGCTACCCGTGGACGTGAGGCTGCTCGCAGCGGGAGCAGCTTCCATCGGCGCGCTGTACTTTTATACCAGCCGAGAGAAGCAGCCCGATCAGGACACAGCACCCTCACAGGGAGGGGGTGATGATGGCGGTGCCCCTTCAGCCACCTTCTCTGGTGAGGCTGAAGGCTCTGGAACAGAGGAGGAGACCCTTGAGGCAGGAGGTGCGCCTGCAGATGAGTTCCAGGAAGTCAGCAATGGAGGGGAAGAGCTTCCAAGCGCTACCGGAGGAACAACTCCAGATTTCGGTGCAGGTGGGCTTATTTTTGCAAGGCTGGATCAAGCTTTCATGGCAATGGAGCAGAGCATGCCAATTGTGACAATCATTATTTCCCGCCTTGCAGGAGACTTCTACACGGATGAGCTGGCCATGCAGAGCAAAGATGCAACCCACGAGGGGCACAAAGAGGAGCCAGCATTGGCGGCACAAGCTGAAGAGCCAAAGCCTGTGGCTTTGCCTCCTCCAGAGCCCTCTATTCTAAAGAAGGTGCTGCTGACACCTCTTCCAGTTCTCATTGCAATTCTCACTGCACATCAATATGGTAATTGACTGTTGACTGGACTGGGCATGTACTGAGGCATAAATTCTGCACAAGAAAATGCAGGAAGAGATCATCAGCGCAGCTAAGACCGTGGAGAACTCCATCCAGAATGGCCAGCCGCTTGAGATGGTGGACACAAAGCCTGTGACAGACCTGCTCGATGAAGTCGGCACTGGCAGCTGGCAGCTTGTGGAGGCGCCAGGTGAGCAGCCATCTGCCTCGTAGTATATCATCTAGCTGGTTCTGCACAAGGTCTTGGTGAATTTTATGTGCTTAGCCTTGGCTCGATCAAGAGAGGCCGCAAGCACAAGGTGGCATGGTATCAAAACAGGAGGAAGTGATGTGACAGGTGCTGGGGGCCAAGTGAGTGCTGCTTATGCTGATGTGGAAGAGCTGAAGGGAGCCACCGCAGAGCCCGGCAAAATATCTGTCGAGAAATCCATTGACGGAACGGATAACATCTCCGCAGATGCTCTGCTGAAAAGGGTGCGCCACGACAAGCTACAGCCTGTGTGCAGTGCAGTCTGAGCGGTGACCTGAAACAACCTCGGAGCCGTGTTGCATGCCTTCCAGACTGCTTGCTCTCTTGTGCAGGCTGTGGAGAGGGCTGAGAGCGAAGGGAGAGACTGGGCCATGAAGCACGAGAACCTGGTGCAGGCCCGTGCAGATGAGCAGACATTCAGGGAGGTCTTGGAAAAGGCCCGCGCAACCCAGCAGGTGAGCACTGTAGGGACTCGGGGATTGTGGCTCTGCGAAATTTTGATAGATTGCATTGTGTCTATGCTGAACCTTTGACAGGATTTTTATTGTGAACTGAGCAGGCAAAGTTAGCGGCTGCAATGGAAGTGGCAGAGGCAAATGCCCAGCGAGCTGAGGAGATCCAGGCCGCTGCGGATGCAGCCCAGGAACGGTTTGCGCAGGTGTGCTACAGTCATTCCGCCTTCTTGTCTTCTGCTTATACATTGATGCAAAGGATACCCTCTGGATGTGGGAAGTAATACGGTAGTCAGATCTTCACTGTGGCACCGATCTGTGTTGTGGCGGGCAGATTCTGGAGGACACGGTGCGACTGAGCAACGTGCAGCGCGACCAGGAGCTGCTGAGGCAGGCCGACTTCCTGACCACCGCTGCTGCTGAGGCGGCCGTGCGCGAACGCAGCGAGCGCGCCGGAACCCTCGACGAGGTAATTACCACCACCAATCAGGCGCTCACTGCTCTGTCAAATCATGCATGGCCGTCTCCACTTGACGCTGCTGTTCTTGTGGCACTTGGTCTATACATTCATGTTGTAAAGGTATAGTTCTTCCCTGGATGTTTCTGGTGGTGTCAAGGTGCTTGGGTTGCGCATTGCTGAGGGGCAGTGCTGTGGGGCGGTGCAGCTGCGGGGTAAGGTGAATGCGCTGGGGCAGGCCTTCAGCCAGCGCTCGGACGAGCAGAGGGACTCGACGCGAGCGCACCAGGTCTCGCTGGGAGCCTTCGCGCTGGAGGATGCGCTGGCGCACGGGCGGCCCTATGCGGCCGCCGCCTCGCTGCTGTCCCAGAGCTGCTCTGAGGACGACCTTGTCGCCGCCGCCCTGCAGGCCCTCCCCACAGACTCTGCTGAAAAGGCACGCGCAGCTCGCATGCTTGTCTGTAAGATGGATTCTGTCTGTACCTTGGAGGCAGCACAGCATGGGGCGGTCTGCATCTGCATGCTGTGTGTAAACTAGTGGTTGTGTGAATTTGCACAGCTTGGTTGCAATGTGCCGTATATTATTATCTGCTACAGGAAGGCAGCTTCAGATGGTCTGGTGAATGATCGGTTGCCTGGTGTGTCCAGGGCATCCCCACTCGAGTGGAGCTGCTGCAGCGTGCCCCAGGAGTGGCACAGAACGCACGCCAGATGGCATACATCCAGCCTGGCAGCGGCGGCATTATCTCCGTCGGCCTTGCCCGCCTGGCTGCCAGCATGAAGGTGGGCCTCCCTCTCCGCCACAGAATGGCTGCTGTGTTCTTTCGGCACAGTCAATATCCAATATAGGGAGTGCATGAGGGTGTGGTCCTAGGAAGCCTCGAGATGCAATGAGATGCGAAACAATACTAGGCTGCAGACTCTTGTGGGCCCCACAGATGTGGCTGCAGACCCCCTACGTGTATGCCCTATGGCCTTTGGTTTTGGATTTGCCGACCTGCCGACCTCAAATGATAATGATACTGATAGTCGGGTCACATGGGGGAGTCACAGAACAAGCATAAACAGTGATAAAACTCATGCTGACAGGTGCCAGAAGGGTCAGCAAGGCCTGGAGAGGGGACGGACGGGGCACTGGCCAGCATGCAGGCCCATTTGGCTGCTGGCCGGCTGGCAGAGGCAGCCGATGCCCTGGAAGCCGGCACCAAGGACACCGCTGCAGAGAAGGCTGCCTCGGAGTGGGCGCGTGATGCGCGGGCCAGGGCCCTTGCGGATCAGACCACTGCGCTGCTGCAGGCGCATGCCTGCTCGCTTGCAGTCAGCCAGTCCTGAGGCCGTTCTGCTTGTCTTCCTTGTAGCTTTGGATAGTCGGTGTAGGAAGGATGCCGCAGGTTTGTGATGCGTCCATGGATCCTATTCCTTGTGTAGCTGCAGCTCCAATCAACATGCTCCTGCTTTCTACTTCTTCCAGAACTGCTGCTAGCTTACAGTGGTAATATCATCATGATTGGAGGCATTTGGTAGCTTACATGGCTTCTGATGCTCTGTCAGCAGACTCAGTCAGAATCTCAGCTTCTCACACTGGACTGCCAGTCCAGTGGAGGATGCATCCAGTAGGTAAATCCTGCAATCTAAACCACGTATGCAATACATGGCTGCCAGCTCCCAGTGGGCACAGTTGCTGACTGACAGCCTTGACCGATCAGTCGCAGTACAGCGCTTCAAGGCTTGAAGCTCAAGCCAACTTAGGGCTTATCAGATGCCGGACTCTGAATTGCAGTGTCACCGCCCAGCATGATATCCTGGATATCATATCCAAACACTTCTGAAGTGAATTTTCTTTAAACTCGGATATTACAGCAACTCTTTTCTCCCTAGCCTAGTAGGATTTTCATGGCAAGTTTTAGCAGGAACGCCATCGGATCGAATTCAGTTGAAAAATCCCTTCAGTGATGAAGAGGACGCCCAAAATTTGAAGTCAGAAACAGGGCGTCATAGCTTCTCGCTTAGTGCATAACGACTCAAGAGTCCTTAAAGCGCCTGACGGCATACCACCTGGCCACAAAAACCGCTACTCCAGAAAGGCTTAGTACGTGCCCAAACGCCACTTTTGAGCACGTTCAAGACCCCAGCTTCTAGCAAGAATTTTGTCTTCAGGTGTTGTATTTTGGAAGGCTGTGATCTGCATGTTCTAGAAACCGCAAAATCGTCGACTGTATCTTGAGACTTGCTGGCACCAAAGAGTTGACAATGGCGCTTTCTTGTCCGCCAGCAAGCACTGAAGAGTAGCTAATGGGAATTCCATATCAATGTCATTCATCATTCTTGTTGGCATTGACACGAGTGTGAGGATGGGACCGCCTGTTATGTACAGGTTGTTTGCTTTGGGAACCTTTCCTACTCGCCCACGCCAAACCCTCTCTGGGTACTCACATTGTAGCTTCGGGCTGCAGGGGGTGATTAGAAAAGGCTTTGTGGAAGGAAATGGAGAACCCACCTCCGCCACCAGGACCTTCAGGGCTGCCTCCCGGAAAGGGAGAAGGAGAAGGCAGCAGCTCCTCCAGCAATCAGAGGCAGCCAGTGCTGGATCTATTTGGCGGAGATATGATGCCTGCAGCAATCGTTCTCGTCCTGTTGCTCCTCAATCTCATGAGCGGTGCGCCATCTTTGGAGGGTCAGACCTTGGTCCTTGTTCAACGGAGCAATAGAGCTAAATACAGCTGAAGGCTCCTTTGTGGCAGAATGCAAACAGACAGCTGAGTGTTTCTGTGTGTGTGCAGCATCAATGCAGCGGTGCACCTGCTGACTGGTGGTTGTCCAAGCATCCCCCGCAGCTTGCAACTGGAACATGTATAGATTGAACAATTCACAGAACGGCAAGTGCCAGAATGAAACGAACCGTGGGAGCTACAGATATGCAAATGTACATAAGTTAAGAACACTTCTGTGCCTTGACAAATTTATCGCCCCACCAATTGACAAGCTCATGTGGCCTGCTGTGAATTCACCCATGGTAGGAGGGTAGTACGTCAGAAGGCAGAATGCTTTGGTCTAATTTTGGACGCATGCGGGGTCAATCGGGGACCTGTCTCCTGAACAACGAATGATAAGCATTGCATCCATTTGATGCTGTCCAAGGAGCTTATTTTGAATTGGGCTTCCAATGTCTGCAGCTGCCAGCACCGTGGAGCGCAGTGGGTAAAAATAAGGCAGAGATTTCCGAGAGTCTCTAGAAACGTCCGAGGGTTGCTAGATCAGCAATAGATTGCGTCGGTCTGCGAAAGAATGACCAGGATACTGTAGAGTAAAATATGCACGCAATCCTGCGTACTCTAGTGCGCTGTGCGCAGGTCATGTGCAGGTGCACCTGCCGGAGGTTCCAGCAACTTGCCATTGCAAATTGCAAGCTTGACTTTGAAATTTCATCCATGAAACTTAGTTACTCACGTTCATTGCAGGTGCTGCCGTGTTTGCTTGCAACTGCATCCAACGAGTCATGCTTTTACTTCCATGCATATAGTGGATCCCGGTATAGCGATTTATGCATCGAGGTGATGATAATTAGCTGCGCACAGGGCGGGCCCGGCTGCTTATATATATGGGTGCCATAATGTTCAGCAAGCCTTTCTGTACATTAAAATGCACCTGCTTTACTAATGTGCCATGAAGCAGAAGTAACAGGGTGTTTTGAAAACCATGCTTGAGCCATAAGAGAGAGAGAGAGAGAGATTACACATAAAGACACCTCTGGTGCTGCTCTCTCCAGAAGGGTCTCCGGAACGTCAGGAACGCCGCCGGACAGCAGCGGATTCCCAACACTGGCAGCGACAGCAAGATTCTGGAGTCATATTTCCGTTCCTCAATGGCCAGCCGGATTGCCAAGATGGCAGCCACTTTTGCTGCCTCAGCTGCACGTTGCTCTCTGGCCAAGCAGTGCGCTCAGAGCAACAATGTTGTGCAGCGCACAAAGCTTATGAATGTGCTGGCTGCTCCCCACCGCCTCTTCGCTGCTCCCCTGACATGCACATGCAGCACCCCTAATCTCCGTGCCTTTTCGGTTTCAGCTGCCGCATCTACCTCAACGGACAGGGTCTCGAACGTGGTGGCCGAAGAGCTGAAATACGAACAGGAGAACTACACCAAGCCAGAGGTGCATGCTCTACACCTCCACCCGTCGTGGCGATCAGTGTTTGTTATGTTTTGATTCCAAAAGTTTTGAAAGCTAAAAACCCCTGTCTTATGAGGACATCCAAAGTTGAGATTCCACCAGTAGATCCCAACTTGAGGTGATGCAGTAGTACAGCCTGGTGATCTACTTGCACATCGGGAAGCAGTGCCATGACTGGTTTGTAATTAATTTTGCAGCTTAAACGAAAGAATGCGTTTTGCCTAATTACAGCAGCTGATAATGCGTTCTGTGCTGTGGCACAGCTGCCCGACCTGCCAGAGGGATGGACGCTGACTGAGAGGGAAGGCAACAGCAAAGTATCTCTCACGCGAGAGGTTGGAGACGAAGCGATCCAAGTGGACTTTGTCGCCAGAGAATATGTGAGCCCTTACACAGCATAACTGTGGTGGCCCTTGGTGTTTGCTTCTACATCATCTACAAGACTGCATGCAGAGCACAAGACCTATAATTTTGGCCTGAAGCGTGTTACAAAGAGAAGTTAATGCTGTCAGCAGTCAGTCTCCGTGAAACGGGGATGCTGTGCACAGGGCAACTTGAGCTTTGATGAGGATGAGGACGCAGATGGTGAGGATGACGAGGATGCTGAAGATGACGACTACTCAGACAACAGCATGACTCTGGAGGTGGCCGTCATGAAGGAGAAGGCTGACAAGGCCCTCATGTGAGCACCTCCCTCCCTCACAAACAATGTGCACAACACACAGTCGGCTGTTTGCCTCACAGCACCTTAGCTGCTCTGAGACCGTTTCATGGGGTGCAGATTCGAGGTGGAAACGGACGGGGAGTATGTGCGCATCCTGGACGTTTCACTGGAGAAAGTCACAGAGGACGATGAGCCGGAAGATGAGGACGAAGAGACCGTCTATGGCGGCCCGGTAGGCACACCTGGCCCCACTTTGCTACTCTCCAGAGTGCACCTTGCAGTGCACTTTGGGAGAAGCAGGCCTGAACTGAGGCTCCACGCAGAGTCGCAGATTTGCATGCACCAAGGCTGCAGTCCAGTCTTAATGGCGTGTTCTATGGGCATTCATTTAGCATGGGAGATCATGATACTTATGCAACGTGATGTGGGTTCATCAACAAGCAGCCTTGATAAATTGTCTGATCTACTGGGGCCTTATTATGTGCAAAGCCTTGATGGACACTCCTCGCAGAGCTGCAGGGTTACATCCCAACATGGCAGTCCATTGGGATGCGCTGCAGTCGCAGCCGTGATGGGTGGCTGAAGCAGGCTGGGCTGAGCGCAGGTGTTCACGGAGCTGGACGACAAGCTGCAGACGGCATTTATTGACTACCTGGAGGAGCGCGGTGTGAATGCCGAGCTGGGGCGCTACATCGTGGATTATGCCGAGGACAAGGAGCAGCGCGAGTACATGAAGTGGCTGGAGGGCGTCAAGAACTTTGTCAAGACATAAGCGGCCAGTAATTCGTAACATCAATGCATGCATGCTTCAGATTGGCAAATGATCATTTCCAGTGTGCATATTAGGTGCTGAAAGGGCACTGTGAACTCGAAGGGAGGTTTGATAGGAAAGACACGGTGAAGCAGATCCTCCCATGCAATCAGGGTGGAGGCTCTGACTGTGCAGTGTGACATTTAAGTCTAGGAATCCTGTGAATTCCCGGCTTTTTGGTGATGAAAGCACTGCACAGTGCAATTTGACAGCCGCTCTAAATACTTGTAACTTGTAATGACGACATGCGAGAGGAATGTTCCAAACAGATATTACTACAATGGGTGTGAACTGCAAGAACTCAATATGATAAGCCCAGGGCCGTAGCTACATATTACATCAATCAGGCAAGCAGAAGCACTCCTGCATGTGCCAATCATGTACAACGCAAAGCACTCCTCTTACTTCCCAGTTGCGAAAGGGCAGTCAAGCTTTTTTGGCCTCAGGCACGGTGTAGATGACACCTTCACTCCACAAGGCAAACGCCAGGCCGAGCTTGTCTTCCTTTGCCGGCAGCTTGATTTCAGACACAGGGATGGCCTTCCCCTCGGGCTCAGCAGTGGCCAGCAGCTGGGCAATGGCAAATGAGTAGCTGGCTGGGAACACCAGGTCTGCAGCGCCATCATCAGACTCCCCATCGCTTTCCTCGTCCTCTCCAGACCCAATCTCTTCTGCTGCTGCATCTCCTTTGCCATCTTCTCCTGAAGCAACAAGACAAGTAATATCACCCGCCCACTTTCTGATACTTGATGCATGTTTGTGCCAAACATGGCAATGCCCTTGTTCAAAAGCCTGATGAGCATGGGAATGGCAAGACCCAATTGAAAGACAGTCTGAGCAGCGCAAACATGCTGAGTAGCCTTGCCTGAGGCATCGCTGTGGCTGCCATGTCCATGACCGCATTCGTCCTCATCACAGCTGTCGTGCCCACAGCCATCACTAGCGCCAACGCCCATCATGTGCGACTCCACCTCGTTGTGCAGGCAGCTCATCACCTGCACAAGATTGCCCGCATCAGAACACCTTCCCATGTCCCGTCATACTGGCGCGTAGTCTGCTAGGCCACCTATGACTGCGAGCAGCATAGGCCCTCATCAGAGCCGGGGAGTTATCTTGCTTAGATTGACAGTTGACTGGAGGGAATTCACCTTCACCCAGCCCTCTTCACTGTCCTCTGGGGCGTCTTGGGCCGGCAGTGGCATCATCCTGAACAGCCCAGATCCTCGGCAGCGCACCACACTCGACTCCGTGGGGGCCTCACCAGCCTCAGGCAGGCTGCCTTCAGCAGGCGGCAGCCGGGACTGCACAGCAAGGGAGGCTTCAGTGTCTGACATCCTTACACTCAGCCTGCTAATGTGGTGGCATAAAACTTGATTTCCTCTATTCTCCAAGAGTAAGAGTTTACAGCGCATGATTAGACAGCTGAGAGTGTGCATGCGGCAGGCAGGCTCACCGCCATGAAGTCGACTGCCATGCTGTCTGCTGCGAGTGACAGCAGCGCCGGCTCCTGCACCACGGCGTCCGCCAGCTTGCGCAGGCCCTCTGCAAGGAATGCTGCTGCGCTGGAGACCCCACCTGGGCTGGACTGCCTCCCAGTGGCTTCTGAAAACACAAATCACAGTCAAAATCATCATATCACACGGCCCAAAGCTGTTCCTTTGCAAGCCGATTACAGCACAAGTGCACCACTAAGGGAATTCAGCGTCGCACAACTGTGGTACATGCCCGTTTGGGGTTTGGGCAAGTCACCGTCTTGAGGGATGTCCTCGGCATCATGCTGCAAGCCATGTTGATAGAGGAAGCCCATTGGCACGCCCTGCCGCAGCTCAATGGGCAAGCAGGCCTCGGGCGTCTGCCCGGCAGTCAGCGTCTGCAGCATGTGCTGCGCCAGCGTTGCAAATGACCACTGCTGGTAGGTGGATATGGTGACGTGGCATGACGCTGAGTCATCATATGTGGTGGCTGCATGGATCGTGCCCCGCGGCAGGTACAGCACATCACCCGCCTGAGAACAAAGGTCCAAAGTCCTTGTCATTGACACCGATGGATAGCATAGAGGGATATTTGCAGCATGCCAGGAAACTTAATCCTGATGTTGGTCTTCCAGGTGTCGGGCAAGTGTGAAAGACCTCCAGGGTGCATTCCATGGTGGGCTCTCCAATGGCGTCCTCGCTGAGATCATTGCTGTGGGTGCTGGGCAGCGCAAACCCATCCAGAGGCGCGTACAGCCACCAGCGCTTGCGGCCCTCCGTCTGCACCACGAATATCTCCACGTCGTCGTGGTGCGGCGCCAGACCCTGTGCCCCTGCAGCACGGACTCTAGCTGAGCACTAAGAACAGCCTGATTGGCATCCCCACGAGCTGTCTGCAAGAGGCAATGCAATGCTTAGAGAAGAGGGCTGAATGTGGAATGACGAAGATTAATATGAATGGAGCATCAGTAGTGCAGACCTGCAGGGGTCAGGTATGCATTGCTTCCCACGAGGCATCCCAACTGGTTCTCTAGGGAGGAACACAGGCGGGTGAGGGCGTCACAGAAGCGCTGCGGTTGGTGTACTTGCAGACTCCACCCCTCCTTGTAAAGCTGCTGCCACCTCTCAATGGAGCCCTCCTGCCCCATGGCATGCCTCAGTTGTGATCTAGCCTCAACTGGAGAGATGAAATCCCAGTGTAACATCCCAGGTCATGCGGCAGGCGCGTGTAGAAGATCCATCACCTCTTCATTTTGCAGTGTCTGCCGCTGTCCGTCTTTGAACCTGACAAAGTTGATGTCCAACCCCTGTTTAAGGGGACGGTCTGCCACCCCACAACAGCATTTACGAGACAACTACATTTGGCAGTGTCTCGTTAGGCAACGTCAACACTGATGCAATAACAGTGCGCACCAGACTGCTGCGCAGTTTTGACGCATTCCCACAGTGTGCCAAGGTCAAAGAGAGCTGCCAACTGTCTCATCCTGGTAGCGCTTGTAGGCTTGAAGACCACAGGTTTGTTCTCCCATTGCAAGTTCAGGAATTTATCCATATGCCCGGTCTGCACGACAATTTATTTGTGTGACGCCAGAACCCAACGAGGAATAAAATGAGCTGACATGAGCACAGTGCCAATCATGCTCACCCCCCCAAGAAGGTTGTGCAGCGCAGTGTTGCTTTGCGATGCTCGCTTTGTTGGCTTTTCAGCCCTTGTTTTTTCGCGCTTGCGCTTGCCCATCGCCGCAATACTATAAACTCTCTATACACGTCTCTGTCAAGGCACGCGTTGCATGATCCTAATGTAGGAGCAATTTGCTTTTTCCTGCGTTCATTACAGATGCATTCTGATCGAGAGTATTGCAATTTATGTGAGATTTAATCTTGCCTATGTTGCCTCTCAAGGCATCTCAGCTGCCAGAGTGGAGGAAGCTGTTAGTCAGCACTGGTCCGTGGCAATGTGAAAGAGGAAGAGAAAGAATTCTACGATCACAGTCTCCCAATATGTGTACTTTGGTTCAGTGCATCCCTTCTTCGCTAGCAAACTGCAGCAGGAAAGCCGTTGTTCGGCATCCTCATCTTGTGTTACCTCCAAGGATCCAGCAGAATAGGCAAGTCATCGTTGCACAGGAATAACTCTGCCTTGTTTTCAGCTCGTTCTAGATCATTGGACAACACTGTGTTGTTGATCGAGGCCGGGGCATGAGCAGCAATTCTCTGAACTCTCAAGCCACCATCAAGCCATTGGGTGAGGCGTTCATATCTAATTTAAATACAGTCTTTATAATAGTTTCATCATTTTACGAGCAGGCCTGTTGGAAGGATGAGCCAAATGTTCACTTCACGCGCCAGTGCTGGGACAGCATCCCAGACAGCTGCTGCTGGATCAAGCCAGGAGAAGGAGCATAGCCTGAATGAGAATGGCGCAAATCCATCGGGAGAAGAGCTCTCCGGGCCCATGTTGGAGCCATCTGCGTTCAACAAGAACTGGGTGAGTATGGTTGATCTCCACAGAATTTGGCCTGCAAATCCTTGCAGTACTGTTCATGTCAATCGAGTCCTGTTCTAGGCACAGAGGTCTACGCCACATACTGTCGTTATTTTGGGTTGACTGCGTTTTTGCCAGAGGTTGCGCGTTTGTGTTGGAGGTCATATTGCTCCTGTAACGTACAGGATGACCTCAAGTAATTGGCTGGCGTTACTTCTTTTCAGGTGAGGCTGGCTTGGGTGTCTGCGGCGCTGGTCGTTGCAGCACGCAGCACGGAGTTCCTCCCTGTCAATGTGGCGGTGTTCATTCACCTCATGGCATGGGGGCTGTGGCTGGGCTCAAACATTTGGACTACCTTCATTGCAGGTGGGACAGTCTGTGTGACTTTGCTATCCGTGCTTCACGCTGCATATCAGCAGAGCTCACCACGATCAAGCTGACACTTGTTCTCGCGCACTTGCAGGCATCACGATGTTCAAAAATCTACCCCGGCAGACTTTTGGAAAGCTACAGGTGTGCTGACTGGAGCAATGTGCATGTGATGGTCACTATGAAGGGACTTTGTTGCTCATAGACAAGAACCCGACTGTCACCGCCAGGCAAAAATTACAGTCTTGCTGAGGCTCAATTGCTGGCGCAGGCGAAACTGTTTCCACAGTACTTTGCAGTGGCCATAGCGGCAGGGGTCCTGCAGATTGGGACCCTGGCATTTGGAGTCCCTGGTGGAATTGCGAGGACACAGAGCATCACTCTCGGTGAGCTTCTCACTGCACAATCTATCGCATCAGACTGCAGTGAATGTTGTGTTCTTCTCTTTTGTAAATGTGTTTTGCAGCATTGGTTTAGCACCAAATCCACCAATCTTGCAAGCTCACTGGCGCAGGTGTTGCTTTTGTTACTTCGCTGGCGAATTGGCTGTACGTTGAGCCCGTGGCCACTAATCTGATGTTTGAGAGGTACAACCTGGAGAATGCGCCAGGCGAGAAAGACTCCGCCAAAATCAAGCAGTTGTACAAGCAATTTGGCAAATTCCATGGCATCAGCTCCCTACTGAATCTTGTGGCATTGGGGGCTGTTATATCGCACGGCTGGTGGCTTGCCTCAAAGCTTAGTTTGGGGATAGCATGAGCGGCCCAAACTGGACATCAATGGTTCAGCATTGATTGAGGCACTCATGTTGCGTTATTGTGTCACACTGATTGACTCTGGTCTTAAGAGCAATACAAACAAAATATGGTAATTGTAATTGGTGACAGCACCGTACTCGTCATACTATCACTGGTGCTCAAAACATCTGGAATGCTAGGGCATTTAACCAGGCACTCATTTGCAAGCAGTCACTCTGCGCAGCCTGGCATCTAGATCTGTAAAAAGGCTCTAACACTTTAGCAGAGCACTGTTAGGACACTGACAGTTGTGGTATGTGGATCTCCACCGTGTGTCTGGCACTTTCCCAATTGTTGCAACTCCTAAAATACTCATTTGCATGACAACAGCAATCAGGCAAACCCCAGGTTGCGTCTTTGTCATTCTAATCAAATACAACCACTTTGATATGCTGCATAATGAACCTAAGTCCCAACGTGTCTGCAAACAAATGCATGCACGAGGGGCTCGACTATCTGCCTAGAACTGCTTTGCTGAAATGGGTCAGTCTAATGATTGTGGGCCACAATAAGTATACAAGCTGCTGTGAGGTAGCACCTCCCTTTCGGTACTCGACAGAGACATTGTTTGTTGCACTCTGCCCTCTGTGCCATGCCCCTGGAGCCCACTTGACTGGGCCCTGTTCAGGCCTCAGGCTGACCGGCGTGAGCATGCATGAGGGCCATCTCGTGCGGCGGGGGCAGCTGCTGCTGCTGTTGCAGGGCATGCAAATGCTCGGCCACCATGTGCTCGGGTGCCTGCACATCCCAGGTGATTTTACCATGATGCATGACGTGCAACTTACTGTCCAGCAGCATAAACCATTGCACATCTGCATCTCCAGGAGGGATGCATTAGAAGGCTTCATCTTGAACACAACTCTTAAATTTTGAAGCCAGGAGCAGGATGAGCTTGGCGGGGTGTCGCACCTGCGTGGCGTACTGGGGCTGCTCCATGTGCTCGGGCTGGCCCATCTGCTGCATGTCGTGGCCCATGTGGTGCGCGTGGCCGGCCAGCGCCGCCTGCTGCTGCGCCAGGTGGTGCGCGTGCGCGTGCTCCGCCGCCAGCTGGTGCTCCAGGTCCGCCGGGTGCGCCAGGCCCTGCATCTGCATCTGCACTCCACACCGTCCCACGCTCACAGACCGGCCAATACTCCCAGTAGGCAGTCACACTCGAGAGAGGAGTGAAGGCGGCAACTAGTCACCAAGGAGGTGCATGGGCACCAGCACCTGCTGCATGTCGTGAAAGACGGGGCCGCTGGCGTCCATGTGGAGCGCGTGCTCGTCCGGCTGCTGCTGGCCGCTGTCAGCCGCGCGCGACCGCCTCTGCGCAGACGCCAGCGAGTAGCATGCCTGCGCACGTCACATCGCGTCTCTCAGACACAGCAAATGGAAGTGTTACACACCAGTTGATGGGGTGCAGCACAGAAAGCAGCAACACGGAGGCCAAGCAGAAAAGATGTGGATAGAATAGATGTGCTGGGGAGAGAGGTGAGGTGACGGGTTCACACCTTGCAGTAGGACTGCAGGCCGTCGGCCGTCATCTTGGAGTGGTAGAAATCGGCCTTGCCCTTGGTCTCGTGGCAGCGCCTGCACTCCTTGCTCTCTGCCGGCACACGCCCCGCACTGCGCTCCTCTGCTGCTGCGCTGTAGCAGGCCTGCACCCAACGGACTCACTTTAATGAAATTGTGCTATATTCCCTCAATTTATGCACAGAAAAAAATGCACATTGGTTGACAGCCTTTAAAGGTGTCCATAATGATGAACATTGCAAGTTCGTTTGAACGCAACATGCACAAGTTCAAGCAGGGGTGTCTGGAAGAGTTTGTGCGCACCTTGCAGTGGGAGTAGAGGCCGTCGGACATGAGTTTGTTGCGGTAGAACTCGGAGGAGGACTTGGTGAGCTGGCAGCGCTTGCAGACCTTGGCGGGCACGGTGCGCTGCTCCAGGGGCGCCATGCGCTGCCGCCTGTTCACCGCATCCGCCGCAAAGCAGGCCTTGCAGTTGTTGTACAGGCCGTCCGGGTTGGTCTTGTTGCGGTAGAACTCAGTGGCCTGCTTGTACGTGTTGCAGCGGCGGCACTCCTTGCCAGGGACCGTGGGCTCCTGCACAGGCAATAACAGAGCAGCTCAAGCCAAATTGCACCCTCGATGCAGACAGTCCAAACTCCTTCAGGCACCCAGTCCAGACAGCATCCTACATGGTCAGACAGTCGATGCGGACTTGATGTCATCCTGCAGTTCAGTTGGAGGTGTCAGAGGTGCGATATTGAGAGGTATTCGCACCTCTACGCGAGGCTTCTTCCTGCGGCGCTCGGCACACTGAATGGCATCGCACGCCTTGCAGCGGCCATCGTACCCGTCAGCGTTGGCCTTGCTGCGGTAGAATTCCGTCAGAGGCTTGTGCTGGTTGCACCGCCGGCACAGCTTGATGGCACCACTCGCTGGCGCCTGTGACACCAAATTTCGCTCATACTCACCCTTGTAAAGAAACCATCAATGATAGTGTGAATTGTGACAGGCAGTTATCCAGTCTGAGAACACCAGCATAGCACAATCATGGTTGCGCACATCTGCAGGCAAGGCAGCAAAAGCCAACTAGATGGAAGACTGGGGTCATACCTGTTGCAGTTGAGTGTTAGGTTGGCCCTGGTTGTTATGGTACTGGACACCACCGTTGGCAATGGCAGCTGCTGAAGACCCATCTGCCTTATTAGGATCTTGTCCTGCCTGCTGCTGCTGCATCTGAGCTGAAGCATCCCAGCTTCCCGGTGCGATGTGTGGGATGGCAAAGTCCCAGGCTCCAGGTGCTGCAACAGCACAGTTAAATCAGGGCAGTGTGAGAGAGATAGACAAACTACAGCTCCAGGCGTATGATGGGTGCACGCTGCGCATCTGTAACTCACAAACGATGGAACAGTTTTCACGGCACAACCTATGCCTGCACTTTGCTAAGAACAGTGGGAGATGTAGAGATCACGATGAGAGCTCAGAGGGGGAGTTGCTGCTCTGCGGCGACAAATACGCCACAGGATGGCAGGATCATGAAAGCCCCACGCTTCCTTTCTTTCTGAACAGCCACATATAAGTGCAGGCGGGTGTACGGGACAAAGATACGAAGCAAAGATGCTCACCAGATGTCTGGCCGGTGGTCGCAGGGGTAGGGGTGTTCTGTGGCGCCTGGTGGAGGAGAGCGCTCGCGTTCTGCAAAATCTCGGCTCGCAGGCTCTTCATGCTCTCAACCTCCAGGTGCTTCTGCCAAGCCTTCTCCAGTCCGGGGACGGAGAGGAGAGTTGTCTCCAGTGACAGCTTTATCTCCGCCTCAGCCTCCAGCTTCTGCTTCTCCCAGGCCCAGTTGTCTGCCTGTCCGGACGGTATGGGCCCCAGCTGGGCGAACCGTTTTCCGCGGAGCTCCAGGGACGCCAGGCGGTGCTGCCGCACGAGGTCCGCCTCCTCGGGGGTCAGCTCGAGCTCCGCCAACCGCTGGTCCACGTACCTGAGCTGCTCCATCGCCATAGTGGGCAAGCGCCCAGCAAGACAGCTGAGGAAAGGAAACAATTCGAAATAGGGTGAATGTTGAGATAGGGGAGTAGAAGGCTTTTGTGCTCTCCCCCTTGTTGCTTCCCTTTTTCTCTCTCCTTACCTCTCGATACTTCTGTTCCCCGTGATTGCAGGGTCGCCGTCAGGAAGGGCTGAAACCCTACTCCTGGAGTCGTACATCCAGTCTGCAGATCAGGAGTTTGCCTCCCGGTCCCATTGTTGCAACTTCTTGACTTGTAAGCACTGCCGCATGCCGCCACACGTGCACATCAAGTGGCTGATAATGATCATGATCGATCATTATACTTTAGTATCATACTGGGATGATCCCTGCATGGGGGAAGTGACTCAAGTGGCACCATGCCTGGCCAGGGAGCAATGCCGAGTGAAACCACAGGTTGCAAATTGCACAGTGCAGCAGCCAGTAATGTGCTAGCATGTGACGGTAAGGAAACCCCCGCTGAAGCAACTTTTTATCCGGGTTACATGTAGCAATTGCGCTCCAGTGGGCGCACTATCAGACAAAACAAATGCATGCTGCAATGAAACCTACGCCTGTGCGTTCTGTGGGGCTGTCAAAGCGCCGACAGGTGACCTCTTGCAAACCACAATACAGTTGCAGAGGCTTTCTCCCCTGACTGGTACCCCGCCATCTACTCTTCCTCCTGTTCATCGCTCTCTTTCAGCTCATCCAACCACGTCGACACATCCTTGACAGCCTCAGTGTCATTTGTGTTGTACCTCCAGGCTTGCAGGGCCGCTCCAGAGACAACCTCAGCCGCGTGCAAATCAGTGAGCAGCCGCCGCAACAGCCTGCACAGCAGCCAGCCGAGTCTCGATACGGACACATGCCTCAGCCGAGCATCGCAAATGCCTTTAAAGTAGAAAGAGAAAGGGGCAAAACGTGCAGGGAAAGGGGTACAGAAGCAGGCTCACCCTTTCCTGCCTGCGCTCTGAGCGAAGAACTCGACTGTGGCAGCAATGACTGCCTGCTGCAAATCCTTTGGACCCTCCGCCCCGGACGCTTTCCGCACGACCTTCACTTCAGTTGAAGTTTCCGCCAGCGCTGGACCGTCCAAATTGACCTCCTGATTGAGCAAAGACCAAGACTCACATCATTGTCACTCTCCTGGATAATGTGACATTTGCTGGGAGGGCCTCAGGCATGCATGACGTGGGGGCTCAATGAAAAAGAGGCACGAGAGAAGCAGAGCGCCCACCTTGCCATCCCCCAGTGATGACTGAAGGACTTGCAGAGTGACAAAGCGGGAGAACTCTGGCAAGCTACATGCATCGCTAGCGTCCTGATCCATCCATGCAATTATCTCATCCGCAGACTTCCCCTATTGCAGCATCCAAGAAGGGGTTAATACACTGCAATGCTACTGCTACTGCTATTGTCCTTGCAACAGTGAATAAAAGGCTGGCTGCGCAGAAATGCAGGATCTCACCTCTTTGAGGGCGCCTGGCAGGTACTGCTCTACGCCAGCAAGGGGGTAAAGGAATTGCAGGCCCTGCTTGACCAGGAGCTTTGGCAGAGCACCAGCGTCCTCACGTTCGTACTGCAGAAAGAAGGATTTGAGTCAGGTCGATCCTGCGTCTTTTTCTTATTATTACACGTTTTCCTGTCCTTATGGACTAGGTACGTCAAGGATCCTGTATTAAACAAGTAATATTCCAGGGCTGCAGCGTAGGGCCAGGAATCTGTGCATTGACACACTACACTTTGCACCAAGGAGCAGGTGACTCACGGAGGGCATGAAGGAGGTGAGGTCGAGGCCGGTTTCTCGCCACGCCTTGACGGTCTCCTGCACACTACTGTCCTGCCGGAATTGCGAGAGGGCAGCCGCAATCAGCTTCACTGCTCCATCCATATCCACCAAGACTGCACCAAACAAATAATCAGCATGAGTTGCCGAGCGACAAACTTGTCACAAACAGTCTAGTCTACCATAGGAAGTACTCTTTTCACATGCTGCAAAGTGGCAGTTGCAACTAGACAGGAAAGGTGACGGAGGGGAGGTGCACCCGTGTCTTCCCCTTCCTCCCTGGGCTCGGCATCTGGAGACTCTGCAGTCAGCACATGCTCTGCCAGGCTCTTTAGGCTCACCACTCCCTTCGCGGCCAGCGTTCCGATGGCTTGGCCTACCTGCGCAATGATTTCGCTGCGTCAGCACGCCAATGGCTCACACACTGCTTTTTGCAGCATGGTCATGCGCGCGCACCACTACCACAGCATGCTCTGGCTGCTTCCTGTACCAGCAGAGTACAAAAGAAACTCACCAGAGTGGAGGCGAATGGCACATCTATGATGGTCTGGTCAAGGCTGTCTAGCACGACTTTCAAGGCGCGCTCCACTACATCACCCTCCACCACACTCTCAGGTGGAGTGGTGATCCTGATGAGCAGATCCTGCGTACATATGAACATATGATAAGCACCAGCTGTTACAGGTTGACAGCTAGGTGGTGAAAGCGCCTCAAAGAAAGACGACAGCTGAAATCCCCACCAGGAGTTCATTCCTGTCCACGTTCTTGGCCTCAAACGTTCCATTGAAGAAGCCCTCTATGACCACCACAAAGTCAGCCCTGTGCTGCTGAAGCTCCTGCACAGTACAACATGATATGTCAGAAGCACACACGCAGGAGATTACCACATAATTGAAAGCATTCCAAAAAAGATTGCCAGGGCCAGACTGTGTGCAAAAACTGAGACAGTGAGCGGACCCGCAGGCTGAGGACCAGCTCCTTGATGTCAGCGTTGCTGAGGAACTCCTTAGCCAGCAGCTTGGCGCGGCCCTCGACCACCTCCCTCGGCAGCTCCTTCATTTCCTCCGCCTTGGGCTCTGGCTCCTGCGCTGGCGCCGCAGCGGGTGCCGGAGACACGTCCCTCGCAGGAGAGGGCGTCCTGCAGCGGCAACTCCAGTGTCAGGCCTCCATTGTACTCATGTTCAGGTCAGACACCTCACCCATCCTGTCTCATCCTCACAGCAATCATGCAAGCGATTGGCTACAGCTTTTCGCAGTGCATCGATGTCACAGATGTCTGCGCCGCACCTGAGGCTGGATCCGCTGGCACTGCGGGCGCCGGCGCCGGCGCCTGCGGCCCCGGGGCCGCCGGGCCGCAACGAGACGGTGGGCTCGGCAGGGGATGTGCGCGGGGCGCCGCCGCCCGGGCGCAGGCTGGACTGCGTCAGCCACTCCTGGCTGGGCGCCCGATTCATTGGGCGGATTGGAGCGTCCACCCTGTCGGACCGCTCAACAGGTCGCCTGCGAAAGCGCCAGACCAGAACGTCACGTTCCGCACTCTGAAAAGTGATCAAACAGCATTGCATGCGACAGAACTTCTTCGGTGCAGGGGCACTTTTTGGTTGTGTGGCGGCATGGGAGTTGTGGTGGAAAGGGGCGCACTGCGGCAGGGGGGCGCGGTCCATGGGGGGCCCTCCCCGGCGGCGGTCGCCGCGGTCGGGCATTGGAGCCATGCGCTGGCGCTGCAGCTCCATGCGCGCGTCCTTGTGGATGTCCTCGATCTTCTTGGGGCCCTCCACCTTCCTCCGCGCCACCCAGTTGTGCGCCCTCAGCTCAATTACATCCTGCAGTGCATAGCATCCCTCAGGCACTACAGTCTGTGCTCCCTGAGTGCACCAATCCCTGTGGATACAGGCTGTTAAAACAGCAGCCGGTTGAATGTTCCCAGAGTTGAAGGTCGGGCAACGTCCAAGAACAATCTCACACACCTGCACCATGAACTTGTGGCGCGACTCCAGCTTGGGGTGCGCCGAGAGTCTGCCGAGGCGGCTGAAGTAGGCTTCCATGCGGTCCTTGTTCTTCGGATTGGCATCCAACGGCGCTCCAATTGTGACTAGCAGCTTGACAAGGCACTCAACGTCCTCTGCTTTAATGTTCTCCACCTGCACCAGCACACCACCCAGCATGTGAACACTTGTCTCCCTCAGAAAGCCACATCCTCTCCTCAGAAGGGTTCTAGAATGGACCCGTACCGTCACGCTCCTTTCTGCACACCATGACGTTCAAGGCGGTCATTGCGTTTTCAAGCTACAAGCAGCGGCAAGCAGACAGCGCTTCTTACCTCTCCGAGAAGCGTGAAAATACAGCTGTGCATGATCTTCTCGGTGAGCATTTTCTGTTTGTACAACTGCCCAATGAACTGGATGTTGCCAAGGGCACGACGGCGGGCCTGCAATAAAGGCAATCCAGCATGATCCTCACATTCATGGATTGAAGGTCCTCTATTGATATGCAGCTGATGGAACATGCAAGAACAGAGACCCCCATTGTAGCAGAACATGCAGGACTGGCAGGCAGCAACGCACCTTCAGCTCTAGCTGGGCGGCTAGGCGGTCATCCCGCTGCTTCTGCTGCTTCTCTTCAGGAGTGATCTCCCCATCCTCCTTCTCCTCCTCGTCCTTACCCTCAGCCTGCAACCCAGATATGCAGGGGCATCAAGAAAACAGCAGCAACCAGGCAGGACAAGAAAACTCCAACATCAGCATGACTATCCCTAGAGTGCTCTTATGCATTTAATCTATCACCAATCTCACCTTTGCGTCTGCCTTCTCCTGCTCGGCCTTCTCACGGGCCTCCACAGCCTTCATGGCGGCATCTCCCTCCTCAAACTCTTCCTGGCACTTGTTCAGCAGGATACGGCGGAAGGTGATCTCCTGTGCGCCCTCCTCGCCCGACTCATCCTTGAAGCTCGGCAGCTCCTTGTTGAGGTCGAAGCACAGAGTCGCGTAGATCTCCGAGAAACTAGGTTCGCTCAGGGCCTTGTCAAACACCTGGAGCACACATGCACAATAATTTTAATGAGACACAAACAAGCAAGAGGTCCAATGACATAAAACAACCGCCAAAATCCAGGAAATAGCAAGAAGGTGCAAATGAAGCCCCACAAAGGAGGGGAAGGAGCAAGCAGCACCTGGTCTATGAGGCCCTGCAGCGTCCCAGGACTGGTGATGCCCACAGCAATTATCTTGTCCCTGATGGTCTCATAGTTGTCCGGCGTGATCTTGTTGAGCATGGACTTGAACTCCTTCTGCCTCTTCTCCTCGTCAGGATCTTCACTGACAAGGAGTCCAAGCTGCACAACGCACACATTATTCAGTGGTGTGCCTGCGAACACCAGGTGTACAAAGTACCATGTGCAACACAGGCATATGGGGTTGGTAGATGACATGAGGCAGGCAGGCAGACCTTGTATCGGTTCTCAGTCTTATGCAGCATTGCAGCCGCGCCGCCATAGCCCCGTGGAGGCCCGCCAAAGCCACCGCCCTGCATCCCTGGGGGCGGCGGGGGAAGCTGCAAGCCGCGCTGCCACTTGGCACCGTCGATGCCCACCATGCCGCGGCCACCGCGGCCGCCCATGGGCGGACCCGGGCCCATCATGCCTCTGCCACCCATTCCTGTACACACACCACACCACATGGTCACGGATGGCCTTGATCTGTTTTAATTATTTTCTATCACACACCCAAGTCGGCTAGTCCTCCAACACGATGAGACTGGCTTGTTCATTTGATGCAGCTTGTTAAGTGAATGCAGCAAAACAGGAGGGCGGAGCAGTGCTGACCTGGTGGGCCGGGAGGTGGGCCCATGCCGTCAGGGGGGCGCATGGAGCCGCGGTCCCAGCGCTTGCTGTCCAGGCCAGGGGCTCCGCTGGGGACCATACCGATGCCCGGAGGTCCCAGGGCCGGCGGGGGGTGCCCCCCGCTGCCGCGCGGACCGCCCCTGTCAAAGCCGCCTCCCGGGCCAAGACGACCGCCGCCGGCGCCGCCGCCGTCGCCGCGCTGCACATCACTGTCGTCCAGGCCCGCTGGCACGTCTGAGCACTGGTGCTGGTAGGTCAGCAGCCAGTCCCGGGTATACTTCCTGAAGGCCAGAGAGAGTAGACTTCAGGCGCAAAACAAAAGTAGCTCTGAAGTATCCGAGGTTGCTGTTCACATTCCGCTATGTTGACAGCCTTTATGGCGAGGATGCAGTTCTGCACTTGCGGAAAATGCCTTACTTGCGGCCGGACGAGTCATCCACAGAAGCCCGCGCAGCTGCACTCCGTTCAGCAGCAAGCGCAGCGCTGGGGGTCGCCATGCCTTCAGCCGCTGCTTCCCAGTCCTCAAAGCCATCCGCTTCCTCCTGCACAAGGCAATCAATCTGTTCAAACCCCATGCAGTAAGCTTGAAGCACACATGCCGAAGAGTGATGCAAGCAAAGTCGATCTGTGCCAGTCATGCATCAGACCAAAAGAGCCAGTGCACAGACCTTGGTAGCCTCTGCCTTTGCTGGTGCCTGGGCAGCTTTGTCGGAGGTGGCTATCTTGAGCACCGCGTCCTGGTCACTGTCAGGCTTGGGGGGCGGTGGCGTCACAAAGGCGTCCAGCATGCTCCCCTTGGTGCCCTCTGTGTCAGCCTTTGCCAGGAACGCCTTGCGCTTGGCCTTGGCGTTGACTGCGTGTGCTCCACCCTTCTCCCCAGCTGCCTCGGGGCTGCCCTTAGGCTCATCATCTGCACAAAGCAGCAATCAGTAACATGATCACGTAAGGCCCTGAGACAACGATCACATGCGCACATGCATATAGGTAAAATTCACATGCATGGGGCAGAAGGTATATCTGTGAAGGCACGCACCCTTTGCGGCTGATAGTTCTGCGTCCTTTGCAGGCTCGGGGGTCTCAGAGGGCAGCTGAGGAGCTGGTGGCTGCTGCTCAGCAGCTTCCTTGACCGCCTCAGCTGCACTTGCAAGATCGGCACCGGCCTCAACAGACACCTCGCCATTGCTTACAGCAGCTGCATCGTCAGGTCTCGCGGCTGGCGCTTCCTTCAGCGGGGCCTTCTTCTCGGCCTCTGTCGGGGCCGCCTCCTCTGCCACAGGTGTCACCACAGGAGCTGGGGCCTTCGGCTCAGCAGATTGCGGCGTTGCAGGCGGCAGGGGTGACGGTTTCTCTGAAGGGACCGCAGCCTTTGGCACTGGCTCTTCCACAGCCTCTGTCACAGCAGGCCCCTTCTCTGCAACAACTTGCTTCGGGATGACTGCTGCAGCAGTACCGCTCCCAGCGGTCACTGGCTTGGGTGCAGGGACCTCGGGTGCAGCCACAGTCTCCTCCTTTGCAGGGACCTGCAGCAAGCAGGCACGAAATCAGTTGCCAGCAACACATGCATGTGTGTCTTGAGCCGTTGTGTTGCAAGCATGTGGTGCAATGCAGCACATTGGGTGTGGGGTGTGCCCACACACCTGGGGTTCTGGGACAGGCATCGGAGGCAGTTTTGGCGCTGCAGCCTGTTTCACGCGTGCTGCAACCGACAGCATGGGCGCAACAGGATGTGCAGGGGCTTTTTGCGCATCCTTGGCAGGGGCGCTTGCCTGCGCCTGCTCAGCCTTGGCAGCAGCGGCAGGCCGTGTGATGGCAGGCAGCGTGGCTGCCGGCTGCATGGCTGCGGGCTGCGTGGCAGCGGGTGCAGGCTTGTCCTCTGGAACAAGGAGTTTCTCGGGGGCCTTAGCGGGAGCGGCTGGCGTCGGCGCAGGAACAAGCTTGTCCTCAGGAACCTTCATGGCAGGCCTGGCGACGCTGACCGAAGCAGGCCCATTCTGCGCCGGTGCGGCTGTGGGTGCGTCAGCGGGTTTCTCGCCACGGAGTGATGCCGCGGCCATGGCCAGGACAATTTCTGTCTTGCCGGCTGCTCCTGCACCAGCTGCATCAGGAGGCTTGATGATGGGAATTCCCCGCTTCTCTGAAGGCGCAATGAGCGACGCCTGTTTGGATTTTGCGTCACCTGGAGGCTGCCTCCGGCTGGCCTCTGACAGCGACCTGACCGCCGCACGCTTCGCATCCTGTGCATTGGCCGTGCGAGGACGGGAGGCAGTCCCGTTTGCACTGGCAGCAGAAGAAGCTGCAACACGTCACAAAACAGCCCTCAGCACAGGCGCATCTCTCACGTCTGACGAGTCCGCTGGTGCTCACAATCAAAGAACACAACTTTGAGGAGAAGCTACCACTGGCAGGAAAAGTGAGAAGTGCGCACATATGTCCACTGGCTTCTGAGTTGTCGGGTCCATGATGACCAGTGGGCGCTTGACAGCAGGCCGGGGTGTTGGTGGTACGTACGGTAGCTGCTGTGGCTGTTGCGGCAGCTGCTGCGGTGACGGCTGGAACTGACCCCCCATCATCACCCCGGGAGGGACAATCCTGCAGATTCAACTGCTTTCAACCTTGGATTGTCACGAGCGGGCAAATTTCGGAACAGCATGCTTTTTGCGATCACCAATGTGGGATCCATCGATTCAGAACGCACCCATGGGGCCCAGCATGATAGTGCTGTGGCATGAAAGGGGGCTGATTTGGCTGCCCCTGGTGCCCTTGCATCATGATTTGCTGGTAGGCGTGCATGCCTTGAGGACCCTGCGTGTGCATGCCCGGCTGCATTGCAAGGCCAGCTTGTGACACCTTCGCGGCATGTTGCTGATGCTGCATTTTGGGCTGCTGCTGTTGTTGCTGCTGCGGCTGTGGGGGAATCCCATGCTGGGCCCGACTCTGCATCGCACGAGCACCAACAAAGTGAGCATCATGATTGCAAGGTTGCAACGCATAGTATTTGTTGAGCTACTGGCATCAGGGAAACATGGCCTATGTGGTCTTACCATGAAAGGTGCCTGGGGAGCATTTGCTTGCTGCCCTGTGCCGAACAAGGGTACCTCGTTGAGCTGGATGCTGCCAAACTGAATGGGAATTGGCGCGCCTCCCACACCTGATTGGCAGCAAAAAATGACTTGGTAAAATTACATGTTGTGGTTGACGTAAAAAAGCATGCTATGCAACAGGTTGAGACAACTTCCTTCGGCATCCAAGACCCACAAGACTGCTACCTGGTGGGAGAGACGACCCTGTTGTTCCATACTGCTGGCCCTGTGCTCGCTGCCCACCAGCGTTCAAGTACTGGGAGTACTGGGGCGCATGCACATCTGCAGGAAGCAATAGCATTTACATCTACACTCTGCATTTTGGCAGAGATTAAGCTGATCTAGCCTCCACAATCGGCAGATCTAAAGCCCGCAGTGAGGCTCCAGAAGGAAACGTATCCACACAACTCGTTGTCCAGAGTCACCTCTAAGTAGCCCCTCTTTGCAATGTACATGCATATTGAAGATCCTGGGTCCGACTCAAAGCAACTAAAACAAAGCGTAATTGTTGATTGATGCTACGAAATACGGCTTGACATCATCATGGCGGACAGCAGATTTTCAGGATCCATCAGCTGCTGGGAGCATACCAGGTCTGCGTGGCTGTTGCCCCGGCATGATCCTGTCATAAGATTGGCCTGTACGACCTCCACCTCTGCCTCCACTGCAAGGATCCACAAGCATGTCAATTCTGCGACTCAGGGCTAGTAGGAGAAGCTGATTGCTGGCACACTTGGCTGCTAAAACAAACAAGGCGGTAAGTAATTCCAATTAGCACTTACTTGCGGCCTCCAGGGCCATCGGTGCCTCTTTGAGCTGGACCAACACCACCGCCTCGACCTCGAGAGTATGCGTTCTGTCCCCGCCCGCCACGAGAGTGGCCTAAGTTTGCGTTGTTTGAAGGACCGCCTTCCTGCCCACTCATGCCCTTGGTTAGGGCGTCCTCTTGATAGTCTACCAGTGAATTCTCTGATATATTGGCAACGCTCTATAGATCAGGGCAAATTTCGATTTTATGGCACCATTGATGTGCTTCTGCAGGGAAGTGGGGCTGTGGGTGACTGGATGTCCAGTCGATGGGGTGACTGACTGGACCCTCAAAGTCCAATCCTTCAAATTGGATTTATGCAGCCTTTTCCGAGCTGGATTTTGCCCCATGATGCCCGTAGGTGCAATCCTGAGCAACGTCATCACATCTACATAGCCCCCTGCAGTACCATGCATGCGCATACTCTGCCGCAGCTGGCGGCTATACCTGAGTGCCACTGTGGACGTCCACTGTCGACAGTGTACACATGTGCCTGCCAGTGCATACTATGTATAAATATTAGTATTCACATGGGTGGGTGAAAAGCTAAACCAGACGTACCTGATACAGAGCTCGGTAGCACCAATTGGTTGCAACTAGTGCACCGGTACTACATACTGCCTGCCTGCCATAGCACAGTACTGTCACAGTACTGCACACGGTGTGCTACATCATGTAGCGGCTATGATACTATCATAGCTAGTAGCGGCGCTACTAAGTGTGCTACATAGCAGCGCTACTTAGTCCTACTGCTATGACTCATACCAGCTTCCTAACATGGGAATTTATAACGCTCTGTGTAGGAGTTTGGCAGCCTTTGCATACAGGTTGTCTGCAGACGCACCTTTGCCTCTTCGCAAAAAAAGCGTGAAATACCGTAGTACTGATAATAGCTAATGCCAGCGGGTTCACATGCACCCGCAATATGTTGATCAATGCTGACTGCCAGTGTGAAGTAACACTCAGTATGTACTAGTTAAATCCATATTTACACAGAGAGGATTGGATCAGCAACATTAAGGTGGCGGCTACAGACATCCACTACACATCAGGAATAACATCATATGTCAACATAACCTGAGAAGTCTGAGATCATTTTCATCCGGACGACACCATCAATCCTGTAAGAGCTTCTTGTACTTGTGTTTGTAATGCAGCGCATGACACAAAAGCCCTTTCCCTCAGATAAATCTATCCGGAATGCACATCCGCACCCTTGGACAAAGGTCGCTCATGTTATGCTCACGTCCAGGAAGTCTCCTGTCTGCATCATCAAAGGGAAGATCTCAGCTAGTCGCCATCACAGAGATGTAAGCCGCAATGATTGCAAAAGGAGAATACCGGTAAGGGAATTGAGGAACATACCTGGAAGTTGAGTTGTTTGAGCGTCTTGTTGTCATCTTGGCCACCCCGAGTGGAATGCGTCGCGCCCACCTAATAAGCAGCAGCATCTTCAAGTCCCTTCCGAGCATCTCTTGGTGGCGGACTGCCAGCAGAGCATGATGCTGAGCATAAAAACAAGCACGGGCAGTGACATCATGGCGCACCACTCGCATTACATTGCGGCCCCTCTTGTCTGGATATACCAAGGCGAATTCAAGGCGGGCGGTGCTTCTACGCGCTGCAGGCTGGACTTCCTTCACCAGATCCGTGAGCTCCCTCAGCGTTGCATCAGGCCATGTGTACATCTGGACCTCATCTTTGGGCTCCTGCCCTCTTCTCGCATAGTCCTCCAGCCTGTGGTGACCTCCAAACTGCAAACAGCAAACCCTTGTCAACTTACTGCATTACAGTCTGAAACCATATTCAGCGATATTTCTCTGCCCAATGAGTCCAAATAGCGCGCTGCGCTTTTCATACCTGAGGAAACACTCTGATCAGCATAGGACAGACCTGCAAATCATACCGAGATGTCAGCCAAAGATCTGAGGGTGACACAGTAATCTAAACAGAATCCAATAAATGAAGTCCAAACTGGTTAGGCAGCACCTTCTCTCTATCTATCTCAGGTAATGCAGGAGCACTGGGGGGCGGTGGCAAAGCCGAAGAGGCTTGACTTGGACGCTGCATTGGTGCTGCATGCTGTGCATACGACATCATACAGAAAAGCTTCTGATTTCTGATCACGCTTCAGTTGCTTAGGACCCTCCTTACTGTGATGACCAAGTCGAAGATCACTTCTGTGACTGAAAGACACCGCTTTAAACCAGCATCATCTTCATGGCTCAGCCGATCAATGGGTATTTGAAGGCGACTTCTGAATTTGTAGGAGAATATATTTCTATAGGAACGAAGAAAGAATGCATGTTGCCAGGCAGTCCACAATCGCTGGCCATACTAACACCAATTTTGGGACGGCTGATCTATCAAACACACCCTGCATCGTTGTTTCTGTAAGAATCTCCGTAAAAGTTTGCCAATCTCAAATACATCGCCAAGATGAGTTGGGAAGAGAACGAGGATTTCCTGCCTTCGGAAAACCAGGCCCCTGCATCACGCAATGCTGCTCCTGCACTGAATCCCAACGCATTCAGCTTCAATCCTGGCGCGTCAACATTCAGTCCCACCTTTGCTGCAGCTTTAGCAGCGCCGTCCCCAGTCCTTCAGGCTCCCGCTCCAGCCTCAGTGCGTCCTGCAGCTGCCTCCTTTCAGCATCAGCCTGCTGACGCCCCACAGACGGCGCCTCCTGCAGCTTCGCACGCCATAACAAATGGTGTGGCGCCCATGGACGAGGACGTTCCGGCAGATGGAGCAGGCAGGAGTACAAGGGAAGAGATGGGTAAGCTGACAGGATTCCTTTGGGGAACACTTTGTGATACAGGCAGAGTGAGGTGGAAGGAGAGGATCGAAACGTTATTTGGATATCGGCTATTGTGGCTCGAGGCCCGAGGTCTTGATGGCCAGGCCGAGTGACAGGCGTGGTTGAACTCCTTTGATGTCTTATCAAACCAGCCCAAGCGTCAACCTAGTTCAATGCTTGCATCAATATGCACATGCGAATCACCAGGAATGGAATTGATGCCAGCTTATGCCTATGCAGCAGAGGTGGAGAGTGCTGCAGAGGTTGACAGCGCGGCTGAAGCTGTGAAGAATTTGGCAGTATCTCCATCACGGCCAGCGCCTGCTAGCTCAGAGGCCTCTCCCAACAAAGGGAGAGCCGTGGATCATGACGAGGACGATGAACAGGAAGAGGATCAGGAGGCGCGCAACAAAGAGCTGCAGCGGATACACGAGGAGCTGCAGAAGGCCGACAACAGGTGCAATTGCACTTTCTGATGACATGTGGATCTTCAGCAGAATGCACTTGATCAAATGCACGCAGCGGTCGGATGACGCCGTTGCTTTTACTTGCAGGGAACACATGAACATCGTGTTCATTGGGCATGTAGACGCGGGAAAATCCACAACTGGAGGGCAGATTCTCTATCTCACGGTATGCCAGATAACTTGATGCTCGAATCCTGTTCTATGTTTGTCCCTGGCTTGATGATGACTGCGGCAGATGTGTGGTGTATGATGCGGCATGTCATGCTGTGTCAGGGAGGAGTGGATGAGCGGACGATCCAGAAGTATGAGAAGTGAGTTGTCATCTCTCAATTATCATCTATACTCCCTGTTGCTGCATTATAGAAACTCACATGTTTCTTGCATCAAAGCATGAGTGGAAGTCAGCCCTTGCTGATCTGTGATCATGGTCACCACGCAGGGAGGCAAAGGACAAGAACAGGGAGAGTTGGTACATGGCATATATCATGGACACCAACGAGGAGGAGAGGGCAAAGGGAAAGACAGTGGAGGTCGGCCGTGCACTCTTCATGACGAAGAAGAAGCGCTACACCATCCTCGATGCGCCTGGACACAAGAACTACGTGCCCAACATGATATCTGGCGCATCCCAGGCGGATGTGGGTGTGCTCGTGGTCTCTGCAAGGAAGGTGAGGGGTGCTCTTTTTCCCAGCAAAATATTAGCTTGCATGGGTTGGGTTGTACCCACCCCGGGAAACAAATGAAATTTATTTGGGAGGTTTGTTCTTTTATGAAGCAGTATTGTGTGGGTTACAGGCAGAGTTTGAGGCAGGCTTTGAGCGTGGTGGGCAGACCAGGGAGCATGCGCAGCTTGCAAAGACGCTCGGAGTTGCAAAGCTGATTGTCACGGTACAGTCTTCTTGCTGCTCAGACATTATGACTCCCTGAGCTTATGAGGCAAAAATTTATGAGGCGCAGTGTTTTCCATGGGATGTTGCCTTCCACAGCCCCAGGTGTGCTACTCTGCAGATCAACAAGATGGATGACCCTTCCATCATCACCCCTGATGGCAAGTGGTCTGAGGAGCGATACAAGGAGATTGTGACAAAACTTGGGGGCTTTCTCAAGACTTGCGGGTACAGGGAGAAGGATGTAATATACCTCCCCATGTCTGGCCTGCTGGGGCTCAACATCAAGGACCCAGTGCCAGAGAAGACGTGTCCATGGTACAAGGTATGCTTCAGACACCCTCTTCAGGGTTTGTGAAAGTTCACCTGTGTGGCTGTACTGGTACAGGATGGTTGCGGTCATCTGACCGCTGAAGTGGTTTGTGAAGGGCCGCACCCTGTTCCAAGTCCTGGATGATGTGGAGCCGCTGCCGCGCGACCCCCTGGCGCCTTTCAGGATGTCGGTGATCGACAGGTACAAGGACATGGGCACCATCGCCATGGGCAAGAGCGAGGCCGGCCTCGTGCGCAAAGGAGACCGCCTCTATGTCATGCCGAACAAGTAAGTCGTGACGCGAGCGCAAATTGCCCTAGCCATGGCACTTGATTGTTGATTGTGTTTGCCAGCAAATTGCTGAAATCCATAAGATCGGCGGCAGGCTGGTATCTGTTCCCTTCCTGTAGCTCGCTCTCACTTTTGGCAGGAGATGCTTGCCTTCTGCCCATCTGAAATATGTCTTAGCTCTTCATGCCACTGATCCGCTGCCTGCCTGCAGGGCGCCAGTGACGGTGACCACCATCTACCGCGATGACGATGAGGTGCAGGCAGCGCTGGGGGGCGAGAACCTGCGCCTGCGCCTGAGCGGTGTTGACGAAGATGACATCGCTCCCGGCTTTGTGATCTGCTCTCGCAATGCCCCCGTCCCCTGCGTCACCTACTTTGACGCGCAGCTGCAGGTAAGGGGGAAGCTGCTGCAATTTGCAAGGTGACATTTGATCAGAAGCAGTTGGGTGCTGAACCTCTGAACGTGTGCCTTGCCAGATCCTGGATTTGCTAGAGCACAAGGCGGTCTTCACATCAGGCTACAAGGCCATCCTCCATCTGCACTCTCTGGTGGAGGAGTGTGAGATCACCACTCTTTTCCACCAGATTGACATGAAGATCAAGGACCCCAAGTTGAACAAGAAAAAGGTGTGTCCGCACTCCTACATGCTTGGGTGGTGAAGGCGATTCCGGATTTAAGCTGTCTGCGACACCCACACCCCAGCGGCCTTCGCCTTCCTGGAAAGCTCACTCATGAAATACTGTGCTGCGCTGCAGGTCAAGTTTGCCAAGAGCGGCAGCGCAGTGGTGGTGCGGATCGAGGTGGAGAAGCCTATTTCCGCGGAGCTGTTCAAGAATGTGCCGCAGCTGGGCCGCTTCACTTTGCGAGACGAGGGCCGCACAATTGCCATCGGCAAGATCATCAAATTGCCGAAATCCTTGAAGGAGACTGCTGCAGAGGCAAAGTGAGCCTCCGTGCATTAAGAAGCAGCACCAAGGTGCAAGGGGCATTTTCACCTGTGCAATTCCTGCCATCGGTGGGCTGTGTGTACATTAGTCATTCATGTCAAACCTTTGCATTGCCATCTGGCCCAGGGTCTGATTAAGGGGCACTGCTTGCTTCAACCTAGCGTCGAGTTCAAAATTTTGAGCGCGCCGTCATCATTCATGTGATAAAACTCACAGTGTTTGGTGTGTCATGACAATAAGGACCATACAGCGATGTTATGCATCTTTATGTAACGTACAGATCCAGGTGAGGGGCGTCTGTACTGGGCACATGTGTCTCGGAGACAGTCACTGCCAGTGGAAATATGTCCGAAGCGTTGGGCCTGTACAGTGTGAGTCACATTCCTGTGATGCTTGCTGATCTCAGAGGGCATCGTATGTCAGTGGTATTAGCCGGCAGAGAGGTGTTCGACTATAAATTAGAAGTCATACTGTACTCTAAAATTAAATTTGACCACAACACTCCTCTGGCCTGTTGTGCTGACTCACCATCAGTAAAACTGGCAGATGAGGTCCAGCAATCTTGACAGCTTTCATCAGCTTTAAAAACAAGAAACCATTCATAATCACGAGGCAAAATGTTGAGATCCTTGCGCTACCAGTGTTGCCACGTGTTACAACAAGGCGGTCTAACTACGACACGACGATCGCGGCAAAGAAGCATGGCAGTCAGATCTCAGGGTGGCGAACAGGTGCAATTCACTTTGCATCAAAATGAATGTGATGAGGGGTTGGAATTTTTGCAGTTTTGATCGCATAGTACATCTAACATCTCCTAGAAATACACCTGCGTGAAATCTTCCATGGTTGGCATTACAGGTGTTCACTATAGTGGGTCGCGGGCGTGTCGGTGCTGCGCTTGCAGAAATGGGGAAAGACGATGTCAGTTATCTCTTTCTATACAGACAGTCTTCTAAAGGCGAGGCATGTGCCTTATCACCCTTTCTGAAGGGCACTGGATTGTTTCCTCGCAGGTATTGGTAGGTAGGGGGGGAAGAATCCCAGAAGGTCCGCAAGGGCCTGTCATTGTTTGTACCAGAAATGATGCTCTTGACGATGTGGTGTCCATGACACCGCCTGACAGAAAAAAGGGTGAGTCAAATCTAGTATGGGCAGGGGAATGTTTTGCTGATTTGCGGTCTATGCAGAGCCTCACAATGGCCTTGCATGCGCAGACCTTGTCTTCATTCAGAATGGCATGCTACAGCCATGGCTAGATGGGCAAGGGCTTGGAGACAACACACAGGCGCGGCACGCATGTTGATCGTTCTTACAGCTGTAGCACTCAATGGCTGCCAGTGGCTTGGTACCTCACCAAGCATGACAGTGATCGCTGATGCTCTTCATGGAACAGGTCCTAGTGTACTTTGCGGTTGCAAAGAAGGGAGAGGCCCCTCTTGATGGCAAGACTGACCTCAATCCAGAGGGCTTGACTGCTGCATGGGGTATTCATGCTGAGGCAGTGGCTGAGCGGCTGAAGGCAAATGGCTTGAGCTGCAGCACGCCGGACAGACCGGAGTTTGACAAAGCAATGCTGGAAAAGCTGATTTGGATCAGGTAATATGCTGCTGTATCGGCTGCATCGATGTCTTACAGATATCTCAGATGCGGTTTTGCTTGCCTCATTAATACATACACTGGCAGTGAACAAGGTCCTCACCACAGCCCACAATGTTGTTGATTGCAAATGGGTTCACTTCTGATGCATGCTGTGCAGCGCTTACATGCTTGTTGGAGCTCGCCACAGTGCCAACATTGGTGATGTTGAGAGACAGCATCGGAGCGAGGTGGGGTCTCTTATTGAGGAGCTGGGTGCTGGAGGAGCAGCTGAGCTGGGTGTAACGCTGGACAGCAATTTTGCAGAGCGCTTGCATGCGTACTCTCGCTCTGTTGCGCACTTCCCCACAGCAGTAAAAGAGTTTCAATGGAGGAATGGGTGGTTCCATGATATATCTAAGAAGGCTCTGGCAGAGGGCAGGGCAGACCCCTTCCCCACTCATACTGCATGGCTGAAGGACCTTGGAGTGGCGTGATAAAGCATTCCATGATAGATTTTACATCTGGTATGATTGCCTTTCTGTCCTTGAGAGGGCCTTAATGGAGAACTTCTTGCAATTTTCCAAAAATTCATTATGAGATCATCACAGGATTTGTCTCATGTCTTGTGTAAAAACAGTGTGTATCGTCCAAAGTAATCCTTACCCAAAGCCCCTCTTCTCTCGCTTGGGTTTCTGATCTCTCCTTTCTGCTGCACCCTTCTGGATCTGTGATCGCTTTGGAAGGACTGGCCTCAACTCTTGCACTTGCTGCTGTGCATTTCTTTCCTGCTGCTCTTGGTCGATTCTGCTGCTCCTGATTTTCGCTTCAGGAGGACCATCCATGGTCATCTGTTGGACATGCACTGCAGGCTGGGAACCCTCAGTCTCAGTGAAGGATTGGGCATCTCTACTAATTAGCCGTCGCCCAGCCTGTGCCTGCCTCTGATCAAGCTTCTTTTTTATCATCTCCCTCAGCCCGCTTGTATCTGCCATGTTCTTGCTCCTACTTTTGCTGCAAGTCAAAGAACAGAGACCTCAGCCAACCAAGGAGAACCCCTCCTGACTTCAAATTCTTGATCAAACCTGGGATTCACATGCAAATTCCTATGATGGCGATGTATTCTGCATGCATCCCACCTGATGGAGAAAGACTTGACAATGTCGAGTATGGCATCCTGCAGAGATCTCTGCAACAACTTATCCACCAGAGTCGCTATAATCGGCGGTGATGTGCCTGCAGACACACACATGTCCCCACTCCTCACCTCCAAGCCAAACAGTCTGTTTGGAGGATGAATGCCCCACTAGGCAGCTTCTCATCAAATGTCTCCGACTAGGCTCGGGAATGTGAGCTGTTGCGCACCTGTGAACATCTCCCAGTGCTCAGCAATGGCAATGGTTTCTTCGCCAGACATGCCAGATAGGATCACGAGCCTGGGCAGAGGCTCTTCAACCACCGTGTGACCCTCCACCCTCAACCTGTCCAAGTCCCCTTGGCAGACGGCCTCCTGTACTGTGCCTTTTAACATGTCCCGGGTGCAGTGGGACACCGAAAATTCGGGCTCCATCTGCTGCATCCATGCCGCCACTGTGTCCCCATCTGCTTTACTGAAGCCAACCAGGAGCATACCCTGCGCACCACTGCTGAGTTCTTATAGCTAAAGAGGAGTTCCCTGATGAACAAGCTCAAATATACAGCGTGGTCTTGCGTCCTGGCGTGTACGCACCCTGGGTCCAACACCCACCGATGACTGCTTCAGATCTGTGATCTGCGCAGATCGAATGCCACTAGCATTGCGAATTCTCAGCTCGGGCATGTGCAGAACTCTTGATTGCGCCTGCAGAACGAATTAGTATATCAGCAGATGACTTCTCCTTGTCTTCAAGTGAAGCCCTGCTTTATTTTTATTGGTTGTGACGTTGATTTGACAGCATGATACAACATTGGTTCACCTGCTTTTTGGAAAAGCGGTTGCCAAGGTAAGATCTCGATGGAAGCTTAAGAAAGCTGGGATTAGGAAGAGCAATTCCGGTGTTCAGTGCAGAAGGGAAGCCAAGTATCCCAATTTCTGAAAGTGCGGCAGCCATGACGGCCCCCCTTCCCACCTACCTGTTTATACCTTCAATAATGGTAAGTACCCCCAGGATCCATCTGCCTGGAGGCAAGTCTGACGAAAGTTTTGGGGTGGGAGTCACGTGGGTCTTGCATGAATGCCATGTGGCCACGTGGGGAGTGACTAAGGCAACAAAATGGATCCAAATTAGGAACATATCGTAAGGGAGCGCAGGATTTTGGTTGAGGCGTCCTCACAATGAGAAGGCCAAACGACCTGCTGCGATGGTGACGATGGGGACCAAGATGCCCTTCCCTGAGGAGCTGGAGCTCCACTCCTTCCTCGATCTCAACCTGCCCGTCACGGACCTGGACCCGTTCACGGCGCACACTGACTGGCTCAATACCCTTCCGAGCCCAAATCATTCTGCAGACGTCAGCGAGAACAGTCTGAACGGAAGTGGTTCTTCGCACTATCCGTTCGACGACCTCTTCGTGACGACGGACACCTTCCCCGTGGGCTCCAAGCACGAAATACCGGCTGCCGAGTCCCCCGCTAGGATCGTGGACTTCCCCTTGATCCCTGCGCAGGCGAGCAACCCGCCAAATAATTGTAACATCAAGCTCATCGGATCGGATGGAACGATCTCTCGCTATCACCTACTTTAGACACGTCGTGCGTTCGGTGGGGTTTTCATCGTGCAAGGTTTTGCTATGCCGAAGCTCAGTATGGATCGATGGGACCGCTGCCATGTTGAAAAGACATTACTTCCTGCGTTTAGGTGAAAGGGTCACGCAAATTTTAGAATCCTTGCGCAAAAGATGTCCTATTCAAATTCTTAAAAGTTAGTGTAGTGGAGTAGTGTGTCCTGTTGTGCTTTGGATAATTTGTTCAAGCATTGGGGGGGCCTGAGTGAGATCTTGATGACTGTGAGAATGACTGTGGTGCAGGGCCTGAAGAAGGAGGCCAAATCCAACTCGAATGCCAGCAGGGGCAGTGCAGACGGGAGCGCAGGGACAACACCCAAGCCCAAGGGCCATCGCACAGCCGCTGCCATGGAAAGAAACAGGCGGGGCGCCCGCAAATTTAGGGAGCGCCAGAGTGAGTGGCTCATACCTGTTTTCACATCCTCTCTGAAGTTTGTGGAAGAAAATAGTTTACGACAATGGCAGTGTCTGCGCTGCAGAGCAAAAGTTTATGGACCTGACGAATCGCGTGGAGATGCTGGAGACAGAGCTGATCGCGATGAAGCTCTGTAAGCTCAAGATGGAGGCCGACAAGACGCAGGTGGAGCTGCACGCAAAGCAGATGGAGAAGACGCTGAGTGCCTTGCAGGCCGCGCACAGCTCTGAGGAACACCAGGTGAGCGCAGCGTCAGCAGCCTGTGCTCCTCACCAACATTCATTACATTGTTACTCCGGGTCCACCTCATTTAGACTGTGCGGTGCTATGGGTGGTGAAGGCAATGTATCTGGGCCAATGAGTCCCCTACAGCAGTCTGCGCTGTGGCTCAGGGGGATGACGCGGCGGAGGAGTTGGGATCACATGCGGTGACGAACGGCAGCGACAGTGTCTACATCTCAGTGCCTGACAGCAGCCCGATGCCGGCCGACATGCACACCATCAAGGGCCTATCCTACACACAGGCGTTTGGGATCTACAAGGTGATATCTGTTGTTTGCGTGAAATTGCTCCTTGCATTCGAGGGTGATTGCAAGCATGAACGATGTAGAGCATGCGCTGTGAGTCTGACCACTCGGCATGCCTATGCAGAGTTACGTGGCTGCACTGCGGCAGTGTCTGTCTGAGTTGGAGCAGGACAGTGCCAGTCAGGCTTCCCTGCAGAGAGTTGGAACCCTCGTCCATGACCTGGTAAGCCCTTTCTAAGGGGCAAGCACACAGTTGCTTTCTGGTGCAAACACACATCTGCTTTCTGGTGAAAACATTGTTGCTCTGAGTATGGGCAATTGTGGGTGCTGAGGTGTGGCTGATCATTGCAGACGGTGTTCGCATCGAGGATGCAGGCGACCAGCACAGTCCCCCTGTGGCAACTCTACCACAAGCAGGAGTGCTGTCTGGACCCCACAACCTCCTTTGAGTTTGAGCGTGACCTACTGGTGCGAAGGCACCCCTCCTGCCTGATTCCCCTGCACATTGCTTTGATGCAGGGCTTTTAGGTGTGCGCCAGATGTCGGCTAGGTCACTGCAGCAGGGTGTGACGTGCAAGAGGGTGCCTGCAGAGCACGCTGGACTTGGGCGACGACCAGAGGGCGGCGCTGGTGGCTGCGCAGAGGCGCTACCGCGGCGCGCTGCGAGCCCTGGCCAAGGAGCGCGCCACCATCAACGCTGCCATGGCCGCTGCAGCCGCGCCCGGCAAGGACGGCCTGAAGAAGGTATCCCTTTAACTCTGCCCTCAGATCTCAGTGCAGAGCAGCAGCTCCTTTCTGCTGCAACTTGTGGAGCATGAAGGGCCATAGCACCTGGGGCCAGTGTCTGCTACTTGCAGAGAATGGCGCAGAGGAAAGCATGTCCATGGGATCCTGATGGGTGTGCATGGCTTGGCAGGCGCACGAGGCCATGTGGGCGCTGAAGGGCAGCCTTGCCAAGGAGCCCAGGTACACGGAGGCGTTCCTGAGCGCCTGCATGCGCGCGCTGATGCCGCTGCAGACTGCCAAGCTCATCGTGGCCTTCTTCCCGCGCACTGTGTGGCCCGATTTCAGCACCATCTGCGCTAGCATAGCGCTGGACGCCGGTGACAACAGCGTTCTGGACGGCCCCGTCTGACCACTTGACATTCTTTACCATACATCTCAAGAAGTCTCAGCTTTGAGCTGGCAGTCGCAGAACCAGTGTGCTTCTTGGCAAGAACAGCCCTCAATT
Organism: Coccomyxa subellipsoidea C-169; assembly: GCF_000258705.1. NCBI lineage: Eukaryota > Viridiplantae > Chlorophyta > Trebouxiophyceae > Coccomyxaceae > Coccomyxa > Coccomyxa subellipsoidea. The sequence continues at coordinate 950,680 of NW_005178021.1, forward strand.
CATTGGATATGACAGGCCAGCAGCAGGGAATGGTGGAGCACATAGCAAGAGTTTGGGACTGCAAGCAAGAATGCAATTCTGTGCTTCGATCCTCGCAATGTGATGCAAACTGTTTGCTTGCATCCTGCTGGATCCATCCTGCATCTTGCAGACATACTTTGTTTGTGCCTCTTCTGGTTGCTACGCGCCTCTGTTGGGTTCTGTCCCTCATCCCTCTGCCCTGATGGGTGTAGGGTGTAGGAAGGTGCACTTCCTATGGTACAGGTCAATGGTATTTTGACAGTGGTGCACTACAGGAGCATGTCATCTTGGTTATCATGCCGTGTTCTGGGCTGCTTTTTGCAAACAAAGGACCTGGGTGTTGCAATCGTCAGCGAGTTGGCTGACCTGCTTATCCAAGGGATGACAAAGGAGGACATGTACATATTGCTAAAGCATTTCAGGGAACAGTAACTGCTAGTTGGAAGAGAGTGTATCATATGCAGAACCTGGCGACCTGTCAACCTGCACGAAACCTGCAGGCTGGGTTTGTTGGCGATTGAAGCTTGATAATCTTTTTGAGAGGGGCAGTATGTGCTATCAAAAGCTTTGTCAAGGCGTGTGCTCGTAAAAGCAGCATTTCATGGTGCACATTTGGTGTTTGCCAACTTGCAATGTGCACATTTCTTCGGCAACTATTTCCTCAAGATATGATTGAAGGTTGCAACCAATTGGGAGCCATGCATCTACCGCTGGAGGGTCATTTCCAGGTTGTTATACACTATGGTCCAGAGGGTGGGCATGTATGTTGACCTTTCTTGTAACATGTAAATATGCAACACTTTTCAACCAAAACTTTCCATTGTCCAGAATACCCCTTACAGAATATCAGTCAATTAGAACCGCACTATCTTCTCAAGAAACTCTTACAATAGATCCCCCAAGCAATCCATGACGTCAGCTTTTGCTGGTGCCCCTGTCAGACTAACACAATGTCCCAAAAGAACGTGATCATTGTGAGTAATTCCTAGGTGTACAAATTTCTACTGATGATGCATCTTCCTGTCGTGGCAGTTTAGTACAGGTGCTACATGCTTGCAAACAAGCTACACTGCTACAACCACTGGACCCCCAAACTAATACATTTCTTGAACATGTTTGACGTCACCACCGGTCATGCGTGTTATCATGTCAATGCATCTAAAACAGACAAAAGAAGCAGGATCTAACACACTGTACTTTAACAAGAATCCACCATCTCAAGTAAAGTTGGTCCTAAGATGATTGACTCTTTGTTGCCCAACCCCGGCATGCCCCGCATCAACAGAATGTGGGTCTCAGGCTCTCAACACATGAACAGCAGCAATCAAGCACTGGGTTTGTCGAGCTGCAAGGGGTACTGGCACGGCCGTATGCTGCTAAGCTGTAAACTGGTTCCCTTGGCATGCATTCTCCTCATGCAAATGCATCTAAATTCAGGTACAGATCAGGGTAAAAACGGCTCCGGTTTGCTCTCCTGCAAGAACGACATCCCGATCAGATTCTCACACCACGTCACAGCATAATTTATTGGACACAACTTTATTGGGGTGCGGCACTACAGGGGCTGGAAAAAAAAGCTTCGAACTGGAGTTTGCACCCTGGGACCTGTACCTTAGTTGACATTGAGATCTTGTCGAGGTAGGCCAGGGCCTGGTCCTTGAATGCAGCAATTGTCTTGTACTTGACCAGTTCGTGAGGCAGGTTGCGCAGAGCACGGGCCAGCTCCCATGCCTGTATGCAGCATCACCCTGAAGCTTTAAATACTGCAGATAACTCCATTAATGCCCAGGGACGACCTGCAGGCCACCTTGCCAGACAGTGAGGAATACAGAAGTGAGATCACCTTGTGGGGTTTGTCCTCGAAGGTGTCAAGCTTGTGCATGTGTGTGCGGATGGTGAACAGGATGGCCCGCGTCTTGGGGAAGCGTGACAGCGTCTCGCGCTCACATCTGGTCTGCAGCCGCTCCCCAGCATTCTGGATTGTGATGGGCTCCTGCACCAGCACATAGGTTTTTTAAATTCGCCTGAACGTGATTCGAGGGACACAAAAAGCACCAAATTTTATGTATTTTGGCAAGTAACACACTTTGACTCACATTCAACAAATTTGACGCAGCACTCACCGTCTCGCCCCACACTTTGTTGTTGATGATCTCCCCAGCATTAGCTGCCAGGATGTTTTCCTCAACAAGCGGTTGGAAGAGCTCTGGGTTGTCGGAGATCTGCACATGCGCCGAGGCATACTGTCAGAATAAGGGGTAAGCACATGGTAGGTCAAGGTATGAATATATAGAGGACCCTCTTGGACAAACAATTTCATTATTGACTCTGCAGCAAATTCTCACCGTCCAGTTAGCCCGGTAGAAGGGCTTGTTGGGAGCGATGCGGCTCATGAAGTTGCTAACGGGCTTCAAGATCTCGCCATTGAAGATTGGTACAGGCTCATGGATCCGCCTGCGCAGGATGCATAGCAGCTCAATGCGTGGAACAGCAGAGTCCATGATGATATCCAAGCTCAAACTTTGAGGAGTCACGAGTCTGCCTGTTGCAGAGTACCAACTCACCTCAAGTCCATGCCGATCTTCTCCAAAAGGCTCCATCTCTGCGGAAAGAGCACTGCGCCACTTACAAATCGCAGCGTTCCCTGGTCGTCCGTGGTCATCAGGCACAGGTCCTCCTGCAGCAGCAACACACTTGATCAATTGCATGCACAGCAGCTGGGCTTAAGCTCTTGTGAACAACATGGCAGCCTGCCCAATGATGGGCCTGAGCTTCTGCAGCCAATGAAGTTACACCATAAATGAAATCAATCCTCGACATCATGTCTGCTCCAACTTATGTCCTCAAGCGGATTCCCACTGACCTGCACAAGCAGAGCTGACGCTTCCAAGGGGTCCAGCGTTGGGTCGGCAAGGTTCCAGACATCGCCGGTGGAATGATTGATCAGCACATCGCCATCCCTTGTGAAACGGTCTGGGAATCGCTTGGGCAGGAAGTCTGCCAGGAGCTCCAGCATCTCAGCATTTGCAGCCTCAGCCTGTATGAACAGGACAAAAATCAGCCAACCTGCTGGCCATACTGCAGTGGGTACAGTGCGCCGGGCTGTTCACGAATTCGTGCCCCCTTTGCAGGGTTTTGCAGGCAAGCATCGGCAATAATTGGCCCCACCCCCGGTAAGCTGACCAGGACAATGTCCCTCTTCTCCTTCATGAGCGTGCGGCGCAGGGCCATCTCCTCCTCATAGTGCTCGTCAATCTCGATCCAGTCCATGGGATGCATCGGTTCGAGGCCCATGGTCATTTTATACTTCCCCTGCTCCAGACAACACTGGAATTTGTCAGAAGGTGTTGCATGGCACAAAGTGACAGGGACCTGACAAGAAGAGCCCCACCTAGGCGACTTGGACGTTTGAAGGAAGGATTGCTAATCACCTGATAGTTTGGGGCACTGAAGGGCGTGTACTCAAAGACATCGTGGGAGAAATGGCGTGTGGGGGCCTCCATGGTAGGGGCAGCAGAGCGCAGGAGTCCTTTCGTGCCATTCACCAGCCTCATGATGGGGCACTTGCTGTTGGCATTGCTCTTGCCTTGCTGCGATGTGGAGACGGCACCCAAGTGGCATCTGACAGAAGCACCGCAATATGACCGCGCTCTAGGAGGGGCAGCCTGCACAAGCACCCTCTGGAAGTTGAAACTGGTCATCTCCACCCGACATTGTCAGAGTCAATCCCAGCCTTCAAGGCAGACTGCAACAAGTGTTTTGGCACTCTCACACCATCTCCATAAGATTTTCCTCCAGTTTTTTAAATTTCTGCGTAGCATATGCATAGACCAAGCTTCGAGAAAGGTCGACCGCCTCGTCTGAGTGTGCTCCTCCAACGGGATCGCAACCGGCTCAAACTTCATATTTGCACTACAGTCGAACTTGGTAAGCATCAATTGGTAAAGATACGTGTCAAAGCTGTTTCAAGACAACTGATAACAAGGCCCGCCTTCTCAAACCACAATCCCGTAGTCCTCCGTCACTTCGTCAGCTGTCTTCAGATAAGGATTACCGTGGGGCCAATTTGTGCCTTCACGGTTTTATCAAATATATTCAAACAAAGACTGTGGACAGGTCCACTCACCTGACTTCCAGTAGGCAGTGTGACCTGCGACATCATCACCATCCCCGACAGCTCCCAGGGCGTTCCTTGGTCACCACCACAGGCTCGGTGATCGATATGGCACCTGGAAGCAGGACTGTACCAGTAAGTCGTGCTAGGGGTGTCTCTTTGAGTAGGATTGACGATGGCGTTTGCGTTGCTTCCAAAGCAATTAGCTAAACGCACATGGTTGATTTTTCACCCTGGAAATCCACGTGGGCTCCCCGTGATGTCCACAGCTTGCCAGCGGGGCGCCTGCTGAAATCGGTGCCGTAGAAACAGTACACCCTGCACTGCCAGAGTATGTGCCAGCAGGCCACATGCCAGTGCACTGCCATGACAGTGTGCATGCCACTGGCGGGGGGGCCTGCATGCCTGCACCCGCGGGTGACTCGATGGAAGTTCTAAAAAGCGCCTTGAAGGCGCACTGCGATGGCATGTGGGGGCCACATATGTGGAGCATAGGCATGTCGCATGTGGCGATCATCATGATCATGGTTGATATATACATCAACCTCTGCATATACTATAGTACAGTGGATGCACTACTGCATGGCATGCCATACATTGCATGTCACGATCACTGCTGCCACCGTGGCCAGCTGGCATACCACGGCAACAATGTCGTACTGTGCCTGCAGGGGTCTAATTACCATTGATGGCGTGAGATTCCTTGTCTTCTGGCATCTCGTCGTATAAGAGCTTAATGGCTTCCCAAACACAAAAGTTCCGCTCCAGACCAATCACCTCCGGTGTCTGCTTGGTGTCGTACATCAGCAGCTGATATAGCACAAATGCAGCATCATTAATTGCAAGGATTGCAGCTGCTGGATCAGTCTGTGACTGTGAACCATTAGTGCTGTTCGACCAATGGAAAAGAGTGGGCTATGCATACATGCTCAAGCTTGTCCATTTGGTAGATGAGATTTCAATAGCAGTTTTAGCCTGCTTGAGTCTATGTTGCTGCTCTTTCGACATATGGGTTTCGCAACTGCCACATTCCAGCTAGCCCAGCTGGTGCAGGAACTCATCATTGAGACCCCCTGGTTCAGCATGCTCATCATGACGCACACGACCCCTCCAATACTGGGCCCCATGAGCAGCTGCACCATGTGAGTCGCCCACGTGCGCCATCACCATGTACCAACAGCAAGTGCTCCAGGGTTGACAAAAGCCTGCAGAACAAATCACACAGCACAAATCACTTGCATGATTTCAAAACAGGAACACGGCTCCCTCCAGCAAGTGCTGAGCTGTCCAGCAACAAGACTGCCAATGCATCCTTAAAGAGCTGGAGCATAAATGGAAGTTTGCAGACAAAATCACGACAAGGCGCAGGCCATGCATACCTTGTAGTCCCACTTCGTCTCCAGCGCAAATGGCTCGGATATGCTTGTGCCTTCAGCAGTGACCTTTGCAATCTGGAACTTGTTGGTGGTCTGCTTGTCCCTGTAGTAGCAAACCTGCAAAGCACCACAGAGACAATGCCTTTAGGACTTACCGACACAGCAATGGCCTTGGGATGCCTGAAATGTTTTGGGTGTGAAAGGCGGACCGTGGCCATACCCTCAGTCCCTCGTGAAGGAGCTGTGTGGCCTCCTCCTCACTCATGTCTGGACGGTGCCTCTCACGGAATAGGGGGCGTGCCAGCATCTGTCCAAAGCCTGCCAACAACACCGGGCCTGTTCAGCAAGTGATGGCCTTTGCCAGGAACCACAATTTCTCTGTCAAGAGCATATGATGGGAAAAAGCTCTGACATCGCCGGGATGAACCTGTTGCGATGTGGTCATCTGAGTAGTGCACGCCAAGCATGGTGATGGTACCAAGAAATGGCTTCCCATCTTGCAAGCCTCCCACCACCAAGGAATTCCACAGTGGGTCCATCCTGTTCCAGCCAACGCTTGCTTCAACATCTTTTAACCTAAGTCTGCATACCGTAGGCACGAGATTGTCTAAGCACTGCACAGGGATATCATGTGTGTTGATCAGCGAAGCAGCACACTTGGATCGGCGGTTGTAGAGGACACGCGACAGGTAGGCATAGATCTCCTTGGGCGACAGCTTTGCGCCATCATCGGCGCAGAAGTCCTCGTTCGAGAGCTCGTCCAACAGCGTCAGGATGTACTGGAAATCCGATAGCTCGCCACCAGCCCCAATGATGGTCTGCTCATTCACCTTGCGAAGTCTCTCAAAAGACTTGTAGCGCTTTGTGGACCCGTATGAACCTGCGATGCAGCCAAGCGCATATTGAATCAAGCAGAGCTTTTCAACTGCTGAGTCTCCTGAACAAACTTCTTAAATCCGGAGGCTCACCACTGTCAGCATACAAGGGTATGACACAAACAAAAGTATGACAGGAAAACGCCTTACCCAGCGTGTCAGCCGCCAGCAGCACTCCATCCCTGTACGTCACGCCTAGAACAGACGTCCCTGTGACATATGGTGACCTGCATCACCCAATTTCACTACTGAGAGCCCTCCGAGGATGAACAAGGACGGGCCCACAAGCCCCAGAAAGTAATGGCTAATCAGAATCTGTGAGATCTGCAAAGCGCAATATGAAGCAAATTTCATGAAATTTGGCTGATGAGAGGCCTTCAAACAAAGCACTTCAGGTTGGGGCCATCAAACAGGTGGAGGACCGCACGTGGTATGTTTCGTGGGATCGTGCCCTCCTATCGAAGCCGCTACAGCTTTAGGATCCACCATGAATGGCGCTGCGCCGCTCAAAGGCTGTTGCACAGATGGCCTGCTGGATACATCTGCATAATCAGGCACGTACTGGGCAAGCGAAGGGCCAGTGCAGCCTGGTCCCAACGCGGGATTGTGACTGGTGGGACGTGGATACATTTTATCGCGATTTCTTCCCTCAAACACGAGAGGACGCAAGGAAACGCGAGAGGAAGCAAGGATTTTGCCATGTAATAGGGTTCACCCTCTCTCGCTGTGGCTAGCTAGGTCTTTCTATAGGTCTTTCCTCAGCTTCTCGCAGGTCTGCTTCTCGTGTCAGGCTGAAAGATTTCTTACTTAGAACTTGTTTATGCCGGGTGCAACTGGAATTGCAAAACTTTGATGTATCCGCTCCCTTTTCGGGCTTCTATGTAGTGACGCTCATAAATTGGTGTTCTGTTTTTCTGTTGGCCCATCTGATGGGGAAGAAACGATACGTGAAGCGAACCCCTAAGGCGAATACTGAGGCAGATGGAATTGGCCCCATAAAGCTATCTCTTGCAGCTTCGAGCTCATTTTACGAGAGAGCTCCATTGGCAGGTATTTATACATCATATGTTGCTGCAACCACTTGTAGTCCCACTTCCACAATGTTCTGACCGACAGTGTCATGTTCTGCAGACTGTCCGGCATCACCAGAAGATCCTGAGGATTATAGCACTGACGGGGCCACAACCACCCTCTTGTTGGTGAGACACTGAAAAGTCTATTCTCACGCTGCTTAAACACTGAGAGCTCTGGGCGTGAGACTGATGAGAGGTGCCGTGCCAACCAGGATGATGGCGCAGTCTTGGATCGCTTGGTTGCCTGGTTTAGGGAAGGCAGCGACGGTGACACCAAGGCCACCCTGGGCTTTCCACCAAGCCTTTCCAAGAGTCAACGGGCGATTGTGCATAGCCGGGTGCAGTCCATTGGCCTCGGCTCGCTGCAGTCCGTGAGCGCGGGAATAGGAGATGATCGCTTCATCTCAATACATCGCAGTGGGGATGAGGGGCAGGGCCGCCTAGTCCAGCTGACGGCCGCCCAGCAGCACAAATCCTTCTGGATATATAGATGGGCCAAAGGGGCCGGGATTCTGGTCAGCCGGGACGAGGTGTCAGAAATGCTACTGAGCAATGCGCTCACTCCACAGCTGGAGCAGCTGTGGAAGGAGGGCAGTTCACAGCAGAAGCTCATCATCAAGCTGTGCGAAGCAATTGTGGAGGGCGATGCTGCAGCCATGAAGGTACTTTGATGAGCCCTTAGCACGTGTCTGGCAAACTGGCCTCCTGCCTGATTTGCGGGGCCATGCAACTAGAGCTGAGTGAGGCTGACTTGCACACGAGATCCAACATTGCTTGAAAAATCTCGCACTTCCATCAATCGAGGAAAATGACATCCAATGCTGCAGGAATTGCTTGCATCGGATGAAGTTCTGGCGACTGTGCGGTCTAGCAATTTTGACCTGCTGTCGGGCAAGGGCATACTGCACTGCGCAGCAAGGGAGGGGCACTTGAACATCATAGAGATGCTGCTCGAGGCTGGAGCCCCAATCAATGCCCAGGACGGCCATGGCTTGACTACTCTGCAGGTATTTGAAATTGAATTCTGATGTGTTGCCGGCAGCTCATTTGATTGACTCTGGGACAATTGTCTGCCACTCCTGCCTAGTTTTGCTGTCTCATGTTTCCCAGGTGACGCGTCAACATCCAGAACAATGTGAGGCAGAGAGCTTACTGCTGCGTTCTGGGGCCTTAGATACTTTCCCGAATGACGTTCCAGTGCTCTTATGCTCAATAAGCAAAGATGAGATGTGAAGATCTGATGACGTCCCTTATGTCAAAACACGATGGAAGTATTATCACAAAGGAAAGGTGAGGCTCTTTCTTCTTTGCAGTTCTGCTATAGATGCCTTGACACATGTGCACAACACCAGTCTCTTGCTAACAAGAGGTGGTGCTTCACAGGGTTGTGGAGTAGGTGAACAGAATGCAATCATAGCACGCCTCGGAATTACGGTCATTGTATTACCCTTTTCCTCTTCGGTTTTGATGTAAATACATACACGGGTCTGTATTGTGAAATCTGGAACCCTCAATTTGCAACATTGTCATGATGTTGGTTGCTTTTTAAACATTCTGACCCAATGATCTCAGGAGCAATGGGTATCCTATAAGTGTTCCAGCAACTTCGTTCGTCCTATGATTATAACATGCCCATTTAAGAGAAAACAGCAGGAAGATCATCGAAACTGCAACTACAGATACTCAGACTTTCCGAACGGCTAAAACCGCCATGACACTTTCTGACACTCTGTTTCGATCGCTCTTTTAGTGTCATCAGTCGCAAGTTGCCTCGCTGGTAGAGAGCATCAACTGTGTGCGATGGAAGGCAAGTAAAGATCAAGCATGTCAGGGAGCGAGACTCACCCGTGAACATCCTTCTTATCAGATCTTGAGCATACGGCAGATTCCTGCATGCCAACAATGGCCCTTAATTTTGAATATTCCTGAATTTTGCCATCCTGATAGATGTGGTGAGCCCCCGCCTGCTTCAGATAAGACTGCCGATGTCAGCATTATTGGCAGCTAAACTAATTGTCAGTAATGTCCTGTGCTGGTGCACAGGTTGTTCTACGCTGTAAGTCTGCCGCTGACGGTGGTGGGAGTGGTGTACACTCTTCGCTATGTGCCTTCAAGGGGCACCAGTTGGCTTGTTAAGGTGATGTTTTTATGTGAAACTTAAAGTACTTATCTTCGTAGTACAATACACCAGCGTAGCACGAATAGTTCCTGAAAATCTCGAGCGCTCGAGCCTTGAGCTTTGTGAAGCGGATGTTGCAGGTCAACGTTGGATTTGCCTGGATCTGCGCCCTTGCAACGCTCATTTTGGTGCCGTCCGATGTTTATCATGCAATGCAGGTGATGTGCCCATATTTTGGAACAGGTTCTCTGGAATTGCACCAATTTGGTGCAGCTTTCTTACTTTATATTTCTGGTGTCTGTCTAACATGTCTGGTCCCGTACAGGGTCAACATCTGGATCTACTGAGGCAATGGTACGGTCTTTCCCTCATGGTCATTCATAACCCAGTACAGGCCAGATCTTGGCGGGAAGCAAAGGACTGTTGGGGTATGCCGTGCAGGTGGCGGATATCGTACTGGTATGGGTTCATCGCCCAGTTCACATTTTTGCCCTTCCACCAGGAGTATGTGGACTCAGGTGAGATCTTGGGATCAGACGGAAGCATGCAGCACAGGCCAGACTGAGTAAAGCGCAGGCAGAGATCGCAATCTGAGGCACGACATGCCATTCAGGAGCTTTCACCGTGTGCGGGCGACTAGGAACTGCATTGAAGAACAACTTGATATTCTATGCAGTCCTGATGGTAAGCAAATGCACATGTACAGTGTCACCACCTTTTGGCTGCTGGATCATTCTCGCTGGAGTACTTCATGTAGAGTTTGTTGACAGGCCGTTGGGGCTTTTGGGCTCGTGCTGCTCCTTATCACCGGCGAACTGGCGCCTGCAAATGTCCTTGGCTTCTGCATCGCAGCTTCAAATGCGTTCGGTCTCATAGCAGGCATTTTCTTGATGGGCTATGGCTTGGTGGCTGTACCAAGGTCAGTGCATTCCACTGGTTGCGGAAGCTCAACAACCTTGGGACACCAGAGTAGTTGCAATGGAGTCCAAGCTGGCCAGCTTCCACAACACTCTCTTTCTGTTCATGCCGTTATAGTGTTTGATACAGGCAACTGTGGAGGACAGCAAATATTCAGGATGCCCACAGTGCTTTGTGCCACAAGGCTGGGCTGCAGGCCGACAAAGCTTTGGCTGCACGCAAGTATGCAAGCAACCAACTGCCTTACCTAAATTTTGCACAGCCGAAATCTGATGGCTACCTTTCCAGTACCAGAGCAATCAGAAGAACATACGCCAGCCCTGCCTGACAGCCTTGCATAGTGATTGTGAGCTGCTCCTTGCAGGGATCTGGAGAAGACTGCAGCGCTGGTGCAAAAGGTGTCTGCCACTTTTGGTCGGCGGGATTCTCTTCGGCAATATATGGACCGCATCGAAGCCATGATCTCAAAGTCTGGTGGGTGCTGGGGATTGACTTGCCAGTATCAGCATTTACCTGTCTCCTGGCAGGAGGGCTTTTGCGTGGCAGTTGAGCTCGTGTGTGCTGGCATGTATCCCCGCCAGGCGAGGCGTCAGCTCTGGGTGCTGGTGATGTGGAGGATGGTGCTGACCTGGACTACTTTGACTTGGAGGACCTGGCGAAGCTGCGCAGGCATGTGCGCAGGGCCATCGAGGACACGCAGCGTGAGCGCGAAATTTACCATGACATCGTGCTGCAGTACTTTGAGGTGACAGTCAATTCATTTCTGGCTTGCAGCAGTTCTTCGTGAGTATGTGTGTCTTGAGAGGGGGGCGCTGATCCCCTGCATTTGTGTGAACGCATTGTGTCCCTGTGCAGGTGTCTGATGTGCTGAGCAACAGGCTGAAGAGAGGACAACCGTTTGTGTCCACCACACGGCAGCATCAATTACCCAAGGTGCTCGGGCACATAGAGTGGTGGTGGCGTTGTGTGCTGCGTGGCTGGTTGTACAGGTACGGTTGAGCGGGAGCTCTTGCCTCTATGCCTGAGATAGACTTAATATCAGTCATGCTCCGCCCAGGGTGTCACTGTGAGTTGCCCACTTCCTACAAGCCCTCAACAAGGTATCCCCAATATGGATTCTTCAAGTCGATTTGATGTTGTTTCAGGTTGCTGGCGCTTGTATTTGCTGCCCTGTCGGTTGCCATTGTGATCGCGGAGGCGACCATATCTCCATATGTGCCGAACCTATCAGTGTTCTCGCGTGCCCTGCACGCAACTTCTGGGAATGAGCTTGCAACGGAGCTGCTGACTTTCGTGTCCCTGGTCAGTTCCCAATCCTTCACCCACATGTATGGAAATCTGATGTTGCAGGATCAAAGGTGGCTAGGTTCTGCTCTGCGTGCTTCTGAGCATCTGAGTGGAGCCTCTTTCGCTGTGTGGTTCACAGGCATACCCCTGCTTGTGCGCATACTATGCCATCTTTAAGCTCGGACGCTTCTCCTTTTATCTGCTGGTGCCTGGCCATACGTCCGCATATTCCCTGCTGGCCAATGCCATGCTGATGTCCCGGTTTGCTCCTCCGTTGGCGTTCAACTTCATGGCGGGCATAGCCCTGCCACCCTCCAAGAGCTCCGGGAGAGATGTGACAGAGACGGTGCTGCTCTCCATGCTTGCCTTTGCATTAGTGTGCTGCTCCTGCAATACTGAATAAAGGGGAACCTCCATGCCTGAATTAACACTGTGGAAAGCTGATCAGAGCGCATGTCTGACAGGTGTTCTATGAGGAGTTTGGGGTTCTGATGATGCGTCAACCACTCATCGGTTGGGACTTTACCACGTACTTGCCGGCGGCCCTTGTGCCGTACATGCTCATGCTTGTCTTTAATGTGTTCAACCGCGTGGCGTCCATGTTCACTCGCTCGGACAGCATTGAGTTTGACGATGACTTTGAGACAAAGAGCGGAGCTGCTGCAAAAGGGCTGAGGCTTTTGCAAATGGAATTAGACAATCACAATGCTGGACGTCCGCTGGGCTTGACGATCACCGTCTCAGGTCAGTGTCCATTTACTTGAAGTAAATGAAGTAAAGCCATGGTTGCTAATCTGATTGCTGCAAGTACATGTCATATCACATTGTACCATCAACGACGCAGTGGCTTCAAGGCACTGCTTGTTCACTTCAGGAAGAAGCGATGGCATGCGGAGTTCTGAACCACCACAAACAGGTTCAGGATCAAAACGCTGGTGGTCTTGGGGATCAAAAGCTGGAAGCAGCTTGCTGGCAGATGAGCATTCTTCAGGGCACTCCAGTGCCCCAGCTCGAGTTTCCGCAAGCAGGTCAGTTTTAGATTTCCATGTTCTTTCCATGATTGTCACCACCTGGCTTCATGGATTATCTGCTCCACCTGGACAGGCTTATGACTGGGATTTTATCCATAGGTCAAGCGCACAGCCAGCAGGGTCATCTGGGAATGAAGACCAGGCCCTCGAGGACTTCAGGTCACCTGTCGAGTCTTCAAACAGCGACCGTCAAACTGGTGGACTGGACTCAATTTTTGCACGGATGTCCTCTGACAAGGTAGTGTAACTGAGACTCACAATCTGTTTGGTGATGATGCTTGTTGCGGGATGAAAGACAGAGACTCTGCTGTTTATTTATCCGTGTGCTTTTGGTCATGGCAGGATACCCGAGGTCCAAGACTGGGACCTTTAAATGTGGAGCCCGATGGAAAGCAGGAAGATGATCATGGCAGCACAAGCCGGTGGCAGTGGCACAGGAAGTGAAGCATACACCTGTGAAGTAAGCTGCTTTAGACTGAGAGTGAGCCGCCGGGAATTCTTTCCTTTGTACACACTGATTGCAGCAAGCTTTGGCAAGCATTTGTATTTGGTTTCAAATCAGACTACCGTAAGCTAAATTGACTCACGCAGAATGTCTTCAACGGGTTTGCTGATGTTGGACAATCTCGCAGCAGTTGTTCCCCTCAAGACCTGCCCATCCTGGAATGTGCGTACAGACTGAAACTTCGTGTTTAGTGTACTTGATATGACTGGTCCCATTGCAGTGTATGATCATGTGAATGAGTCACAATTATGACAAGGGTGACTAGTGGAGAAACATTATGAGGCTCAATTGACAAATGGCTCTTCATCTAAAACTGTGGATGGTGCACACGTGTGCTGCATGTCCTTCCTACCTTTCCTCGCAGACTGTACGAAGCATCGGCGTAACAATATGAAGCCGAATGCGAAGGCTTTCTTTGGTCATATACATAGAGAGCCACCTAATCCAAGTAGTAGCACTTTTTTTTTTTTTAAAAGGGGAAGCCCCCGCTATTACACAGGTGCCAGTCGCACGCTTCCCAGCACGCATGCAATAGGATATTTGGGGAAACCTGTCAGAGTTGGGGCACGCAGAGCACTCCCGCAGGAGGATAATGCGATACTGAAGAGAAGCGCAAGCATGAAGGCATACCACAGAAAGGCAACAGAAAGGCTCCTAGCGATGGACATGTCCCAAGCACCAGAGGGTAACCTCATCCCCAGAGGCGCACTCCAGCCCGCCGGCAACGCAACACCGCTGAGGTGACGTTGGAGGACCCACGGGGCAAGCCTAGGGCTTGCAGCTGGAGGCAGGGGTCACAACAAAGCAGGCAATCATCAATCACTGGCAGGCAATTATGGATGTGCGGGCAACCAGTGGTGGAACAGACATGAAAGGCACGTTTATACGGTTGGCCGACAGGGATGGAACAGGATCGCGTTCGGACCCATTACCACTAGGTGCCGCTCGGGGCTGGCAATGTGACCCTAAACTATGCCTCAATCTGCCAGCAAGGTGGGGCACAAGCAAACGGTGGCATATGGGAGATATGAAGCCGCAAATGAGGCGAAAAACAGGTAGGCTGGCGAGAACTCGACCAGATACACACACCCACCACATTGGAGGCGGGGATAGGCAGGAGGCATCATGTCCAAGGTCCTAGACACCCGCTCAGGTTCAAGGGTGGATACTGGGGTTGGAAACCCTAAACCCTTCAGATAGCCTTCAATGAACTACTGTGAATGGTGAGGAGGACAGACACTAAGGCAGAAGGCCACGGATGACAGGCCAAGGGGATTGTTGGGGCTGCTGGTGAGACAGAAACATCGGAGGATCACTGGAAAACTATTGATAGCCTAAAGCCCTGGGCAGGGTGGTCTTCTGTAAGCTTGCGCCAACGCTCTGGCTCTCCGGCACGGTACACGCACTTTGACTAATGGGACAGTCGCTCTAGTGAACACATACGCATTCTAGTTAACCCTGGGAGGACTTCTCTGACTTGTCGTCTTGTAGCAGACCCTGTACCTGCAGCGCAAGGAATTGGAACCTTCTCAACGTTTCCATAACATCGCGGTACAATCGCAGCGCTCCCCGCTGGGGCCCAGCAGCCCATTCAGCCAGTTGCCACAGGGACTAGCTTCCTAGACGGACGACGCTGCTGCTGTTGCTGCAGGGCCACCAGCATCCAGGGCATATGTTTGGAGGCCGGCTTGCACTTGTCCATGCGGCCGTTGGCCCGACATGGTCTCGGGCGCCAGCTGAGTAGATGCGTCCTGGGCTCGTCAGGCTGAGTGCTGTATCATGCAGAGGAGATGCCACGGTGTCGACGCAACTGGTAGCTGGCCCGCCTTCACTGCCAGCACAATGCCAGCCCATGTATGGTGGTGCAGTGTAGGGCTGCCAAAAAATTACTGCACAAGGGGACTCCCATAGACTATCGTCCTGATTTGCGCCGGCTGCCTCAGGGACACGTACGTAGCTCCACCTCTAGAGCTCTTCGGCGTTCGTCACATGCGCATCGAGGGTTGCCTGGAATGGCTGCCAGGGCACACTTGCTGCCCTCCCAGCGACAGCCTATATCACCATGCCAAGGGCTCTCGGATGTCAGTTCTTGTTGTTCCACCTTCGCATGCCTCACCTTGACTTGAGCCTCACCAGGCCTTTCCGATTGTTCCACCATAGCTTTCAGCCATTTTCTCGACCATGGCCGTTGCATCATCGTCATCCGTGGCCCTTTGCCTTAGGAAATTTCAGTTGCCTCCTCGGCAGTTGTCTCATGTGCACCACCTTGAGCGGGTGTCTAGGACTTGAACAGGCCCATCACGCTGCTGACCACCGACTACAAGCTGGCAGCGCGGGCGATCGCCAGCCGCATCGGCCCGCTACCAGGTTCTGAACGCCACCCAGACAGGCTTCCTCCCCAAGCGCTGGATTGGGGACAACGTGCTAGCCCACCTTGAAAGGATCAGCTACTTGGCGGCCACCCAGCAGCCAGGCATCCTGGTGTTTCTCGACTTCGAGAAGGCCTTCGACCGTCTCGACATGGCCTGGATCGAGCGGTGCATCGCGGCAGTCGGCTTTGGGCCCGGAGCGCAGCGCTGGGTGCATCTCTTGCACTCCGGCACGACAGCACGCGTCGCCTTCCATACCGACGCCTTCTCAGTGGACTCGGGCGTCTACCCACTTGACCGGGCCAGATCCGGTCACAGGGGTCACCTTCGCGGCGCCAGGCGGGAGCGTCATGCACCTGGGCATTTCTCTGTCCAACCAGCCAGCAGCTGCGGCCACAGCCCTCCACAGCCATCGTCACGAAGGTGGAGGCCCGCATCGCGCGCTGGTCCGGGTTCCGCCTCAGCATGCTGGGCCGGGCGTACGTCGCCAAGCAGGTGCTGGCGTCCATGGTCACCTACCATGCCACCTTCGTGCCAGTGCCGCGGGAGCTGCTGGAGCGGCTTTGCAGAGCCATCCACACCTTCTTCGCGGCGAACAGGCCAGTGACAGGCAGCGCAGCAGCACTCTTCCCGGGCAAGGCGACCTGCTTCCCACGCGGAAAAGGACGGGCGGCATTGCGCTGGTGGACCTCAGCGCCCAGATCTTGGCACTCCAGGCCAAGGTGCTTGGCAGGCTGCTGGAACCAGAGCAGCTGGACTGGAAAGCCTTCTTCGACTTCTGGCTGCACAGGAGCGCCGCTTGGCTGGCAGCCCAGGAGCCCGCCTCGCTCTCAGCGCGCCACCAGCATATCTGGCACCTAAGCAGATTCCTAATCTTCTCCAGTTTTCCAGCAGAGCGGCTGCAGGCCGCGGCGCGCGTGCGGCAGTACGTGCACGCTTACCAGGAGCTGCAGCCTCATCGCCGCATGCAGCCACACGAGCTCAGCCACGACGCGGTCCTCAGCGAGCCGCTCTTCTTCAACAGGCAGCTCACAGACGCCGGCGGGCAGCCTCTTGCCTGGGAGGACTGGGCCAGGCTAAGCCTCGTCAGGGTCAGTCACCTTCGCGACCTGTTGAGCGGCCCGGAGCACCAGCACAGCGCCATCCGCCATCGCCTGCCGACTCTTCTCGCCGCTCGGCCCGCGTTTTCGCCCCGCTGGAGACACGCAGCCGCTTACTCCGATGGACTGCACCCCTCCGCGAAGTGCACAGGTCTTCCCTGCTGCTAGACAGGCACTGACAGACATGGAGGAAGACACGCCGCCGCCGCCACCGCCGCCGGTACCGATGGAGTGGGAGACACAGGCATACTCGGTGCCGCAGCGAGAGTTGCGACGCAGGATATCGCGCGTGCGCGATAAAGGTGCAGCCACCCCCATGGATTGGGATCTGCCTCACACCGAGGATCCACCCCAGACGGCTCACCGTCGCCCTCCGCACCTGGACCTCAGCGGCGTCCCGGATGAGCGTATCGAGGAGTGCCTGGAGTGGCTGGCAGGGCATACACACTTCTCCCCCGCAGACAGCGCGGCAGCGATTCGCCGGCTGCACAGCGATGCACCACTCGCGCTCGTGTCGGGAGGGGATGCACCAGCAGATAGGGAGCTGCGGCACCAGCTCCTCTGCGATGCTCTGCGTCGCATCCATGGAGCAGACAGCTTGCCGGACGACTCGTACGGCTTGCCGGCTCTGACACCGGAGGACCTAGCGCAGCCGGCAGAGGTCCCAGCAGCACCCATTGCACGTCAGCAGGGGAGACCCACTGTCCCGCCGGGCTTTGAGTCGCGAGCAGCCGCAGCGCGCGCAGCGCAGCGTGCGGCGCAGGTCGCACTAGCGGGGCTGCCGGCTCCGTGGCGCTCAGCACGTACGCGGCATCAGCCTACAGAGTGGTGGCTACAGCAGCAGGGGCAAAAGCAGGAGCGGCAGCGGGTAGAGCACAGGATTTCCAGGAGCATTCGCAGTGGGGGCCCGCCGGCACGGCGGCCCTCGCAGCCATGACTCGCTCCCGATCGCCCTCCCTGCGCCTTCTCAGCCTCAACGTCAACGGCCTCAGGGACAGAGACAAGAGGCGCTGCCTCTTCAACCTTCTGGAGCGCGACAGGTGGGACATCATCCTCCTTCAGGAGACCCACCACAGCTCTACAGAGGAGGGGACAGCATGGGCGCAGGAGGGGCCTGCCGGGCTTCGCTGCAATTGGAGCGGGCCCGCGTTTTGGTGCCACTTCACCTCCCAGTCACGCGGCGTAGCGGTCTTACTAAGACCCACAGCCTCCACAGCAGCCATCACGGTGCGTCACTGCAGCACCACCGGACGCACCCTACTAGTGGACTTCACTTATTGTGGCCAGCCCTACACGGTAGCTTCCGTGTACGCGCCTGCGGCCGCAGCGGAGCGACAGCAATATTACACACAGGAGCTGCTGCCCAGCCTGCCAGCAGCACGTTGCCTTCTGGTGGGAGGGGACTTCAACTGCATTGCAGGCCAGCAGGACATGGCCGCCGGGCAGCCCGGTCAGAGGACGCATGGATATTGGACCGGCCTGCGGCTCGTGGAGACTGAGCATCAGCTCTACGATGTCTGGCGTGACCTCAACCCCAGCAGTCGTGCCTTCACCCACGTTGCCACCACAGGTCAGTCAGCTGCCCGGCTCGACCGCTGGCTGGTCTCGGAGACGCTGCGGGCGCGGGTCAGCCGGGAGCCGCGAGCGATCGGGCAGGTTCTTGGTTATCCAGGAGACCACCTGGGGGTCAGCCTGAGCCTTACAGCTCCAGCCAGCACACTGTATGGCTCTGCAGCCTGGAGGCTGCCCCTTCATCTTCTGGACGATCAGCCGTTCTGCGATCGCGTTACGGCAGCGATTCCGGAGTATCTTGCCGCACACCCGCTCGGAGAGGGCGTCACGCAGGGCAGCAGGTGGGTGGAGTTGAAGTGGCAGGTCAAAGATATGGCCATGCAGCGTTCCTGGGCTCTCGCAGCGGAGCGCCGGGCCTCTCAGCGGGCTCTGGAGTCTGACAGCCGCGCAGCGCTCGCGGCGTTCACCCGGCGGCCCGCACCAGACACCCTTCTGGCATGGCAGAATGCCCACCAGCTTCTGCAGGGCCTCAATGTGGAGGCAGCTAAGGGGGCAGCACTCCAGGCTGGGATCGTATGGCAGTTCTACGGTGAGCAGTCCACCTTCTGGTTCCACCACCTGGCCCGGGAGCGGCAGGGCCGCACAGAGTTGATGGCCCTCAGGACAGGTCCAGCCCCTGACAGCCCACGGGTTGTCCTGGATCACCCAGCCGGCAGAGATCGGGGCGGCGCGGTGCTGCGGGAGTACTACAGTGGCGACGAAGCGGCAGGCCTCTTCGCGGCGCAGCCGGTGTCGCTGGCAGCCCAGGATGAGCTGCTGCAGGCAGTGGACAAGCGTTTGTCCCCTCAGGCAGCTGCAGCGGCAGAAGGAGAGCGCGGTGATGGCAGCGTGTCGGTCGCAGAGCTGGAGACTGCCCTCCGGAGCCTGCCGCGCGGCAAGGCACCGGGCTTGGATGGCCTGCCATATGAGTTCTACCTGCGCTTCTGGCCTGTGGTAGGGCTGGAGCTGGCAGGGATGCTGCAGGAAGCTTTCGGCGGCGGCCCGGCGCTGCCGCCACCGCTGACGCAGGGGCGTATCACTCTCTTGTACAAGGGGAAGGGGGCAGACAGGGAGTCTCTAGCCAGCTACAGGCCCATCACGTTGCTCAACACCGACTACAAGCTCGCGGCGCGGGCGATCGCCAGCCGGATCGGGCCGCTGCTGAATCAGGTGGTGGATGCCACACAGACAGGCTTCCTGCCTAAGCGCTGGGCGGGGGACAACGTGCTGGCACACCTGGAGGAGATCAGCTACCTGGAGGCCACACACCAGCCAGGCGTGCAGGTCTTCCTGGACTTCGAGAAGGCCTTCGATCGCCTTGACAGGGCCTGGATTGAGCGGTGCATGGCTGCGGTGGGCTTCGGGCCCGGTGTGCAGCGGTGGGTGCACATTCTGCACTCCGGCACGACCGCGCGAGTGGCCTTCAACGGCTGGCACACCGATGCCTTCCCGGTGGCCTCCGGCGTCTTCCAGGGAAGCCCCCTCTCGCCGCTGCTGTTTGTGCTTGCCGCGCAGCCGATGGCCGCGCATGCCAGGATGCTTGCAGGCCAGCTAGCTTTCCAGCCCATCAGACTGCCTTCAGGGGAGCCAGCACCAGTCATGCACCAGCATGCGGACGACACCAGCGTGCACGCGCGGACTCCCCGGGATGCTCAGATCGTGCTGGGGGCCAGCGTGGGCCTCCACTGCGCAGCCACAGGAGCCAGGCTGCAGCGCAGCAAGAGCCAGGCCCTAGGGCTTGGCAGCCTCAGCCATCTCGCCGGGCCCGATCCAGTCACGGGGGTCACCTTCGCGGCTTCGAGCGACGGCGTCAAGCACCTGGGCATTCCCTTGTCCACCCAGCCAGCTGCAGCTGCCACAGCCCTATACACAGCCATCATTGAGAAGGTGGAGGCCCGCATCGCCCGCTGGTCCGGCTTCAGACTCAGCCTGCTGGGCCGAGCGTACGTCGCAAAACAGGTGCTGGCCTCCATGGTCACCTACCATGCCACCTTCATACCGGTGCCACAAGACTTGCTACAGAGGCTCTGCAGAGCCATCCACACTTTCGTTGCGGCGAACCGGCCGGTGACCCCTGGCGCAGCGGCGGCGCTGTTCCCAAGCAAGGACGTCTGCTTCCGCGCGGCCGCACACGGCGGCATCGCGCTGGTGGACATCAAGGCCCAGATCCTGGCTCTCCAGGCCAAGGTGGTGGGCAGGCTGTTGGAGCCGGAACAGCTGGCCTGGAAGGCCTACTTCGACCACTGGCTGTACAGGAGCACAGCCTGGCTGGCAGCGCAGGAACCCGGCACGGTGTCAGCGCGGCGGCAGCACATCTGGCAGCTGGGAAGATTCCTGCTCTTCTCCACCTTTGCAGCGAAGCATGTGGAGGCCCCGCAGCGCGTACGGCAGTACCTGCATGCCTACCAGCAGCTGCGGCCCCATCACCTGCGGAAGCCGGAAGCGATCGGCTACGACGCAGTCATGGGTGAGCCACTGTTCTTCAACAGGCAGCTCACGGATGCAGTCAGGCAGCCCTTTGCCTGGGAGGACTGGGCCAGGCTTGGCCTGGTCAGGATCAGCCACCTGCGCGATGTCGTGCGCGGCCCGGAGCATCCGGTTCGGATGGTGCGAGAGCGCGTGCCCATCCTTCTGGCTGCCTTGCCAGCAGCCTGGAGAGCGCTAATCCAGGTGCAGCCACCGGCCGCTATGTGGTGCGCATCTCCGGACCCGTCGGATCGCCGCGTCTGGTCTCGCACAGCCGAAGGTAGCACCTACCTTCTCAGCCACACAGTAAGCAGCACAGGAGCCCTTGTGCCAGTGGACGGAGGCGTTGCAGCCATGCACGCCTTCCTTCCTCCGGCCGCGCAGCCTGCATTGGTTCAGCACTGGGACATCACCAGGCCCTGGCATCCACGCAGCGGCACACGTCAGCAGCGCCAGCACGCGGAGCAGCTGCACCCAGAGCAGCACCTGCAGGTGGAGCAGCAGCCAGGGGAGCAGTTGGAGTGGGAGCAGCAGCTGCCGGAGCCACCGCCACCACCGCCGCCCACACTATACTTCTTTGGCCTCTGGGGATCCCAGGTACAGGACCCTCAGGCTTGGGGGCTCGGCACGCGGCCGGCACATGAGTTTGTGGTGAGGGAGGCCACCGCGCGGCGACAGGTGCTTCACAGGATCAGCAAGGGGGAGGCCAGCCCGGCGGGCCCGCTGCGACCAGCCATCTGGGCTGATACCACAGATGACCAGCGCAGCGGCCTTCGGGCGCTCGAGGCGCGATGGGAGGCCAGGGCTGCAGCTGCTGGTACCGCGTCGCAGGTCTTAGGCAAGAGGCCTCGAGGGCAGCCTGATCCCTCCTCCTGGGCGATCTGGATGGCTGCGCCGCAACCCCGTCCGGTTCCGCTGCGGGACCGCGGCGGGCCTGCGGGCGCGCCAGCGGGCCCTTCACCAGTGCCACAGGGAGCAGATGTCACTGTTGATCCTGCTGCTGCTGTCACAGCAGACCCATCAGCACCTTGGGCTCATGTGTGGCAAGTGGTGCACGCTTCCCATCTGGACCGGCGGCAGCGCGTGACAGCGTGGAGGCTGCTGCATGGCCAGCTCTTCGTCGGCGGCTTCGCGCGTCACGTCCACCGCGCCGATCCCGCCGGTCACGTTTGCCCGCATCCGAGCTGTGCAGGTCAGCTGGCCACACTCACCCATGTCTTCATCATCTGCCCTCTCGCCGCCGGGGTGTTTTTTTTTTTTTTTTTTAAAAGGGGAAGCCCCCGCTATTACACAGGTGCCAGTCGCACGCTTCCCAGCACGCATGCAATAGGATATTTGGGGAAACCTGTCAGAGTTGGGGCACGCAGAGCACTCCCGCAGGAGGATAATGCGATACTGAAGAGAAGCGCAAGCATGAAGGCATACCACAGAAAGGCAACAGAAAGGCTCCTAGCGATGGGCATGTCCCAAGCACCAGAGGGTAACCTCATCCCCAGAGGCGCACTCCAGCCCGCCGGCAACGCAACACCGCTGAGGTGACGTTGGAGGACCCACGGGGCAAGCCTAGGGCTTGCAGCTGGAGGCAGGGGTCACAGCAAAGCAGGCAATCATCAATCACTGGCAGGCAATTATGGATGTGCGGGCAACCAGTGGTGGAACAGACATGAAAGGCACGTTTATACGGTTGGCCGACAGGGATGGAACAGGATCGCGTTCGGACCCATTACCACTAGGTGCCGCTCGGGGCTGGCAATGTGACCCTAAACTATGCCTCAATCTGCCAGCAAGGTGGGGCACAAGCAAACGGTGGCATATGGGAGATATGAAGCCGCAAATGAGGCGAAAAACAGGTAGGCTGGTGAGAACTCGACCAGATACACACACCCACCACATTGGAGGCGGGGATAGGCAGGAGGCATCATGTCCAAGGTCCTAGACACCCGCTCAGGTTCAAGGGTGGATACTGGGGTTGGAAACCCTAAACCCTTCAGATAGCCTTCAATGAACTACTGTGAATGGTGAGGAGGACAGACACTAAGGCAGAAGGCCACGGATGACAGGCCAAGGGGATTGTTGGGGCTGCCGGTGAGACAGAAACATCGGAGGATCACTGGAAAACTATTGATAGCCTAAAGCCCTGGGCAGGGTGGTCTTCTGTAAGCTTGCGCCAACGCTCTGGCTCTCCGGCACGGTACTCCACAGGTAGCGGGGCGCACGATGGATCCGTCTGGCCGAGGGATACCCAAGGGGTGAGCCGCGCAAACACGTCCGGTGGTGGGCGAGGCCACCGGCACTGGGTGGCGAGGCCAGTGCCCCAGGGGTGAAGGAGGCACCCCCGGGGCCGTGTTGGGCCGAGCTCGACAGGTCCCTCGACCAGTGGAAGCACGTGACTCGGAGCCCCATTCCGCGCTGGCAAAGGTTAGCCGGGGTGTGGGACTGGTTCGCAGCGACATGGGCCGCGGTGACCGGAGACGACGCGCCACCGCGCAGCGCCGACCTTCTTCTCGCCGATGACACCAGGATCTGGGGACCGCCGCGGCAGCTCAGGCAGCTCTGGGATCGCCTGCGGCTCGCTACAATCTGTCAGCTGTGGGCAGCATATCAGCGCGGCCGCCACCAGCCAGATGCGGCGGCGATCACCCCCGGAGCGGTTGCGGCTCGCATCCTGTCTTCCTGCAAGAAGGCCCTGCTTGCCGATTGGCGGCTCGCGACCGTCAACGTCCGGCAGACAGCAGGTGTGCTCAGCGACTGGCTTCGCGGACGCGACCCGATGATCACCAGGGAGCAGTTTGCGGCGCGATGGTGCCACCGCGCGGTCCTCTGCGCGCTGGAGGAGCTGCCGGGCGCGCAACCAGTCATCCACTGGAGTGCCCAGCATCCCGTGCCGCTTCCAGCGTGACGCTTCCGATCCACCATTCACTGTACCCAGCCGGCCACGGCTCTAACTTGGCTATCTGTATGACCATGCTCTCATTTGGCCTTCTGCCATGACACCCGCTCGTGTCGATTCTTGTGTTGAACTCACACCCTCTCTTAGGGGGGCCTTTTTTTTTTTTTTTTTTTTAAAGGGGGAGCCCCCGCTATTACATGGGTGCCAATCGCACGCTTCCCAGCACGCATGCAATAGGATATTTGGGGAAACCTGTCAGAGTTGGGGCACGCAGAGCACTCCCGCAGGAGGATAATGCGATACTGAAGAGAAGCGCAAGCATGAAGGCATACCACAGAAAGGCAACAGAAAGGCTCCTAGCGATGGGCATGTCCCAAGCACCAGAGGGTAACCTCATCCCCAGAGGCGCACTCCAGCCCGCCGGCAACGCAACACCGCTGAGGTGACGTTGGAGGACCCACGGGGCAAGCCTAGGGCTTGCAGCTGGAGGCAGGGGTCACAGCAAAGCAGGCAATCATCAATCACTGGCAGGCAATTATGGATGTGCGGGCAACCAGTGGTGGAACAGACATGAAAGGCACGTTTATACGGTTGGCCGACAGGGATGGAACAGGATCGCGTTCGGACCCATTACCACTAGGTGCCGCTCGGGGCTGGCAATGTGACCCTAAACTATGCCTCAATCTGCCAGCAAGGTGGGGCACAAGCAAACGGTGGCATATGGGAGATATGAAGCCGCAAATGAGGCGA
Source organism: Coccomyxa subellipsoidea C-169 (assembly GCF_000258705.1). NCBI lineage: Eukaryota > Viridiplantae > Chlorophyta > Trebouxiophyceae > Coccomyxaceae > Coccomyxa > Coccomyxa subellipsoidea. The sequence continues at coordinate 975,125 of NW_005178021.1, forward strand.
AAAACAGGTAGGCTGGTGAGAACTCGACCAGATACACACACCCACCACATTGGAGGCGGGGATAGGCAGGAGGCATCATGTCCAAGGTCCTAGACACCCGCTCAGGTTCAAGGGTGGATACTGGGGTTGGAAACCCTAAACCCTTCAGATAGCCTTCAATGAACTACTGTGAATGGTGAGGAGGACAGACACTAAGGCAGAAGGCCACGGATGACAGGCCAAGGGGATTGTTGGGGCTGCCGGTGAGACAGAAACATCGGAGGATCACTGGAAAACTATTGATAGCCTAAAGCCCTGGGCAGGGTGGTCTTCTGTAAGCTTGCGCCAACGCTCTGGCTCTCCGGCACGGTACTCCACAGGTAGCGGGGCGCACGATGGATCCGTCTGGCCGAGGGATACCCAAGGGGTGAGCCGCGCAAACACGTCCGGTGGTGGGCGAGGCCACCGGCACTGGGTGGCGAGGCCAGTGCCCCAGGGGTGAAGGAGGCACCCCCGGGGCCGTGTTGGGCCGAGCTCGACAGGTCCCTCGACCAGTGGAAGCACGTGACTCGGAGCCCCATTCCGCGCTGGCAAAGGTTAGCCGGGGTGTGGGACTGGTTCGCAGCGACATGGGCCGCGGTGACCGGAGACGACGCGCCACCGCGCAGCGCCGACCTTCTTCTCGCCGATGACACCAGGATCTGGGGACCGCCGCGGCAGCTCAGGCAGCTCTGGGATCGCCTGCGGCTCGCTACAATCTGTCAGCTGTGGGCAGCATATCAGCGCGGCCGCCACCAGCCAGATGCGGCGGCGATCACCCCCGGAGCGGTTGCGGCTCGCATCCTGTCTTCCTGCAAGAAGGCCCTGCTTGCCGATTGGCGGCTCGCGACCGTCAACGTCCGGCAGACAGCAGGTGTGCTCAGCGACTGGCTTCGCGGACGCGACCCGATGATCACCAGGGAGCAGTTTGCGGCGCGATGGTGCCACCGCGCGGTCCTCTGCGCGCTGGAGGAGCTGCCGGGCGCGCAACCAGTCATCCACTGGAGTGCCCAGCATCCCGTGCCGCTTCCAGCGTGACGCTTCCGATCCACCATTCACTGTACCCAGCCGGCCACGGCTCTAACTTGGCTATCTGTATGACCATGCTCTCATTTGGCCTTCTGCCATGACACCCGCTCGTGTCGATTCTTGTGTTGAACTCACACCCTCTCTTAGGGGGGCCTTTTTTTTTTTTTTTTTTTTAAAGGGGGAGCCCCCGCTATTACATGGGTGCCAATCGCACGCTTCCCAGCACGCATGCAATAGGATATTTGGGGAAACCTGTCAGAGTTGGGGCACGCAGAGCACTCCCGCAGGAGGATAATGCGATACTGAAGAGAAGCGCAGTGGGCCTCCACTGCGCAGCCACAGGAGCCAGGCTGCAGCGCAGCAAGAGCCAGGCCCTAGGGCTTGGCAGCCTCAGCCATCTCGCCGGGCCCGATCCAGTCACGGGGGTCACCTTCGCGGCTTCGAGCGACGGCGTCAAGCACCTGGGCATTCCCTTGTCCACCCAGCCAGCTGCAGCTGCCACAGCCCTATACACAGCCATCATTGAGAAGGTGGAGGCCCGCATCGCCCGCTGGTCCGGCTTCAGACTCAGCCTGCTGGGCCGAGCGTACGTCGCAAAACAGGTGCTGGCCTCCATGGTCACCTACCATGCCACCTTCATACCGGTGCCACAAGACTTGCTACAGAGGCTCTGCAGAGCCATCCACACTTTCGTTGCGGCGAACCGGCCGGTGACCCCTGGCGCAGCGGCGGCGCTGTTCCCAAGCAAGGACGTCTGCTTCCGCGCGGCCGCACACGGCGGCATCGCGCTGGTGGACATCAAGGCCCAGATCCTGGCTCTCCAGGCCAAGGTGGTGGGCAGGCTGTTGGAGCCGGAACAGCTGGCCTGGAAGGCCTACTTCGACCACTGGCTGTACAGGAGCACAGCCTGGCTGGCAGCGCAGGAACCCGGCACGGTGTCAGCGCGGCGGCAGCACATCTGGCAGCTGGGAAGATTCCTGCTCTTCTCCACCTTTGCAGCGAAGCATGTGGAGGCCCCGCAGCGCGTACGGCAGTACCTGCATGCCTACCAGCAGCTGCGGCCCCATCACCTGCGGAAGCCGGAAGCGATCGGCTACGACGCAGTCATGGGTGAGCCACTGTTCTTCAACAGGCAGCTCACGGATGCAGTCAGGCAGCCCTTTGCCTGGGAGGACTGGGCCAGGCTTGGCCTGGTCAGGATCAGCCACCTGCGCGATGTCGTGCGCGGCCCGGAGCATCCGGTTCGGATGGTGCGAGAGCGCGTGCCCATCCTTCTGGCTGCCTTGCCAGCAGCCTGGAGAGCGCTAATCCAGGTGCAGCCACCGGCCGCTATGTGGTGCGCATCTCCGGACCCGTCGGATCGCCGCGTCTGGTCTCGCACAGCCGAAGGTAGCACCTACCTTCTCAGCCACACAGTAAGCAGCACAGGAGCCCTTGTGCCAGTGGACGGAGGCGTTGCAGCCATGCACGCCTTCCTTCCTCCGGCCGCGCAGCCTGCATTGGTTCAGCACTGGGACATCACCAGGCCCTGGCATCCACGCAGCGGCACACGTCAGCAGCGCCAGCACGCGGAGCAGCTGCACCCAGAGCAGCACCTGCAGGTGGAGCAGCAGCCAGGGGAGCAGTTGGAGTGGGAGCAGCAGCTGCCGGAGCCACCGCCACCACCGCCGCCCACACTATACTTCTTTGGCCTCTGGGGATCCCAGGTACAGGACCCTCAGGCTTGGGGGCTCGGCACGCGGCCGGCACATGAGTTTGTGGTGAGGGAGGCCACCGCGCGGCGACAGGTGCTTCACAGGATCAGCAAGGGGGAGGCCAGCCCGGCGGGCCCGCTGCGACCAGCCATCTGGGCTGATACCACAGATGACCAGCGCAGCGGCCTTCGGGCGCTCGAGGCGCGATGGGAGGCCAGGGCTGCAGCTGCTGGTACCGCGTCGCAGGTCTTAGGCAAGAGGCCTCGAGGGCAGCCTGATCCCTCCTCCTGGGCGATCTGGATGGCTGCGCCGCAACCCCGTCCGGTTCCGCTGCGGGACCGCGGCGGGCCTGCGGGCGCGCCAGCGGGCCCTTCACCAGTGCCACAGGGAGCAGATGTCACTGTTGATCCTGCTGCTGCTGTCACAGCAGACCCATCAGCACCTTGGGCTCATGTGTGGCAAGTGGTGCACGCTTCCCATCTGGACCGGCGGCAGCGCGTGACAGCGTGGAGGCTGCTGCATGGCCAGCTCTTCGTCGGCGGCTTCGCGCGTCACGTCCACCGCGCCGATCCCGCCGGTCACGTTTGCCCGCATCCGAGCTGTGCAGGTCAGCTGGCCACACTCACCCATGTCTTCATCATCTGCCCTCTCGCCGCCGGGGTGTGGGACTGGTTCGCAGCGACATGGGCCGCGGTGACCGGAGACGACGCGCCACCGCGCAGCGCCGACCTTCTTCTCGCCGATGACACCAGGATCTGGGGACCGCCGCGGCAGCTCAGGCAGCTCTGGGATCGCCTGCGGCTCGCTACAATCTGTCAGCTGTGGGCAGCATATCAGCGCGGCCGCCACCAGCCAGATGCGGCGGCGATCACCCCCGGAGCGGTTGCGGCTCGCATCCTGTCTTCCTGCAAGAAGGCCCTGCTTGCCGATTGGCGGCTCGCGACCGTCAACGTCCGGCAGACAGCAGGTGTGCTCAGCGACTGGCTTCGCGGACGCGACCCGATGATCACCAGGGAGCAGTTTGCGGCGCGATGGTGCCACCGCGCGGTCCTCTGCGCGCTGGAGGAGCTGCCGGGCGCGCAACCAGTCATCCACTGGAGTGCCCAGCATCCCGTGCCGCTTCCAGCGTGACGCTTCCGATCCACCATTCACTGTACCCAGCCGGCCACGGCTCTAACTTGGCTATCTGTATGACCATGCTCTCATTTGGCCTTCTGCCATGACACCCGCTCGTGTCGATTCTTGTGTTGAACTCACACCCTCTCTTAGGGGGGCCTTTTTTTTTTTTTTTTTTTTAAAGGGGGAGCCCCCGCTATTACATGGGTGCCAATCGCACGCTTCCCAGCACGCATGCAATAGGATATTTGGGGAAACCTGTCAGAGTTGGGGCACGCAGAGCACTCCCGCAGGAGGATAATGCGATACCTAAGAGAAGCGCAAGCATGAAGGCATACCACAGAAAGGCAACAGAAAGGCTCCTAGCGATGGACATGTCCCAAGCACCAGAGGGTAACCTCATCCCCAGAGGCGCACTCCAGCCCGCTGGCAACGCAACACCGCTGAGGTGACGTTGGAGGACCCACGGGGCAGGTCTAGGGCTCTTGCAGCTGGAGGCAGGGGTCACAGCAAAGCAGGCAATCATCAATCACTGGCAGGCAATTATGGATGTGCGGGCAACCAGTGGTGGAACAGACATGAAAGGCACGTTAACACGGTCGGCCGACAGGGATAGAACAGGATCGCGTTCGGACCCATTACCACTAGGGGCCGCTCGGGGCTAGCAAGGGGACCCTAAACTATGCCTCAATCTGCCAGCAAGGTGGGGCACAAGCAAACGGTGGCATATGGGAGATTTGAAGCCGGAAATGAGGCGAAAAACAGGTAGGCTGGCGAGAACTCGACCAGATACACACACCCAACCACATCGGAGGCGGGGATAGGCAGGAGGCATCATGGGCCTTTGCGATAGGTGCTCTGGGCACATGGGCGCTAAGAGCCTTCGTCATACCATAGTCAGGCACGGATGACTAACCTTTCACCAGTCCCGATCCCACCCCGGCAAAGCCCGGCCTGTCGTTCCTTTTTTTTTTTTTTTTTTTTTTTTAAAAGGGGAAGCCCCCGCTATTACACAGGTGCCAGTCGCACGCTTCCCAGCACGCATGCAATAGGATATTTGGGGAAACCTGTCAGAGTTGGGGCACGCAGAGCACTCCCGCAGGAGGATAATGCGATACTTAAGAGAAGCGCAAGCATGAAGGCATACCACAGAAAGGCAACAGAAAGGCTCCTTTTTTTTTTTTTTTTTTAAAAGGGGAAGCCCCCGCTATTACACAGGTGCCAGTCGCACGCTTCCCAGCACGCATGCAATAGGATATTTGGGGAAACCTGTCAGAGTTGGGGCACGCAGAGCACTCCCGCAGGAGGATAATGCGATACTTAAGAGAAGCGCAAGCATGAAGGCATACCACAGAAAGGCAACAGAAAGGCTCCTAGCGATGGACATGTCCCAAGCACCAGAGGGTTACCTCATCCCCAGAGGCGCACTCCAGCCCGCCGGCAACGCAACACCGCTGAGGTGACGTTGGAGGACCCACGGGGCAAGCCTAGGGCTTGCAGCTGGAGGCAGGGGTCACAGCAAAGCAGGCAATCATCAATCACTGGCAGGCAATTATGGATGTGCGGGCAACCAGTGGTGGAACAGACATGAAAGGCACGTTTATACGGTTGGCCGACAGGGATGGAACAGGATCGCGTTCGGACCCATTACCACTAGGTGCCGCTCGGGGCTGGCAATGTGACCCTAAACTATGCCTCAATCTGCCAGCAAGGTGGGGCACAAGCAAACGGTGGCATATGGGAGATATGAAGCCGCAAATGAGGCGAAAAACAGGTAGGCTGGCGAGAACTCGACCAGATACACACACCCACCACATTGGAGGCGGGGATAGGCAGGAGGCATCGTTCCTTGTCTGAGACCCCTTTTGCCTTAGAGCCCTGGGACCACAGATTGCCTACCAGAAGCTTTGCGCCTCTCCTACCTCTAACCTTTGCCAGCGCGGAATGGGGCTCCGAGTCACGTGCTTCCACTGGTCGAGGGACCTGTCGAGCTCGGCCCAACACGGCCCCGGGGGTGCCTCCTTCACCCCTGGGGCACTGGCCTTCCCACCCAGTGCCGGTGGCCTCGCCCACCACCGGACGTGTTTGCGCGGCTCACCCCTTGGGTATCCCTCGGCCAGACGGATCCATCGTGCGCCCCGCTACCTGTGGAGTACCGTTTTTTTTTTTAGGGTTTAGGGTTTAGGGTTAGGGTTAGGGCTCTACCGTGCCGGAGAGCCAGAGCGTTGGCGCAAGCTTACAGAAGACCACCCTGCCCAGGGCTTTAGGCTATCAATAGTTTTCCAGTGATCCTCCGATGTTTCTGTCTCACCGGCAGCCCCAACAATCCCCTTGGCCTGTCATCCGTGGCCTTCTGCCTTAGTGTCTGTCCTCCTCACCATTCACAGTAGTTCATTGAAGGCTATCTGAAGGGTTTAGGGTTTCCAACCCCAGTATCCACCCTTGAACCTGAGCGGGTGTCTAGGACCTTGGACATGATGCCTCCTGCCTATCCCCGCCTCCAATGTGGTGGGTGTGTGTATCTGGTCGAGTTCTCGCCAGCCTACCTGTTTTTCGCCTCATTTGCGGCTTCATATCTCCCATATGCCACCGTTTGCTTGTGCCCCACCTTGCTGGCAGATTGAGGCATAGTTTAGGGTCACATTGCCAGCCCCGAGCGGCACCTAGTGGTAATGGGTCCGAACGCGATCCTGTTCCATCCCTGTCGGCCAACCGTATAAACGTGCCTTTCATGTCTGTTCCACCACTGGTTGCCCGCACATCCATAATTAAATAAAGGACATCAGGGCCCAGATCCTGGCTCTCCAGGCCAAGGTGGTGGGCAGGCTGTTGGAGCCGGAGCAGCTGGCCTGGAAGGCCTACTTCGACCACTGGCTGTACAGGAGCACAGCCTGGCTGGCAGCGCAGGAACCCGGCACGGTGTCAGCGCGGCGGCAGCACATCTGGCAGCTGGGAAGATTCCTGCTCTTCTCCACCTTTGCAGCGAAGCATGTGGAGGCACCGCAGCGCGTCCGGCAGTACCTGCATGCCTACCAGCAGCTGCGGCCCCATCACCTGCGGAAGCCGGAAGCGATCGGCTACGACGCAGTCATGGGTGAGCCCCTGTTCTTCAACAGGCAGCTCACAGATGCAGTCAGGCAGCCCTTTGCCTGGGAGGACTGGGCCAGGCTTGGCCTGGTCAGGATCAGCCACCTGCGCGATGTCGTGCGCGGCCCGGAGCATCCGGATCGGGTGGTGCGAGAGCGCGTGCCCATCCTCCTGGCTGCCTTGCCAGCAGCCTGGAGAGCGCTCATTCAGGTGCAGCCACCGGCCGCTATGTGGTGCGCATTGCCGGACCCGTCGGATCGCCGAGTCTGGTCTCGCACAGCCGAAGGTAGCACCTACCTTCTCAGCCACACAGTAAGCAGCACAGGAGCCCTTGTGCCAGTGGAAGGAGGCGTTGCAGCCATGCACGCATTCCTTCCTCCGGCCGCGCAGCCTGCATTGGTTCAGCACTGGGACATCACCAGGCCCTGGCATCCACGCAGCGGCACACGTCAGCAGCGCCAGCACGCAGAGCAGCTGCACCCAGAGCAGCACCTGCAGGTGGAGCAGCAGACAGGGGAGCAGCAGCCAAGGGAGCAGCTGGAGTGGGAGCAGCAGCTGCCAGAGCCACCGCCACCACCGCCGCCCACACTATACTTCTTTGGCCTCTGGGGATCCCAGGTACAGGACCCTCAGGCTTGGGGGCTCGGCACGCGGCCGGCACATGAGTTTGTAGTGAGGGAGGCCACCGCGCGGCGACAGGTGCTTCACAGGATCAGCAAGGGGGAGGCCAGCCCGGCGGGCCCGCTGCGACCAGCCATCTGGGCTGATACCACAGATGATCAGCGCAGCGGCCTTCGGGCGCTCGAGGCGCGATGGGAGGCCAGGGCTGCAGCTGCTGGTACCGCGTCGCAGGTCTTAGGCAAGAGGCCTCGAGGGCAGCCTGATCCCTCCTCCTGGGCGATCTGGATGGCTGCGCCGCAGCCACGTCCGGTTCCGCTGCGGGACCGCGGCGGGCCTGCGGGCGCGCCAGCGGGCCCTTCACCAGTGCCACAGGGAGCAGCTGTCACTGTTGATCCTGCTGCTGCTGCCACAGCAGACCCATCAGCACCTTGGGCTCATGTGTGGCAAGTGGTGCACGCTTCCCATCTGGACCGGCGGCAGCGCGTGACAGCGTGGAGGCTGCTGCATGGCCAGCTCTTCGTCGGCGGCTTCGCGCGTCACGTCCACCGCGCCGATCCCGCCGGTCACGTTTGCCCGCATCCGAGCTGTGCAGGTCAGCTGGCCACACTCACCCATGTCTTCATCATCTGCCCTCTCGCCGCCGGGGTGTGGGACTGGTTCGCAGCGACATGGGCCGCGGTGACCGGAGACGACGCGCCACCGCGCAGCGCCGACCTTCTTCTCGCCGATGACACCAGGATCTGGGGACCGCCGCGGCAGCTCAGGCAGCTCTGGGATCGCCTGCGGCTCGCTACAATCTGTCAGCTGTGGGCAGCATATCAGCGCGGCCGCCACCAGCCAGATGCGGCGGCGATCACCCCCGGAGCGGTTGCGGCTCGCATCCTGTCTTCCTGCAAGAAGGCCCTGCTTGCCGATTGGCGGCTCGCGACCGTCAGCGTCCGGCAGACAGCAGGTGTGCTCAGCGACTGGCTTCGCGGACGCGACCCGATGATCACCAGGGAGCAGTTCGCGGCGCGATGGTGCCACCGCGCGGTCCTCTGCGCGCTGGAGGAGCTGCCGGGCGCGCAACCTGTCATCCACTGGAGTGCCCAGCATCCCGTGCCGCTTCCAGCGTGACGCTTCCGATCCACCATTCACTGTACCCAGCCGGCCACGGCTCTAACTTGGCTATCTGTATGACCATGCTCTCATTTGGCCTTCTGCCATGACACCCGCTCGTGTCGATTCTTGTGTTGAACTCACACCCTCTCTTAGGGGGGCCTTTGCGATAGGTGCTCTGGGCACCTGGGCGCTAAGAGCCTTCGTCATACCATAGTCAGGCACGGATGACTCACCTTTCACCAGTCCCGATCCCACCCCGGCAAAGCCCGGCCTGTCGTTCCTTGTCTGAGACCCCTTTTTGCCTTAGAGCCCTGGGACCACAGATTGCCTACCAGACGCTTTGCGCCTCTCCTACTTTTAACCTTTGCCAGCGCGGAATGGGGCTCCGAGTCACGTGCTTCCACTGGTCGAGGGACCTGTCGAGCTCGGCCCAACACGGCCCCGGGGGTGCCTCCTTCACCCCTGGGGCACTGGCCTCGCCATCCAGTGCCGGTGGCCTTGCCCACCACCGGACGTGTTTGCGCGGCTCACCCCTTGGGTATCCCTCGGCCAGACGGATCCATCGTGCGCCCCGCTACCTGTGGAGTACCGTGCCGGAGAGCTGGAGCGTTGGCGCGAGCTTACAGAAGACCACCCTGCCCAGGGCTTTAGGCTATCAATAGTTTTCCAGTGATCCTCCGATGTTTCTGTCTCACCAGCAGCCCCAACAATCCCCGTGGCTAACCCGAACTGCGCCAGCATGCCCGCCCTACCTTCCAACCTTCATGTCATCCGTGGCCTTTTGCCTTAGTGTCTGTCCTCCTCACCATTCACAGTAGTTCATTGAAGGCTATCTGAAGGGTTTAGGGTTTCCAACCCCAGTATCCACCCTTGAACCTGAGCGGGTGTCTAGGACCTTGGACATGATGCCTCCTGCCTATCCCCGCCTCCGATGTGGTGGGTGTGTGTATCTGGTCGAGTTCTCGCCAGCCTACCTGTTTTTCGCCTCATTTGCGGCTTCATATCTCCCATATGCCACCGTTTGCTTGTGCCCCACCTTGCTGACAGATTGAGGCATAGTTTAGGGTCACATTGCCAGCCCCGAGCGGCCCCTAGTGGTAATGGGTCCGAACGCGATCCTGTTCTATCCCTGTCGGCCAACCGTATCAACGTGCCTTTCATGTCTGTTCCACCACTGGTTGCCCGCACATCCATAATTGCCTGCCAGTGATTGATGATTGCCTTCTTTGCTGTGACCCCTGCCTCCAGCTGCAAGCCCTAGGCTTGCCCCGTGGGTCCTCCAACGTCACCTCAGCGGTGTTGCGTTGCCGGCGGGCTGGAGCGCGCCTCTGGGGATGAGGTTGCCCTCTGGTGCTTGGGACATGTCCATCGCTAGGAGCCTTTCTGTTGCCTTTCTGTGGTATGCCTTCATGCTTGCGCTTTTCTTAGGTATCGCATTATCCTCCTGCGGGAGTGCTCTGCGTGCCCCAACTCTGACAGGTTTCCCCAAATATCCTATTGCATGCGTGCTGGGAAGCGTGCGATTGGCACCTATGTAATAGCGGGGGCTCCCCCTTTAAAAAAAAAAAAAAAAAAATAATTGCCTGCCAGTGATTGATGATTGCCTGCTTTGCTGTGACCCCTGCCTCCAGCTGCAAGCCCTAGGCTTGCCCCGTGGGTCCTCCAACGTCACCTCAGCGGTGTTGCGTTGCCGGCGGGCTGGAGCGCGCCTCTGGGGATGAGGTTGCCCTCTGGTGCTTGGGACATGTCCATCGCTAGGAGCCTTTCTGTTGCCTTTCTGTGGTATGCCTTCATGCTTGCGCTTTTCTTAGGTATCGCATTATCCTCCTGCGGGAGTGCTCTGCGTGCCCCAACTCTGACAGGTTTCCCCAAATATCCTATTGCATGCGTGCTGGGAAGCGTGCGATTGGCACCTATGTAATAGCGGGGGCTCCCCCTTTAAAAAAAAAAAAAAAAAAAAAAACGTCACCTCAGCGGTGTTGCGTTGCCGGCGGGCTGGAGTGCGCCTCTGGGGATGAGGTTACCCTCTGGTGCTTGGGACATGTCCATCGCTAGGAGCCTTTCTGTTGCCTTTCTGTGGTATGCCTTCATGCTTGCGCTTCTCTTCAGTATCGCATTATCCTCCTGCGGGAGTGCTCTGCGTGCCCCAACTCTGACAGGTTTCCCCAAATATCCTATTGCATGCGTGCTGGGAAGC